>NC_137629.1:25453809-26053809 GCF_963383615.2 Lipophrys pholis
ATCCTAGAACTGGTGAAATTACAGTTAAAGGGATGTTAAATTATGAAGATTTCAAGATTTATGATATGGAAGTTATAGCTACTGATGAAGGAACTAATAGTTTATCAGGACAATGCACCATTAAAATTATAGTTGAGGACATGAATGACAACCACCCAGAAATATCTATAAAATCATTTCAGAGTCCTGTGAATGAAAACATAGAATTAGACACAGTTATAGCTGTAGTTAGTGTTAATGATAAAGACTCGGGTGATAATGGTGTTGTTGATTTAAGTATTCCTAAAAATATGCCTTTCAAACTGAGGGAGTCTTCTGATAACTATTATGAATTAGTGGTGTCGGAGCCATTAGACCGTGAGAAAGTCCCAGAATATGATATCACTTTCACTGTCACAGACAGAGGCTCTCCTCCTTTATCTGACAATGAAACTATGACTTTAGAGCTGCTGGATGTCAATGACAACGTTCCACAGTTCACGCAGTCATTTCATACCATACGTGTCATGGAGAATAATGCACCTGGAGCCTTGCTCAGCTCCCTCACTGCCTTTGACCCCGACCTCCATGAAAACCAGTATTTAGTTTATTTCATCATAGAGAAGGAGATAGCCAACACCTCCATGTCCATGCTGTTCTCCATCAATCCAGAGAACGGGAATCTTTATGCACTGAAAACTTTTGACTATGAGATTGAGAAGGACTTTCTTTTCCACATCGAGGCCAGAGACTCTGGCTCTCCTCCACTCAGCAGCAATGTGACTGTCCACATCATTATTGTGGACCAGAATGACAATGCTCCAGTTATTGTCTCTCCATGGCGTGCTCATGGCTCAGTGGTGGAGGAAAAGATCCCCAGATCCACTGATAAAGGCTCCCTGGTGGCCAAAGTCATCGCCTTGGACACTGACTCAGTGCACAACTCTCGGATTACCTACCAGTTTCTCCAGGTGACTGATGCCACCTTGTTCAGTCTGGACCAATACAACGGAGAGATCCGGACTATGAGGATGTTCAGCTACAGAGACCCACGTCACCAGCGGCTGGTTGTTATTGCCAAGGACAATGGACAGCCTGCTCTCTCTGCTACAGTCACCATCAAGCTGTCCACAGTGGAGACTGCAGTGAAGGCCTACTCCGACATGACTGAGGTGCCTCTGGAATATGACATCTTCTCAGACCTCAACCTGTACTTGGTGATCGGTCTGGGTTCAGTGTCATTTCTGCTGCTCATCACCATCCTGGTCACCATCGTGCTCAAATGTCAGAAACCCAAGCCCAGCAAAACAGCTGCTCCCTGCAGGAACAGTGTGCTCAGTGAGAGGAACTCCACCATTGCTGACTCCACTCTGGTCTCCAACGATGCCTATTGGTACAGTTTGTTTCTGGCAGAGACCAGGAAAGGAAAACTGGTGGTCAGACAGCCTGCGCCGAAAGGCTCCAGATACATCGTGTCCAGTATCCCGAGAGGGACAGGTCTGACTGACACTAGTGACTCGGCACCGTCCACTCTGCAGGTATGAATATGTACTTCTTTTCATCAACATCATCAACAACAACAGAATATGATTTTAAACAAAACATCTCCTCTTATTTTTTTCTTAAATCCCGCTTCATTTTATATTTGGTTTTTGACCTCCTGCAGCCCCAAGTTGAAGGCATGTTCATAATGTCTAAAAAATAGATATCAAATTTGCTTTCTAAAAACTGTAACAATTACGAATAAATGTCAAGGTGCATAAAAACATTGTCAGTTCAAAAGTGTGACAAGAGCAACTTTCTGGTACTGTTGATATTTTTCCTCAACCACTTCTCCTATGCAGATGACACTACAACACAGCCACTTTATTATTATTATTATTATTATTATTATTATTATTATTATTATTATTATTATTATTATTATTATTATTATTTCACATTTGAATTCAAAATATTTTTGAATCGAATGTGCTCTATGGAGAACGAAACTTGAACGATTATGAGAATCTTATCAATTTCGAAATATCCAAACTCATGGAATTGATTTTAACAAAAAACTAATACAAACGTCATAATTATGTGTATCTTTTTAAAAATACAAAGGGTGGCGCTGTTTTGTAAAAAAAATATAACAACAAAAAAGATCTGGCAGCTCTCTGTGGCGGTGACGCCTCTTCGTGTCTTTTCTTTGCGTCGTAAATCGGACAGCTCCGTAGTGCTGAAGCGTCATTCCTATTACCGCAATGCACTTTCTTAAAAGACAAACGGGATTTCATGTCTGATTTGAGGTTGTGATCGATGCTGCTTCGGTTAAAGTTCGTCTCGTGGAAACCTTTTTTTCTGTTTGTTTTAAACGTCTTGCACCAGCAAAACAATGGATCTCGTTGTGACAATGATGGCGTGCAAAAGGTACGTGCTGCTCGTTGTTCTGATCCATTTGGCCTCAGTCCGCAACATATCAACTTCAGTGACTCAATATTCAATACCAGAAGAAATGAAAGAAGGGTCTTCTGTTGCAAATCTTGCCACCGATCTCGGCTTGGATGTTAAAACGCTGAATCAGAGGAAGATGCGTTTGGACATAATCTCGAACAAAAAATATCTGGATGTGAATAGAGAGACCGGTGAACTGTATATCGCAGAGAAAATTGATCGGGAAAGCATATGCCCTTCCAAAGCGTCAGCTTTTTGTTATCTCAAACTGGAATTAATACTTGAAAATCCGGTGCGAATTTTTAATATCGAAGTGGAAATTTTGGACATGAACGACAACGCCCCGCAGTTTAGAAGAGACGTCATTAATTTAGACATATCTGAATCGACTCCAAAAGGAGAACGATTTTCATTGAGCAATGCGGTAGATCCGGATATTGGATCGAATTCAGTAAAAACGTATCATCTGAGTGAAAGTGAATACTTTAATATCGAAGTACAAACTGGGAGAGACGGGTCAAAGTTTGCAGATTTAATCCTCAAAAGGACGTTAGATCGAGAGCAGCAGGCTGTTCATAACTTGATTCTCACAGCTGTAGATGGAGGAACACCTGCTCGATCTGGTACTGCCAGTGTTATTGTTCGTGTTTTGGATACTAATGACAATGCTCCAAAATTTGAGAAAACCAACATGAGTATAAAAATATTGGAAAATTCTCCCATTGGAAGTCTTGTAATTGATTTGAATGCAATAGATTTAGATGAAGGTTCAAATTCTGACATTACATACACATACAGTTTATATACACAAGAGAAAACACAAGAAACATTTAACCTGAATCCTAGAACTGGTGAAATTACAGTTAAAGGAATGTTAAATTATGAGGATTTCAAGATTTATGATATGGAAGTTATAGCTACTGATAAAGGAACTAATAGTTTATCAGGACAATGCACCATTAAAATTCTAGTTGAGGACATGAATGACAACCACCCAGAAATATCTATAAAATCATTTCAGAGTCCTGTGAATGAAAACATAGAATTAGACACAGTTATAGCTGTAGTTAGTGTTAATGATAAAGACTCTGATGAGAATGGTATTGTTGATTTAAGTATCCCTAAAAATATGCCTTTCAAACTGAGGGAGTCTTCTGATAACTATTATGAATTAGTGGTGTCGGAGCCATTAGACCGTGAGAAAGTCCCAGAATATGATATCACTTTCACTGTCACAGACAGAGGCTCTCCTCCTTTATCTGACAATGAAACTATGACTTTAGAGCTGCTGGATGTCAATGACAATGTTCCACAGTTCACGCAGTCATTTTATACCATACGTGTCATGGAGAATAACGCACCTGGAGCCTTGCTCAGCTCCCTCACTGCCTTTGACCCTGACCTCCATGAAAACCAGTATCTAGTTTATTTCATCATAGAGAAGGAGATAGCCAACACATCCATGTCCATGCTGTTCTCCATCAATCCAGAGAACGGGAATCTTTATGCATTGAAAACTTTTGACTATGAGATTGAGAAGGACTTTCTTTTCCACATCGAGGCCAGAGACTCTGGCTCTCCTCCACTCAGCAGCAATGTGACTGTCCACATCATTATTGTGGACCAGAATGACAATGCTCCAGTTATTGTCTCTCCATGGCGTGCTCACGGCTCAGTGGTGGAGGAAAAGATCCCCAGATCCACTGATAAAGGCTCCCTGGTGGCCAAAGTCATCGCCTTGGACACTGACTCAGTACACAACTCTCGGATTACCTACCAGTTTCTCCAGGTGACTGATGCCACCTTGTTCAGTCTGGACCAATACAATGGAGAGATCCGGACTATGAGGATGTTCAGCTACAGAGATCCACGTCACCAGCGGCTGGTTGTTATTGCCAAGGACAATGGACAGCCTGCTCTCTCTGCTACAGTCACCATCAAGCTGTCCACAGTGGAAACTGCAGTGAAGGCCTACTCTGACATGACCGAGGTGCCTCTGGAATATGACATCTTCTCAGACCTCAACCTGTACTTGGTGATCGGTCTGGGTTCAGTGTCATTTCTGCTGCTCATCACCATCCTGGTCACCATCGTGCTCAAATGTCAGAAACCCAAGCCCAGCAAAACAGCTGCTCCCTGCAGGAACAGTGTGCTCAGTGAGAGGAACTCCACCATCGCTGACTCCACTCTGGTCTCCAACGATGCCTACTGGTACAGTTTGTTTCTGGCAGAGACCAGGAAAGGAAAGCTGGTGGTCAGACAGCCTGCGCCCAAAGGCTCCAGATACATCGTGTCCAGCATCCCGAGAGGGACAGGTCTGACTGATACTAGTGACTCAGCACCGTCCACTCTGCAGGTATGAATGAGCATCAATTATTTGTTTTCATTAAAATAATTGGCAACTCTTGAAAAATATTTCTAGATGGAAAGAAAATGTGTCACATTTCAAAGACCTGCTTTATATACAGTTTATATATAGAGAGAGAGAGAGAGAGAGAGAGAGAGAGAGAGAGAGAGAGAGAGAGAGAGAGAGAGAGAGAGAGAGAGAGAGAGAGAGAGAGAGAGAGAGAGAGAGAGAGAGACATGTATTTTGAATGGCATTACTTCCTTCTTAAAACGTATAGATAACTATTTTCACTCTTGTGTTTACATTTAAAAACAGTAGTAGTGGGACATCCATTCTGATAATAGTCTAGTATCTATTTAGCAATTAAATCACACCGGAGTACTTAATTACCAAAGAATGAATTGTTGAATGGACGACATATAGATTTTACAATTATATATATTAGTTTCTTAGATAAAGAAATAAAACGCTACTTCTTTAGAAAAACAAAAAAAGTTTACATATTGTATACTGAATGAAAGAAGCGTGTGGTTACCTGTGATTAAAAACGAACTACTTTAAGAATATTTTTTATTATCGATGCCTAAAAGTCAAACGCACAGAAATGTGTGCATCGTTATATTTTAAGACGAATGTCGTTCAGGATAGCGATACGATAAAGACAATTTTATACAAAAAGATGGTGTTTAAAAATCTAACAAAAAAACAAAACAAAAAACAACTACAACACTGACGAAACATCCACAATGAAGTGCCCTCTTTTCTTAGAGTACACCGCAGTAATTTTGAATACCAGAAATATTTTTGCAGCATGTTTTGTCACTACATTTTCTCCTCGAGGAGGTAATACTCGGACAGAGCTGTCTATGTCGCTGCTCTCTAGAAAAACGTACAAACTGATGAAGTAATGGTTTTCACGGTTGTTCACTCGAGTCTGCGCAGTCAGACATATTTCTCTAAACCTCTTCCAGTATGAGGACGCAGAATTGATCGTTCAAAGGACCTCGTTACGTGTTTATCGGAAACAGAAATAATTACATCTCGGTGTCTCACCACATCACCTATTTAAGGTTTCAGAGAAGGATTTTTGTTTCTCAATGGCTCCTCCTGTTCTACAGTATTCGTTGATATGGTACGTCTCAGTATTTTTCTTTCTCTCTACCGTCATTCACTCGGTGGCTTCAGTTACGCATTATTCGGTTCCGGAGGAGATGGACGAAGGCTCGATCGTGGCGAATCTCGCAATAGATCTGGGCTTAGATGTGAAGACTTTGAGTAAAAGAAAAATGCGCATCGATGTCGTCGGCAATAAAAAATATCTGGATATCAACAAAGACACGGGAGAGCTGTTTATTTTGGAGAGGATAGATAGAGAGTTTTTATGTCCCCTCAAGACGACAACAACGTGTTTTCTGAGATTAGACGCTACGATTGAAAATCCGATCCGGATGTTTAATATTGAAGTGGAAATCTTGGATATTAACGACAATGCTCCTCATTTCCGGAGGGGCACGATGCATTTAGATATATCAGAGTCAAGTCCGATTGGAGAGAGATTTTCACTAAACAACGCTGCAGATCCAGATGTTGGAACAAATTCTGTGAAAAATTACCACCTGGGTGCAAGCGAACATTTCTCAGTTGAAATACAGACGGGGCGAGATGGAACAAAGTTTGCAGACTTGATTCTGAAAAAAGCTTTAGACCGAGAGCAGCAGGCTGTTCATGATCTGATTCTCACTGCTGTGGACGGAGGTGTGCCCACGCGCACAGGTACAGCCAGCATAATTGTTCGCGTGCTTGACGTGAACGACAACGCCCCTTCATTTGACAAGGACAAATACTTTGTGAATGTGATGGAGAACTCACCAATTGGCAGTTTAGTGATTAAATTGAATGCAACAGATTTAGATGAAGGATCCAATTCAGATATTGTTTATTCATATAGTTTGTATACATCAGAGAGAACACAAAATGTGTTCAAGTTGAATCAAGAAAATGGTGAAATCAGAGTGAAAGAGATGATTAATTATGAAGATTTCAAACTTTATGAAATGGAGGTGATAGCCAGTGACAAGGGGGTTCACTCCTTATCAGGACACTGTAACCTGACAATACAGGTAACAGACATGAATGACAATCACCCGGAAATTTCTATCAAATCATTTAAAAGTCCAATCAAAGAACATGAGCCCCTAGACACAGTTATAGCTGTAGTTAGTGTTAATGATAAAGACTCAGGTGATAATGGTGTTGTTGATTTAAGTATTCCTAAAAATATGCCTTTCAAACTGAGGGAGTCTTCTGATAACTATTATGAATTAGTGGTGTCGGAGCCATTAGACCGTGAGAAAGTCCCAGAATATGATATCACTTTCACTGTCACAGACAGAGGCTCTCCTCCTTTATCTGACAATGAAACTATGACTTTAGAGCTGCTGGATGTCAATGACAATGTTCCACAGTTCACACAGTCATTTTATACCATACGTGTCATGGAGAATAATGCACCTGGAGCCTTGCTCAGCTCCCTCACTGCCTTTGACCCTGACCTCCATGAAAACCAGTATCTAGTTTATTTCATCATAGAGAAGGAGATAGCCAACACCTCCATGTCCATGCTGTTCTCCATCAATCCAGAGAACGGGAATCTTTATGCACTGAAAACGTTTGACTATGAGATTGAGAAGGACTTTCTTTTCCACATCGAGGCCAGAGACTCTGGCTCTCCTCCACTCAGCAGCAATGTGACTGTCCACATCATTATTGTGGACCAGAATGACAATGCTCCAGTTATTGTCTCTCCATGGCGTGCTCACGGCTCAGTGGTGGAGGAAAAGATCCCCAGATCCACTGATAAAGGCTCCCTGGTGGCCAAAGTCATCGCCTTGGACACTGATTCAGTACACAACTCTCGGATTACCTACCAGTTTCTCCAGGTGACTGATGCCACCTTGTTCAGTCTGGACCAATACAATGGAGAGATCCGGACTATGAGGATGTTCAGCTACAGAGACCCACGTCACCAGCGGCTGGTTGTTATTGCCAAGGACAATGGACAGCCTGCTCTCTCTGCTACAGTCACCATCAAGCTGTCCACAGTGGAAACTGCAGTGAAGGCCTACTCTGATATGACTGAGGTGCCTCTGGAATATGACATCTTCTCAGACCTCAACCTGTACTTGGTGATCGGTCTGGGTTCAGTGTCATTTCTGCTGCTCATCACCATCCTGGTCACCATCGTGCTCAAGTGTCAGAAACCCAAGCCCAGCAAAACAGCTGCTCCCTGCAGGAACAGTGTGCTCAGTGAGAGGAACTCCACCATCGCTGACTCCACTCTGGTCTCCAACGATGCCTACTGGTACAGTTTGTTTCTGGCAGAGACCAGGAAAGGAAAGCTGGTGGTCAGACAGCCTGTGCCCAAGGGCTCCAGATACATCGTGTCCAGTATCCCGAGAGGGACAGGTCTGACTGATACTAGTGACTCAGCAGCTTCTACTCTGCAGGTATGAAAAATATGTCTACATGGCTTTCATTTGACTTCTTTCATAACACATAAAAATTGTCTTCATTTTGCAAATGACTGCATTTCTCTAGGATTCTGATAATTCTGCCTGTTTTGTCTACTTTTTAGCCTTGCACCCCGCATTTCAAAACCTTTTCTCAAAGTAAACAAAACATTGTAAAGTTAAAGACCCAGTGATACACAGCAATGTGTCATACAATGATTCATTCATTTCTGAAAGGGAGTTTTCATTTAAATTTCCATACTTTTATAAAAAAAAAATAACATTAGCAATAAAACATATTTTTCCATTAACTTGATTTCTGCTCGTTTTATAAAAACATATATTTGAATTAATTTTATATAAAAAATAAATAATTGTGGCTTGATGTGGAGCACTTAATCATGAACATGAATACAAAGTCACAACAAGCAAACTAAAGTTGTCAGACAATTAGGAAATTTCTGAACTCACTTACAACACTGCTTTTACGCACAGGCCTCTGATTTACGCCATTTTTACGCACAGGCACCCGTGCGTAAAACTCGTGCGAAAGGCGAAATGAAAAGGATATAGTGGATCAAACATATTGCTTCTCAAGTCAGTGGTTATACATCTGACTAAAAACACCACCCTCTCCCCCAAAAAGAAAGAAATGAAAGAAAAAAACCTAAAAATAAAGAATGGGGATTTAGAAATTAAATATAATTTGTTCCGCATTTCGTGTTGTTGGAAAAAAAAAAAAACGTCTCAAAAAATTCACATTTTCTATTTTTTAAAACACATATAAACCTACTTTTTTTTTTAGTTACAAACAATTTAAAGCATTTGTTGTTTTTAGTATAATTATTTTTCTTTTGGTGTTCCCGGAAAAAACGCAATTTCGTTGAGGTCCTAATACTCGCGTTAGCTCATTGGTCTGAGTCAGTGATCACATGGAGTTGCGTCATTTCTGGTTAAAATGAGCTGCTTTTTCTGATGATTGTGACATTTGTTCCTTCTGAGAGGATTCACACCTTCGCTTCATCAAGTTTGAAGGTGTTGCATCCTGAAAATACTCAAAATGATGTTACGTGTCGGACCGCTGTTCGGGGGCGGGTACGTGTCTGCATATCTCTGCCTGTCTGCCATCGTGAGCACGGTATGGACTGTCACCCATTATTCTGTTCCAGAAGAAATGGAGGAAGGATCTGTCGTTGCTAATTTAGCTGCAGATTTGGGATTGGACGTCAAGACGTTAAATGAACGAAAAATGCGCATAGATGTCGTCGCGAATAAGAAATATCTCGATATAAACAAAAACACAGGGGAGCTGTTTATTTCTGAAAGAATAGATAGGGAGTTTCTGTGTCCTTCTAAAACAACGTCATCATCTTACTGTTTTCTGAAACTAGACGCTACAATTGAAAATCCGATACGAATGTTTAATATTGAGGTCGAAATTACGGACATAAATGACAACGCTCCTCATTTTCGACGAGGAACAATGCATTTGGACATATCAGAGTCAAGTCCTGTTGGAGAGAGATTCTCACTAAACAACGCTGCAGATCCAGATGTTGGAACAAATTCTGTGAAAAATTACCACCTGGGTGCAAGCGAACATTTTGCCCTTGAAATTCAGACCGGAAGAGATGGATCAAAGTTTGCAGACTTGATTTTGAAGAAAGCTTTAGACCGAGAGCAGCAGGCTGTTCATAATCTGATTCTCACTGCTGTGGACGGAGGTGTGCCCACGCGCACAGGTACAGCCAGCATAATTGTTCGCGTGCTTGATGTGAACGACAACGCCCCTTCATTTGACAAGGACAAATACTTTGTGAATGTGATGGAGAACTCACCAATTGGCAGTTTAGTGATTCAATTAAATGCCACAGATTTAGATGAAGGATCCAATTCAGATATTGTTTATTCATATAGTTTGTATACATCAGAGAGAACACAAAATGTGTTCAAGTTGAATCAAGAAAATGGTGAAATCAGAGTGAAAGAGATGATTAATTATGAAGATTTCAAACTTTATGAAATGGAGGTGATAGCCAGTGACAAGGGAGTTCACTCCTTATCTGGACACTGTAACCTGACAATACAGGTAACAGACATGAATGACAATCACCCAGAAATTTCTATCAAATCATTTAAAAGTCCAATCAAAGAACATGAGCCCCTAGACACAGTTATAGCTGTAGTTAGTGTTAATGATAAAGACTCAGGTGATAATGGTGTTGTTGATTTAAGTATTCCTAAAAATATGCCTTTCAAACTGAGGGAGTCTTCTGATAACTATTATGAATTAGTGGTGTCGGAGCCATTAGACCGTGAGAAAGTCCCAGAATATGATATCACTTTCACTGTCACAGACAGAGGCTCTCCTCCTTTATCTGACAATGAAACTATGACTTTAGAGCTGCTGGATGTCAATGACAATGTTCCACAGTTCACACAGTCATTTTATACCATACGTGTCATGGAGAATAATGCACCTGGAGCCTTGCTCAGCTCCCTCACTGCCTTTGACCCTGACCTCCATGAAAACCAGTATCTAGTTTATTTCATCATAGAGAAGGAGATAGCCAACACCTCCATGTCCATGCTGTTCTCCATCAATCCAGAGAACGGGAATCTTTATGCACTGAAAACGTTTGACTATGAGATTGAGAAGGACTTTCTTTTCCACATCGAGGCCAGAGACTCTGGCTCTCCTCCACTCAGCAGCAATGTGACTGTCCACATCATTATTGTGGACCAGAATGACAATGCTCCAGTTATTGTCTCTCCATGGCGTGCTCACGGCTCAGTGGTGGAGGAAAAGATCCCCAGATCCACTGATAAAGGCTCCCTGGTGGCCAAAGTCATCGCCTTGGACACTGATTCAGTACACAACTCTCGGATTACCTACCAGTTTCTCCAGGTGACTGATGCCACCTTGTTCAGTCTGGACCAATACAACGGAGAGATCCGGACTATGAGGATGTTCAGCTACAGAGACCCACGTCACCAGCGGCTGGTTGTTATTGCCAAGGACAATGGACAGCCTGCTCTCTCTGCTACAGTCACCATCAAGCTGTCCACAGTGGAAACTGCAGTGAAGGCCTACTCTGATATGACTGAGGTGCCTCTGGAATATGACATCTTCTCAGACCTCAACCTGTACTTGGTGATCGGTCTGGGTTCAGTGTCATTTCTGCTGCTCATCACCATCCTGGTCACCATCGTGCTCAAGTGTCAGAAACCCAAGCCCAGCAAAACAGCTGCTCCCTGCAGGAACAGTGTGCTCAGTGAGAGGAACTCCACCATCGCTGACTCCACTCTGGTCTCCAACGATGCCTACTGGTACAGTTTGTTTCTGGCAGAGACCAGGAAAGGAAAGCTGGTGGTCAGACAGCCTGCGCCCAAAGGCTCCAGATACATCGTGTCCAGTATCCCGAGAGGGACAGGTCTGACTGACACTAGTGACTCAGCACCGTCCACTCTGCAGGTATCAATATCAATCAACTTCTCTGCTGTTTCAAAAAAATCTTATCTTCCAAAATAATTTTTTTTTTATCAAGATATGTCCTTCAAACTGTAGTTTACTTATTTATTGTTGGTAGTCAAGCATACTTTATTTTACATGTAGTTTAAATCAAATAAAATTCTAATTTTGAGAAACGAGAGCAACCATAATTATGAAACTGAAATTCTTTTCTAAATTCTGTGACAATGTATATTTTCATCAAACCAAGAATATCAAAAGACTAAAAGAAATGATCTATAAAGACATTTTAATTGCATCCAATATGCAAGTACCATGATTATCTGCACAGACGTGTGTGCGTGCATGTGTGCCTGTGTGTGTAAGTGATAGAGAGCATTCAATATACAGAAAAGCTAACTACATTAAACCCTCCACCACATAATATAAGGCAAGTCAATATATTACAGTAATTTCAACTGAAAGTATAGAATAGAAGTTAAATACCAGTGATTTTATAAGCAACCATAATACAAAGATATCAAAAGAGTAGCTACATGAATCAATTTAAAAAAAAAATTGTCATTGAACATTTCTTGTGGGTTCACACAGGAGTACTTTGTGTGTAATCACAGTTGTCCCCCCCCCCCCGGCCCCCTAAATATTCATGGAATTGTTGTGTCTTTTTAGTTTCACTGAAAACAATCAATACACTTTAGATTCATGTGAAAATGATCAACTGTTCACTAAACGATCTACTAATGATGTGCACTGTAGACCACTGTCATTATTCATATACAGTATATATGTTCTTTAATACATAGTATTTTAACAAATGATTGTTAGGCACAGAGTATACTAAGATTTGATGATCCACAGCCACAAGGAGACTCCACTCTAACCTAACAGATCCCTGCAAGTTCGTGGCGCACTGTCTTTGTTTACAGGTTGAACACAGCCTGCTGACTGGGAGGACCTTTTTGAACTTAACTGTGCTTTTTTTTCTGAAGCCACATCTCTCTCTCTCTCTCTCTCTCTCTCTCTCTCTCTCTCTCTCTCTCTCTCTCTCTCTCTCTCTCTCTCTCTCATGGTAAGTATGCTGCTGCTTTAAAAAGTTACTGAACTGCTACATCTAAAACCTTTCTTTACCCCTTCTATTTTCTATTCAAGTCTTTTATTTACGATCATACTAAACAAATACCCAAACATTTGATATGTAGTACTTCATCATCGTTCCTGTTTACGATAAGATTCATTTACAGACAATCCTTCTATGCTTGAAATTGACTTGACCTGACTTCTGAATTGCTTGTTTTTTTTCTCCCCACTCTAAAGTACCCTAAATGAGGGAAGTCCACTCTGCAGCTGGAGGTATGCAGGAGTCTCACTCAATTGCCCTGGATAACCTTTTTGAATTATGTCACAGATGTTATCTCAAAAGTTTGTTTTTTAATGTTTGTTTTGTTCAGTTGATAGTTTTGTGTTTTGTTTAATTTCTTTCTAACATTTATTTTTTAATCTGCCAAAGATGAATTCCCATCAGACACATCTTGCCAGATCTGACTCACATGATAATGAATATATATAATATGGTCATCGCCCCAATAATACAGCTCTTAATTATATTAGATTGTTCTTTGAACATTAGTCTATGAAGCACTCATCATGGCAGCTGAGAAAAGTTCGTTCTGTGGCAGACAATCAGTTTGATTAATCAGGATTAAAACTACTTTCCAAGCCGTTGAATTTTGGTGAACAAATTGAAAGTCACGTACAGGTACAGACGGTAACTGATCTGATCCACACCCCTGTACAGTCGACCCAGATAAACTCATTGTTGCCATATACTGACTTTGCTTTTCCAAAATCTGCCTTTTTCTATTAACAGCTGAGTGAAGAATAGTTTGATGTCTTATTGAAAGCACTGCTGTTGTCAAAAGAAAATTACGCATGCAATAATAATTTGCCTTCACCTACTACTGACCCATCACTAATACATTCAGAATATATTCTATTTTTTGAAGGAATTTGACTGTGCAGTTCATATCTGGTGTGGTGTAATTGACCGGCTGCTACTGACTCCACAGTATGATGCTTTTAAACATGAAAGATTCTCTTCTGCTGTAGTCTGAGTTGTGACCTAATTCTTTGTGCAGGAGAGGCCCAAAGAGAAACCAGTCACCCAGTTACCTAGCAACCGCTCTCCTTCCCCTAATCGTGGAGCATGGTATTCATTGATAGGTCACGCCACCAACCCTACTACATGTTCAAGGATCTGGCCAATCCCTCCACCGTCTCTGTCCTCTGCCTGAAGCCCCACTGTCTGATTGACAGACGTCAGCTGCATGAGATATGTTCATCTGGCCAGTCATCATGAGACTCTGCTTGTTTTAACTGTCTGATTCTCGTGTCTCGTTTGCAGGCATCCACCACCAGCAGCAGCAGTTCAACTTGAAGCCCCCCCCCCCTCTCTTCCTCCAGCTGCACCCTGGGCTGACGCTGACAAGAGAGTCTCCAGTGAGGAAAGGAAAAACCCCTGAACGTAACATCGCCCCATGCCCATCTTGCTCTGCCAGTTCCTTGTTCCTCACACAATAAGTGGATGTCATGTCACAACACCAATGGACGATGGTGACTAATCAAAAACATGACCTCACTCCTCTTTTTATTGAGCACATGAAAGCCAATCAACAATGCCTCTCTTTCCATTCAGTATGCATGATCAGACTGCATGGCTTCAGCCACACTTGAAGACTTGCTTACAAACGAAGTACAAGAAGAGATATGGGACTGGGGCAAATAAGCCACGCCAGAAGATGTTTCGAAGATGCCAGGCCATGGACTATACCAGTGTACAAGGGATTGTTGAAATGCCTTTAAGAGACTGGTTTCCCTCTCTGAAGAAGAAACATGTGGTGAATTTCTTAATGTGTGCTTTATCTTACCCTCAAAAAGTGTTGTTCTAAAATGTGTAGGTAACTAGGAAGGGAAAAGCAGCACAAGTGAATATCAAAAAAGCACCAACCTACAATTTCACAGCATGAAATTGAAGGGAATCAGTATTTTATGAGTGTGGTAATGTTGTGATTTCTGTTTTGTACCATTTTCTGCGCTTCAAAACCTGTGGTAGGCCTAAATGCAGGAGTTGGAGTGCTGAATGATTCAGCTCATGAGTGAATGAAATAGATTGAGAAAGTGGCCTTTTGTCATCATGCCTTTCTGTTTTTGCATGGGATGTTTGAAGCTACTGTAATAGCTTTTGTGTTTTTATGACATGTAATTTCAGTTTGAGCAGTTAAATCACACTGTTAAATGTTTTTTTTTTTTACTTCAAAACAAGATTGAGATAACATTCTTATGGAATCGCTATGACTTATTACTTCATATTTTCCTTATAACCAGTACTTAAACATGTATTAAGAAGAAAATGCTTGGTAGCTGAATTACAGTTACATACGCTAAGTACATTCCCATTTAAAAGTCAAGTGAATCATATGTTTGAATATTTTGTCTGATTCCTTCATGGACATTGCTGGAGAGGGAGACGTTGCAGTGGAATTATACATAAGTGGATGCATTGAGTATTTTAGTCTTTCAGATTAGATCGGTTGATGTATCCTCATAAAAAGTCCAAGATCTGCTATATGTCTTTTAATCCTCAGAACTAAACATTTCTGCTTGGATACAAGTTCTGGCTACACGACATTGCCGAACATGGGCTAGGGTTCGGGTTCGGGTTCACCCAATTAAAGTTTATGTACATTACTGATTACTGTGTATATCTGCATATGCATCATTTGTGAAATGGGACACAAATATAACTTACATATGGTATGTCATGACAGTCTTTTTGAATATGCCTTTTTTTTTCTTCTTTTTTTTTTTAAATTCACAGTGCTTTAGCATCTTTTAAATGTGAACCAAATCGTGAAACTTCTGTGCCATAAGATTTATAAGCGAACTCATATGTGAAAGAAAAAAAACAAAACAAAACTGTCTGGTCAAGTTTTTTAGCACAGCTCATATTGCTTTACTTGTAGGAAGTGTAATGTGTTACAGGCCAACATATGCATTAGGTGCTTTTGTACAGTGGTACTTTTATGGTGCAACATAGTAACATGTGTAATGTGAGTTAACTGTATGCTTTAACCTGGTCCGTATGATCTATTAAAAACACACAACAATTTCAGTGCTGTTGTTTGGAATGTCTTGACATTTGTGGCATTTTTATGAAAAAAAAAAAGTTTGAATTCAGACTAAAATTAAAGTAACTATCAGAATTGTAATGCATACAATTAGGGTATCATATCAAATGATTTTTGCTATGTTTCTGATCATGTTCATCTATCTTCTATACTGCTTTATACCTGTGGGAGGAAACTCTAGTATCAAAAAACAAAAGACAACAACCCTGCAGCCCTGTGATCAAGTTACAAAAATATTTAATTTAAAAGTATTTTTACTACCTATGTCTGGTCCAGCTTTTGTGAAGTTGTTAAACATCTTAATTTTCCCTACAGAAGTGTTAATATTTTTATAGTCGCAATTTGTCTCCTGAAACATTTAAGATGTCTTTGCTGTGAAATAATATCAGATTTCTTTTCTGAGTCACATTATGGGTGAGTGATTTACTTCAGTACAAACAGTGCACTAAATTTCTTAATTCTCTAAACAAGGTTCAGACGAAACACAGCACCTGGTTTTCTGCAAAAAATAACTTTAATATGCATACAGATAGTTAATTGATGAATGATAATACGAACATTTTTAAATGAATAAGGCTGGAAAATGTCTTTCCCCACAATTTAAAGGATAAATCCCACCTTTTTTGAGCCCTATAAAAGATTTCATACACTGAATTATTCTCACGATTGCAGTCTTAACACAGGCTTAGTACCAAAACTAGATCATGCACAGAAAAATAATACATGGTTGATTTAACATAACTTCCTACCCCCGCTTTATCACCTTTTGACAGCTTAAGAGAGTTGATGGTTTTGGACAACAGCTACTGGCCCAATAGATTGAGTTTGGCTTCTAACACATTCAGTCTCATCTCTGTTACCGCACACAATGTGGTCTGTCAAGTCCCCTCACTTCTTTGATTTATTATCAATTTAATTCCAAAACACTTTTGCAGAGTCAAATTTCTGAACATATTACGGGATTATTTTTGCTCATAAACCAAGGTCCAAAAGGTAGACATATAAACTGCTTACATGTGGTTTCTATTTTTATCTGCCTCGCTCTGAAACTGACAAGGTTGATATAAACAGAAAGACTGACTTTGTACATCAAAGAAAAGAGAATATATTAGATGTGTTTGCACAAAAAGTGTTCATCTGATGGCTTACATTACATACATATACTCTGCATGTAATATAACTATTCATGTTCAAAATGAAGATGGCTTCTTCATTAAATCTGAATAACAAAACATCACTTTAATGTGAATAATATATTGTAATAATTGCAAGTTTGTGCGAGAATGAAATCAAGTCATCATTCATCAAATCCACATTCAAAAGACACCAAGTAAAGTTATTGTTAACTACATACACATATACACAAGAAAAATTGTTTGCACACCATGTTCACATTATGTATTTTCTAGCCCTTTGCCCTAAACTTAAACTTAAAAAAAATAAAAAATAAAAAATTGAGTTGGTGACAAGTAAAACGTGCAAAAAAAAAAAGAAAATGCACATGTTTAAGCATGCACACACAACTTTGCATGTTACGTCTCCTAACACAGTTGGGGAGAAGTGACTGTGCAGCTGCAGTCTCTCTGGGAACCACTGAACCACACTTGCAGCCATTTATGCAAATGTGCTTCCTCCCTCCACTCACACTCTGTCTGCTATATGTTGCTGTATTACAGCTTCCACAGTCAGAAATATACATTTTGCATGTTGTAAATTAATTTTTGGTCGGTGCTTTTGCATTACTGGATCTGGCAGTGATAATGCACTGTACCTGGGTATTTTCCTTCACAAATCAATGTGAATAAAATTAATTTTTGGTCGGTACTTTTGCATTACTGGATCTGGCAGTGATAATGCACTGTACCTGGGTATTTTCCTTCACAAATCAATGTGAATAAGCTATATATCATTAAAAAAAATTATAAAATGTCTGACTCATTCTGAAAATTTGAGGGCAGAAATCATATTCATTTTGTCACTTGTGAAATAACCATAAAGACATTGACTGACTTGTTAAGCACATTTTAGTTAAGTCCACTGTCATTACAAACTCAACAGTGTCTTGGAAAAACAACAAAACCAAACAAAAGACAAAGTTTTGTTTTTTCATACGTTAGGTTTACTCTTGAAGTCGCACATTCCTTCTAATACTACCATTGCTCTCAATGTAGTGGTAAATCAAACTATACAATAAAAATGCCTACTTTAAGTGTGAAACAAATGTAAATCCAAGAGCTACAAGCAACTGGCAATACCACAAATCTGAAGAAGAAAGGAACTAAATCCATCTCTTGTGTGACAACAGTGGTAAGTGACTGCAGCTGTGTACTCCTTTGACCTGCTTTCACTGATCCCATGCTATGTATTCACATTTTTAATTTATTTATCCTGCAAAAACAAAAAACAATCTATCTATCTATCTATCTATCTATCTATCTATCTATCTATCTATCTATCTATCTATCTATCTATCTATCTATCTATCTATCTATCTATCTATCTATCTATCTATCTATCTATCTATCTATCTATCTATCTATCTATCTATCTATCTATCATGGCTAGAATAAAACTGTGGAACTGCAATGTGGTTTTCTGTGTATAGGTATAGGACTGAGCATGTCTGTCTTACGGTTCCTTTGTCTGTGTATATACTATGACCTCATCCCCCCAGAGAGATGATATCACGTGTGTGGAGAAGAGAGTGATAATCAGCCACACACCAAAAACATAGATTGATTCTACATTACTTTAATAATAGTAACATGTGGAGGCAATTGTTGTATTCTGTAAATGTTGCTTTTAATCAAGCTATGAATAAACTGCCTGACTAGCAACCAGAGATATGAAATCTATCTATCTATCTATCTATCTATCTATCTATCTATCTATCTATCTATCTATCTATCTATATATGAATATGGGGGTGGGGTGGTGGTGGGGGGGTGGGGGGGGTCAGGGAGTGCTTGGTCTCTGCTGTTCTGCTTCACTGGCAGACAGCAGTGCATGACACAGCAATGCACCAATGTGAAACAAAGCACCAAAATAGCCACCAGCTGGCAGTAGTAGGCTGACACAAATATATCACAGGTTAATGTATCTGCTATTGGTATGTATGTGGGTTAAGAAACTGGGTTTAAGCATGAAATGATTCAAGAAAGTTTATCATCTAAACAATATGTGATTCATTAATCCCTGTATATATTTATCATCAGATAATTATTGCACACAAAGCCATAATAGACTGTGCTAAGTGTGGATGAATATTTTATAAAGGTGGCAACAACAGAAACCACATGAGGGAAGCTCACATCAGTTCAGAGATTCACAGTTCCTGCTTCCCTCCCCCTATTCTTCCTCCTCGTGCGTCTGCTTGCCTTCAGCACCATGGACAGACAAGAGCCAAATGAAGCTGCGTTACCATGGAGACGCACTCTCTATTCAGACTGGCGCTCTGCCACCAACAGCACCGACCCCACCCAGCCTACCACCCCTCCTTCTCTTCATCCGCTACGTCACAGTGCAGCACCCGCAGCTTGCGAGCATTGCATGAGCGTTTTCTTATTCCTTCAGTAGAATATCATCGCGCCCTCTGTTGAATGTGGGATTATAAAGTGGCTGCTTTGGAATTCTGCTGGTGAAATCAGTTGTTGAGAAAGCGAAAGAAGGGACACAGAATGCGGCAAAAGCTCGTGCACGCGCACGTTTGTCCTACATCCAAAGGCAATACGTAGCGGGTGGGAGGGGTGCAATGATCCAAGGGTATATCTAGGTCACGTTTTTTCTACAACAGGCGTTTACATGATCAAAATTGTTATTACTCAATTGAATGAATTAATTTTTTCCAGGTATTATTGTAAAATGCTGCATTTAGGGCAATGGGGGCATGGGCACATTATATATAGAAAAAGCACACCAAGGGAGTGGGGACATCTAGTGCTGCACATGTGCACTTGCCTGTGTAATCCATGCGATGTCACTGCTGTTTGCCGCTGCAAACTGCAGACGGTGGGAGTGTGCAAAACACTTTGGAGTGCAGCAAATGATATTGTGTATGCCAAAAGCTTTAGAAACACAACTAAACATATAGGAAACAATTTGATTCGATGTATATCACATTTAATAATGTTTAATAATTGAGAATAACATTAAAATTGAATTTGAAAAATAATATAGGTCTCGAGCAAACCATTTCTTTCATGTGAAGCTTTAAAAACTCTTTGTTCTATTATCGTATTTGCTTTATTGTGGCACCATTGCTTTATGTATCATATCAAGAATATAAAACAGACGGTTACTTATTGTCGTGTCCACAATTCTTCTTAGATTTTGCACACTGGTGCACCATATATGCAGAAATTGTGCACCGGTGTTGTCATACAAGGAATAATCATATTTACACATATTGTATCATGTAAGTAAAGTCAGACATTGACAATAAAAAAATACAAATATATATTTATTTGTATTTTTCTGTTTAGTAAAAAGCATGAATCAATGTTTTATTATCATTGAGTCAAAAAAAAGAGAAAAATGTTTGGAGAGTTTTTTCATTAATCTTTTAGACACGCCAGTAACGTTTTAGTGCCAATAGGTGGTGCTGTTACACCATATATCCCTTTCAACGGTCGTTATGACGATCAGATGAGGGCTTTAGTGTTCATTCTGAAGACGGGTTAAAGAGACGAAACAGTACTCTTTCTTTTGCCATATAATGGTCGTAATGGGTCTTTATTGTGCAATTTCTGTTAGAAGAGACTGCATTTTCACCTTTTAATTTACTAAAGGATTTAAACAGTTTTTGCAAATAATGGAAAAAGAGGATTTTAACGGTCGGTGGAGGGTTGTGTGGATTTCTTTTTGTCTTGCGTTGCTGTTTATGTCCAGATTTCAAGGAATATCTGCTCAAATACGGTATTCAATTCAGGAGGAATCAAAATCGGGAACTGCCGTGGGAAATGTAGCCAAAGACCTTGGCTTGGAGCTTGGAAGACTGGCAGATAGAAATCTTCGCGTTGTGTCGGGAACAAAGCAGGACCTCTTCGTGGTGAATCCGAGAGATGGATTTCTGATTGTCAACCAGAGAGTGGACCGAGAGGAGCTGTGTGAAAAAACGCTTCCATGCATCACCAGTCTTAAAGCGGTTGTTGAAAATCCTCTCGAAATGCACCAGGTGACAGTGGAGATATTGGATGTGAACGACAACTCCCCGAAATTTCCCGAGGAAAACTACACACTGGAGGTGCTGGAGTCCGCCGTTGTTGGGTCTCGATTTCAAATAGAGGGAGCGCATGACTTGGATGTAGGTGTGAATTCTTTGCAGTCATACAAGCTGAACCACAATCAGTATTTTAGATTAGAAACGGAAGAATTTGGAGAGGATGGTAAGGTTCCATTTTTAATATTACAGCGACCTTTGGATAGAGAACACACGGCTCAACACTTGTTATTATTAACGGCCATTGATGGAGGAAAACCGCCCAAATCATGTACTATCAATATAACTATTGCTGTATCTGACGTAAACGACAACTCTCCAGTCTGCGATAAACAGAAATACACCATAACGATAAAGGAAACTGCACCTGTTGGGACTTTTCTGTTGTCGATTAACGCATCTGACTCAGATGAAGGGGTAAACGGTGAGATTGAATACTCTTTGAGGAGTAAGTTTAGAGGGCTCGCGTCTGACCCGTTTGAGTTGGACAGCAAAACCGGAAAACTGACAGTGAAAGGGAGTCTTGATTACGAGGGGAAGCAAATCTATGAGCTGAAGATTTTGGCTGCTGACAAAGGTGCCGTGTCTCTCTCAACACACTGTAACGTCGTCATTAGGGTGGAAGATGAGAACGATAATAAACCACAGATAGATATTACTTCCCTTTCAAGTCGCATTCCAGAGGATGCACCTCCAGGCACGGTGGTGGCTCTGATGGGTGTGACGGATCTGGACTCAGGTGTGAACGGACAGGTGGTCTGCAGCGTGCCCAGTCATTTACCATTTGATTTAAAGCCCTCCCCTGACGGTCTGTCATACTCTTTAGTCACTAAGAACTACTTAGACAAGGAAACAATGCAAATGTATACTATTACTATAACTGTTAAGGATTTAGGGAGACCTGCCTTGTCATCTACAAAGGTGATACATGTCACTGTAATAGATGTTAACGATAACAGTCCTGTGTTCAGTAATAACCCATATACATTCTACTTGACAGAAAATAACAAGGCAGGGTTGTCAATTTTTTCAGTGAGCGCAACTGATGCGGATGCAGATGAAAATGCAATAGTCACATATTCACTCGACAGGGGTTTGGGGCCAAGTTTTGCAGCTTTCTTAAATGTCAACGAAGGCGACGGAACGATTACAGCGCTGAAAAGTTTCGACTTTGAGACTCTGAAAACTTTCCAGTTCCATGTTGTTGCCACGGATTCTGGAACTCCGCCACTAAGCAAAAACGTCACAGTCAACGTGTTCATTCTGGATCAGAACGACAACGCTCCAGTCATCTTGTATCCACTCAGCTCCAACGGCTCTGCCGAAGGTGTGGAGGAGATTCCCCGCAATGTCAACGCAGGACACTTGGTGACTAAAGTCAGAGCCTATGACGCTGATATAGGATATAACGGCTGGTTGTTGTTCTCACTGCAGGAAGTTACTGACCACAGTCTCTTCGGTTTGGACCGCTACACAGGACAGATCAGAACACTTCGTTCATTCACAGAGACAGACGAGGCTGAACAAAAACTGGTCATACTTGTCAAAGACAATGGGAATGTTTCACTGTCAGCAACAGCTACTGTGATTGTCAAGATTGTGGAGCCCAAAGAGGCTTTTGCAGCTGCTGATGTGAAAAGTGCAGCAAAAGCAGACGAGGAGGACAATGTCACATTTTACCTGATGATCACTTTAGGAGCAGTTTCCCTACTTTTCCTCATCAGCATCATTGTACTGATTGCAATGCAGTGCTCCAAATCAACAGACTATACTTCAAAATATTTACAAGAGACAAATTATGATGGGACACTGTGTCACAGCATTCAGTACAGATCTGGAGATAAACGGTACATGTTGGTTGGACCTCGAATGAGTATTGGATCGACTATAGTCCCTGGGAGCCATGCAAATACACTGGTGTTACCTGACAGACGGAGGACATCTGAAGAGGTAAGCCCAGCTTTTTTTTTTTTTTTTTTTAATTCAATGAGAAAATATAGCTATAGGATTCTTTCGAAGATATCCATAAACATTGTTACAACGTAACTTTTTATCTTTGGGGCCCTTCTCTGTACTTTTACTTGTCACTATACTACTGATTATAATGCAGCGTTCTAAATCAACAGACTGCACCTAAAATATCTGGAAACAAACTTAACAATGCTTTCGTTGAAGTGCGCTGTCCGCGGTGCTGAAACTCTTATCCGGTACTTGGTCAAATGTCTCTCCAGGATGCGATTGGAGACAGTCATATTGAAATTGATTGTTGAACTCATTTAAAAGTTGTAAATTAGATATTTTATCTCAATTGAGACACTATTTCAAGAGAATATTTCCCCAGATACTTTGCTTTATTGTCACAATCGTCATGACCTATTGCTGAAAACCCTAAAACGTTTTCAACTTGACATGAAAAACAGTGCAGCACATGGAGATAACATGAGATTAATGCAGCGGATTCAGCTTTTTTAAATATTGGATGGAAACAATTAAGCAATTAGATTAGGCACTGCTGGAAAGATCGAGAGAAGAGAAAAAAAAAGGTAACACTTTTTCATACTATTGAAATATTGTGGCCACTTGGCGTCACTGTGATATAAAAAATCACTGTGTTCCTCATTTGTTCAGGCCCTTCCCATCTCCGGATCATTTCTGGAGATGGTGTGCTGTTGAAATGTGCACCGCTGACGGATATATAATATTAATTGCGATTCATATAGCCGGATGAATTACCCTTGCGTTGGACATTGGAAAAAATATATATTTGTGTGTGAATAATTCCTTGAGCCAGTGGATCATAATTGTTTCGGGGAAAACCTTCATATATATGCTTCGCCATGGGGGTGGAAGGACAAAGGCGCCGAGTGGGCTGTTGGTGGATTGCTGTGATTTTGTCGCTGTGCTTCGTGGAGCGGATTTGGGCTCAGCTAAGATACTCTGTTCCTGAGGAAGTACAGGTCGGATCTACCGTTGGAAATGTTGCCAAGGATTTAGGACTTGACATAAGCACGTTGGCAAGCAGGCGATTTCGTATCGTTTCGGGTCCAAATCACGCTTTGTTTCACTTAAATCAGAACAATGGGGTGTTGTATGTTGGACAAATCATGGACCGTGAACTACTCTGCGATGGAACCAAAGTCTGTTTAATGAATCTAAAAATTGTTGTCGAAAACCCTCTGGAAATACACTATGTTGGAGTAGAAATAAGCGATGTGAATGATAATTCACCGACTTTTCCCGAAAGTGAGCAGCGGCTAGAAATAGCAGAAAACTCTCCTTCAGGTACTCGTTTCCAAATCCACGCCGCCAGAGATCCTGACGTCGGTTCACAATCAGTCCGATTATATAAACTGAGCTCAAATGATATTTTTGATATCGAAGTCAGAGACAGTGAAGAGGACAAGATACCGTTTATTGTACTGAAAAAGCCCTTGGACAGAGAGAAAAAGGCTGAGCATCGTTTAGTATTAACGGCCGTTGATGGGGGGAATCCGTCAAAATCTGGAAGCCTTAATTTAACTATCACGGTGATAGACGCGAATGATAACCGGCCTGTGTTCAGTAAGGATGTATATACGGTCTCATTAGATGAAAATGCATCAATAGGAACTATTGTATTACAATTAAACGCCACAGATTTAGATGAAGGCTCCAATGGTGAAATTGAATACTCGTTTGGAAAAACACAAAAGAAAAAAGTGCATGACACATTTGAGTTAGATAATGTTACTGGTGAGATTCGAGTGAAGGGGAGAGTAGACTTTGAGGAAACTGAGCTTTACAGACTAGACTTACAAGCTTCAGATAAAGGTCAGCCACCATGGACAGCCGAAAGTAGAGTAGTGATCAAAATAAGAGATGTAAATGACAATAAACCAGAAATTGAAATGACATCACTGTCTAATTTAATCCCAGAGGACTCAAAGACAGGCACTGTGATCGCCCTCATCAGTGTGACAGACCGAGACTCTGAGATTAATGGAAAAGTAATATGCAAAATATCAGGTGGCGTTCCATTTGATTTGACGCCATCCATCGAGGAAAATATGTATTCTCTTGTTACTAAAGGACGCCTGGATAGAGAAACTGTGACACATTATGACATCACAATTACAGCTACTGACTGCGGTGAACCGCAGCTTTCAACAGTGAAAAGCTTAAGTGTTCAGGTGGCAGATGTAAATGACAACATGCCAATTTTTAGTCAAAATCCGTTAGAACTTTACATGATAGAAAACAACACTCCAGGCAGGTCAATATTATCTGTAAGCGCTGCTGATAACGATCTAAACGAAAATGCCGCTGTAACGTATCACATTGTGAGAGGCAATGGGCTTCAGAGAGACATGACATCTTTCTTGAGTGTGAATTCGGAAAATGGGCAGATATCCGCGCTGAAACGATTCGACTTTGAAATTCTGAAAACTTTCCAGTTCCAAGTTGTAGCCACAGATTCTGGAACTCCGCCATTAAGCAACAACGTCACCGTCAACGTGTTCATTCTGGATCAGAACGACAACGCTCCAGTCATCCTGTATCCACTCAGCTCCAACGGCTCTGCTGAAGGTGTGGAGGAGATTCCCCGAAATGTCAACGCAGGACACTTGGTGACTAAAGTCAGAGCCTATGACGCTGATATAGGATATAACGGCTGGTTGTTGTTCTCACTGCTGGAAGTTACTGACCACAGTCTCTTTGGTTTGGACCGCTACACAGGACAGATCAGGACACTTCGCTCATTCACAGAGACAGACGAGGCTGAACATAAACTGGTCATACTGGTCAAAGACAATGGGAATGTTTCACTGTCAGCAACAGCTACTGTGATTGTCAAACTTGTCGAACCCAAAGAAGCTTTTGCAGCTTCTGATGTGAAAAACGTAGCAAAACTTGACGACGATGATAATCTTACTTTTTACCTGATGATCACTTTAGGGGCAGTTTCTGTGCTTTTCCTCATTAGCATCATTGTTCTGATTGCAATGCAGTGCTCCAAATCCACAGACTATACTTCTAAATATCTACAAGAGACTAATTATGATGGGACACTGTGTCACAGCATTCAGTACAGATCTGGAGATAAACGATACATGTTGGTTGGACCCAGAATGAGTATTGGATCTACTATTGTTCCTGGCAGCCATGCAAATACACTGGTGCTACCGGACAGAAGAAAGACATCTGAAGAGGTAGGAACACTTTTTCGAATTTAACTTTCCTTTGCGGTATTCGATTGCATAACGCATTATGAATAATAGCTCGATGAGTTTTTTTTTCCAGAGCTGTGTGACACACACACACACACACACACACACACACACACACACACACACACACACACACACACACACACACACACACACACACACACACACACACACACACACACACACACACACACACACACACATATGTGAAATAAATATTCCTGCAGTGTATAAGATCAAAAAGCCTCTTAAATTGAAACGCAAGATGTATTTATTTGCATGGCATATTACAATAACATATGAGTCATGGTGTGTGTACAGTCCACAAGGTGTCGGTGTCATATCGCAATACAATTTCATGGTAAAGCGATGGTCCTGCCCATTCTAAAAAGGTTTTGTTCAGATCGGAAGAGAGGAGATGTTAGCTTGCACAGACAAACGGAGGCTGCTTTTGTGAGAATGCAAAAATGAAGATCGGATATATTTTTGAAGACGACCTTCTTTGTTTTTGAAAAAAGGCCCTTTGTGTAAATAGCTCGAGCTGATTGTTTGACATCTAAACCGGAATGATGGAAGCAGGAGGACAAAGACGAGGAGTGCTGTCCTGGTGGGTCGCTCTCGGTTTTTCTGTGACGCTCAGCTGTGTGGACCATGTCTCCGCTCAGATCAAATATTCTATTCCAGAAGAAGTGAAAATTGGATCTGTTGTTGGGAACGTCGCAAAAGATTTGGGATTGGACATCTCCTCCCTGAATGAAAGACAATTTCGAATAGTCTCGGGAACTGATGATGCTCAATTTAATGTGAATCAGAACAATGGCGTGCTGTACGTGCACGGAAATATTGACCGAGAGAAGCTATGTGAACATATTTCTCCATGTTTAATAAACCTTAAAATGGTAGCCGAGAGTCCAATGGAAATACATTATGTGGCAGTTGAAATTATTGACGTGAATGACAACTCGCCTAATTTTCAGGAGGAAGAAAAAATAATAGAAATTTCTGAATCCACGCTCCCAAGCAAACGTTTCCAGTTACCGAGTGCGCGGGATGCAGATGTTCTAACTAACACGGTGCGAGTGTATAAAATTAACCAAAACGATCATTTCACGATACAGATTCGAGAAAGGGGTGAGGACAAAATACCATTTTTGATGTTACAAAAATCTCTTGATCGGGAAAAAGAAGACGAGATCAGACTTATTTTAACAGCAGTGGACGGAGGGAATCCATCAAGATCAGGGTCTCTGAATGTCACTGTTGTGGTCCTCGATTCAAACGATAACCACCCTACATTCAGTCAAGAAGTTTATTCAGTAACAATACCGGAAAACATAGATGTTGATACTAGTGTGATTACTGTAAACGCTATAGATCTGGATGAAGGTTTAAATGGAGAAGTTGAATATTTTTTTGGCAGCGAACTTGACCCAATACTGTATGACGTGTTCAGTATGAATAAAATTACTGGGGAAATTCGAATAAAAGGCGAAATAGACTTTGAAAAAGCTGACGTTTATAAGTTAGATGTCCATGCCACTGACAAAGGACAACCTCCGATGAGTACTGACTGCAGGGTGATTATAAAAGTACTTGATGAAAACGACAATAAACCAAAAATAGAAGTGACTTCTCTCTCAAAAACAGTGTCAGAGAGTTCAAAACTTGGGACGGCAGTGTCTTTAATCAGTATTGCAGACCAAGACGCAGGTTTGAATGGTAAAGTTATATGCAGTCTTTCAGAAGATGTGCCGTTTGATTTGAAACCATCATTTCAAGATAATATGTATTCCTTAGTTTTAAAACAGCATTTAGATCGTGAATCAGTTTCACATTATGATGTGAAAATTACAGCTACAGACTGTGGTCAGCCTCCCCTGTCCACATATAAAATGATCAGCTTTGATGTAGCAGATGTTAATGACAATCGGCCAGAATTTTTGAATAATCCCATTGAACTTTATCTGGTTGAAAATAACGTCCCTGGAAACCCCATAGTTACTGTTTCTGCTTCAGATAAAGACTTGGATGAAAATGCGGCTTTAACTTATCAAATAGTGAGAGATGAACGTACTCATTCGAAAACTGTAGCATTTTTAAACATCAATTCAGGAAATGGACAGATATCCTCTCTGAAAAGTTTCGACTTTGAAACTCTGAAAACTTTCCAGTTCCAAGTTGTAGCCACGGATTCTGGAACTCCGCCACTAAGCAACAATGTCACCGTCAACGTGTTCATTCTGGATCAGAACGACAACGCTCCGGTCATCCTGTATCCACTCAGCTCCAATGGCTCTGCTGAAGGTGTGGAGGAGATTCCCCGCAATGTCAACGCAGGACACTTGGTGACTAAAGTCAGAGCCTATGACGCTGATATAGGATATAACGGCTGGTTGTTGTTCTCACTGCTGGAAGTTACTGACCACAGTCTCTTTGGTTTGGAACGCTACACAGGACAGATCAGGACACTTCGTTCATTCACAGAGACAGACGAGGCTGAACATAAACTGGTCATACTGGTCAAAGACAATGGGAATGTTTCACTGTCAGCAACAGCTACTGTGATTGTCAAACTTGTGGAGCCAAAAGAGGCTTTTGCAGCTGCTGATGTGAAAAGTACTGCAAAAGTCGACGAGGAGGACAATGCCACTTTTTATCTGATGATCACTTTGGGAGCCGTTTCTTTGCTTTTCATCATCAGTATCATTGTCCTGATTGCAATGCAGTGCTCCAAATCAACAGAGTATACATCTAAATATCTACAAGAGACAAATTATGATGGAACACTGTGTCACAGCATTCAGTACAGATCTGGAGATAAACGATACATGTTGGTTGGACCCAGGATGAGTATTGGATCCACTATAGTTCCTGGCAGCCATGCAAATACACTGATACTACCTGACAGAAGGAGGACGTCTGAAGAGGTAAGATCAATTTTCAACTTTAACTAAACGCGTTTCACGCCGTCCCATGCGTCACCCTGAACTACAGCCAGTGGCTTTCGTTTTGTTTCATAATTGAATGTTTTTCTTTATTGTGTTGATGGGTAGTGTGGTGGTGTTCTCAAAGTAGGCTGGCTTTCTAACTGAGATCAGATACAAGTTATTTAATTGTTGGGAAAGGGGATATTTGTGTGAAAAATACCCTTCAGCGGAGCATTGACGGAGCTGTCCGTGGTGCTGACAGCACTGATTCTCGTTAAACTGCTACCCCTGTGCTTCTCCTCTGGCTTACAATATACGATATAAAAGTACTGGCACCGGGTCACAGGCTTTGCAGATGCGAGGACAAACAAAAACAAAAACAAAAACAAAAACAAACGAACAAATAACAACAACAAAAACAACATTCAAATACAAGTCCGTTAACCGTTTACCTCACTGTAATAAAGGGCAAGCAAGCACTGTTAGTGGTCTGAAAAATGTGAAATAGTCTATGATTCAAACCAATTAAGCTTCAAGATGTCAATAATATGGGCTGTTTGATTTAAATATATTTCAGCTGCTGGAACATACACATCGCGCTACATTTCAAGGTTTCCTTGAATATAAGTCGTTATATGTTCAGTCCACAAGATGTCAGTGTCATACCTGCATAATTCTTACTGGTTATACCTGCCCCTTTCACTGTGGACTTGTTCTGGTCATCAGAAAGGAGAATTTATTCTCAGCTGAAAGAGGTGTCGCGATTACTCCGACACTGGGGAAATAATTTAGTAGATTCAAACCAGGACATGTATTCGTTATCTTCTTTTTTTTTTTTTGTACAATGATCTGTCAACCGACATTCTATTGAAAATCCATACCGAAGCGATGGGAGCAAGAGGACAACGAGTGAAGTGGTGGGGAGATCTGTGTTTTATTTTCATTCTCTGCTCCGTCCATCGAGCTTCATCTCAGGTGAAATACTCGATTCCCGAGGAAGTTAAAGTTGGAACTGTCGTTGGAAATGTCGCCAAAGATTTGGGACTGGACGTCACCTCGTTGAACGACCGAAAATTTCGTATCGTTTCAGGAACAAAGGATGTTCCGTTTGAAGTAAATCAGAACAATGGCGTCCTGTACGTGCATAACAATATTAATCGAGAAGCGCTGTGTGAAAGCGTTACTCCGTGTTTAATGAACCTAAAAATGGTAGCTGAAAACCCCATGGAAATACATTATGTCGGAGTGGAAATCATAGATGTAAACGACAATTTACCGAGTTTTCAAGAGGAAGAATACATATTGGAAATTGCGGAGTCGACTCTCCCAGGAAAGCGTTTCCAGTTACCAGCAGCCCAGGATCCAGATGTTAACACCAATACTATACGTGCGTATAAATTAAACGCAAACGAATATTTCAGCGTGCAAATTCGGGAGAGAGGAGATGACAAAATACCATTCCTTGTTTTGCAAAAATCTCTGGATCGAGAAAGGCACGATGAGCATAAACTGATTCTGACAGCTGTCGACGGGGGGAATCCACCAAGATCTGGGACTCTGAATGTCACTGTGTTAGTTCTCGATTCAAATGACAACCACCCTACGTTCAGCCAAGAAGTATATTCAGTCGCTATTTCTGAAAATATAGCTTCGGATACTAGTGTAATTACAGTGAAAGCGATCGATGTAGACGAAGGCTCAAATGGGAATGTTGAATATAATTTCGGTAGTCAGCTTGACCAAAAAATTTACGAAACGTTCAGCTTAGACAAAGACACAGGTGAAATTCGAGTGAAGGGGGAAATTGACTTTGAGAAGGTTGACGTTTATAAGTTAGATGTTCATGCCACTGACAAAGGAACGCCTCCGATGAGTACCGACTGTAGAGTGATTATAAAAATTCTCGATAAAAATGACAACAAACCTGAAATAGAAGTGACATCCCTATCGAACACTGTATCAGAGAGTTCAAAAATCGGTACTGTGGTTTCATTAATCAGCGTAACCGACCAAGACGCTGGTTTAAATGGTAAAGTTATATGCAGCATTTCAGATAATGTGCCTTTTGATTTAAAACCATCATTTCAAGATAATATGTATTCCCTAGTTTTAAAACATAGTTTAGATCGTGAATTTGTCTCACATTTTGATGTTACAATTACAGCCACAGACTGTGGTCAGCCTCCTCTGTCTACATTTATAACCCTGAGTATTGATGTATCTGATGTTAATGACAACCGTCCAGAATTTTTGCATAATCCAACTGAACTTTATCTGGTCGAAAATAACATCCCTGGAAATAATATTTTTACTGTTTCTGCTTCAGACCGAGACTTGAATGAAAATGCAGTTTTAAATTATCATATAATCAGGGAGGAACACAGTGAACCAAGAATTGCTGTATTTTTAAATATCAATTCAGAAAATGGACAGATATCCGCATTGAAAAGTTTCGACTTTGAGACTTTGAAAACTTTCAAATTCCAAGTTGTAGCCACGGATTCTGGAACTCCGCCACTCAGCAACAACGTCACCGTCAACGTGTTCATTCTGGATCAGAACGACAACGCTCCAGTCATCCTGTATCCACTCAGTTCCAACGGCTCTGCTGAAGGTGTGGAGGAGATTCCCCGCAATGTCAACGCAGGACACTTGGTGACTAAAGTCAGAGCCTATGACGCTGATATTGGATATAACGGCTGGTTGTTGTTCTCACTGCTGGAAGTTACTGACCACAGTCTCTTTGGTTTGGACCGCTACACAGGACAGATCAGGACACTTCGTTCATTCACAGAGACAGACGAGGCTGAACACAAACTGGTCATACTGGTCAAAGACAATGGGAATGTTTCACTGTCAGCCACAGCTACTGTGATTGTCAAACTTGTGGAACCCAAAGAGGCTTTTGCAGCTTCTGATGTGAAAAGTGCAGCAAAAGTTGACGAGGAGGACAATGTCACATTTTACCTAATGATCATTTTGGGAGGAGTGTCTGTGCTTTTTCTAATCAGCATCATCGTTCTAATTGCAATGCAGTGCTCGAAATCGACAGACTATACTTCAAAATATTTACAAGAGACAAATTATGATGGAACGCTGTGTCACAGCATTCAGTACAGATCTGGAGATAAACGATACATGTTAGTTGGACCCAGGATGAGTATTGGATCTACTATTGTTCCTGGCAGCCATGCAAATACACTGGTGTTACCTGACAGAAGAAGAGCATCTGAAGAGGTAAGACTGCAGTTTATTTACTTAACATCGATATTGTGAACTGATACACAAAGAAACACAACAACAATAAAGAAAGGAGAAAGCCTGCTTCATAAAAAAAAAAAAAAAAAAAAAAAAAAAAAGATCAGCATTAAACGACTCACAGTTAACTTCAACTACAAATACAGTAGTGGAGCCCTCAATGAGTTGGGGTCAACAGCGCTGCTCAAAAAGCCACAGCGCCAACTTATCAACAGTGGGTTTTGAACCAGCACACCTATCCTTTGAGTAGGTGGGATTACCTCTAAACCACTGAAAAATCTCACATGTCCTCAATTTAAAGAAAATATCTTTAATACATTTACCTCACATTGTGTAGTGCTCTGGACTGTGTTAATGTTTGGTGATTTTCACAAACAAAAGCTGCTTTTAAACTGAAGTTGGGCAACAACGGGAGGGGATATGTTGTGAAAAAAAGCAAAAAATTCACTCTGTCATATTGCTTTAATTTTGTTTCAAATATGTATTTAGTGGCCTCAAAAAACATTTCATGTCAAGAGTTTCAATTGTGGCTCGTATTCTTATTTCCCGGAGTTCGTTTCCTGGCAATTGTGCTGTGAGAATCATGCATTTAATTTTTCAAGGTTTGGCCTCCATATTTATTCTTTCATTCATTCATGAAGTGAATTGTTCTTGTCAGAGGCGTGCTTTGTTGTACCTTCTCTTGTACCATTGTCTGACTGAAGAAAGCACAACCAAACAGTGGCATGACAACTAAATGTTATCATTTCGATTGTTTTTAATAAAAATAATATCACAACTAGGTATTATTTGTTGTTGGCATTGAAAGGAATGGAAGTAAGCTTCTAAGAGTGCCAATAAGGGTGTCAAAGTTTTGTTTTTCATTACCTTACAGCATTTTTTGTTTGTTTGTTTTGATTTATAACTTAAACCCGGTATAACAGGACACACTCAAACATCCATGAGACGTTTTCATTTTTCATTATACATTATGATAACTATTTGTGGCAATGCGATTATAAGGAGCAAGTGATGCAGAAGCAAATACTGTTGCTCAATATAAAATTTCAGTTTGTTTGTCCAAAATGGCTAGTTTAAATGTCAGAATGGTTGAACAGTTTTGTGGATAGAGGGGGGGAGGGGGGTAATCGACATACACTAAATTGAACGGTTTATAAAACTGGATTTTCTCAGTAGCCTCTGGGTGTCAGTATTGCATTGGTAAAGCTAAGGCCACATTATCCAGCCCTTCAAAACGTCTTTGTTCGCCACTGTTAGATTCAAAAACACGGCATTTGATTGAGCTCGCCATCATCTTGAATCGGTGTGATATAGTCATATGGCACATTCAACGAGCCCAACTCTCTGGATATAGGGACTTCATCCGTGGCTTCATCATTATGGGAAGAGAAAGACAATGTCCTTGGAGGATTTTTATTTGGTTTGCTTTTCACTTGGCTTTACTGTTGTGTGGCTCAAATCGGACTGTGGCAGAAACAAGATACGGCGTTGCAGAAGAGGTAAAAGAGGGAACTGTGATTGGAAATGTTGCGAAGGATCTTGGCCTTGACATCACCTCCTTAAGTAATCGACGGTTCCGCGTTGTCTCTGAATCTGCGAATGCACTTTTTAATGTGAACCAGGACAGCGGGAATCTGTATGTTCTCCAGAAAATTGACAGAGAGGCGCTTTGCCAGGGGAATGGTGCGTGCATCATGGAGCTAAAAATCATAGCCGAAAACCCTTTAGAAATACATTACGTGGTTGTGGAAATCAGTGATGTGAACGACCATACGCCGACTTTCCCAGAAAAGGAACAGAGGTTCGAGATAGGTGAGCAAACGCTGCCGGGTCGGCGATTCCAGCTGCACAGCGCCCGAGACCCCGACACAGGAATCAACTCTATCCGTACCTACACCTTAACCGCAAATGAACACTTCGACATTGATATACGTCAAAGCGATGAAGACAAAATACCATTCCTTGTGCTTAAGAAGTCACTAGACAGAGAAAAGAGAAGCAGACACATTTTAATTGTCACCGCTATCGATGGAGGAAAACCTGCAAAATCAGGGACCCTAAATGTTTCAATTACAGTTTTGGACAGTAACGATAATCGACCAATATTTAGTCAAGAGATTTATCAAATTGAAGTACAAGAAAATGTTCCAGTGGGCACTTCGATATTTAAATTAAATGCCTCTGACCCCGACGAGGGCAGCAACGGTGAAATTGAATACAACCTTGGAAAAACCCAAAAGAAAAAAGTCTATGAGCTTTTTGAACTGGATAAAGTAAGTGGGGAAATTAGAGTGAAGGGGCGACTAGATTACGAAGAAAACGATGTTCATAAACTTGATATTGAAGCATCAGATAAAGGACAACCTCCACTAACAGGTGAGTGTAGAATAATAATAAAAATTAAAGATGTGAATGATAATCAACCAGAAATTGAAGTGACCTCACTGTCAAACCCGGTGTCGGAGAATTCAAAGCCTGGCACAATGATTTCTCTCATAAGTTTGAAGGATAAAGACGCTGGTGTAAATGGTAAAATAATCTCTAGCATAATTTCAAATGTTCCTTTTGAATTAAAGCCGTCATACAAAGAAAACATATATTCAGTGGTTACAAAAGGTTTTTTAGATAGAGAGCGGGTGTCATATTATGACATAACAATTCAAGCAACTGATTGCGGTGAGCCTCCATTATCTACTTACAAAACGCTTAGCATACAGATCGCTGACATAAATGACAATAGCCCACAGTTCCCAGAAAATCCACTACACATTTACCTGCCAGAAAATAACGCTGCTGGAAAATCAATATTCTCTGTCAGTGCAACAGATAAAGATATGGACGCGAATGCAGCTATTACATATCATTTAGGAGGACAAGTCGGTCGGAATTACATCATATCTTTGCTAAACGTAAATTCAGCAGATGGCCATATTACCGCGATGAAAAGTTTTGACTTTGAGACTCTGAAAACTTTCCAGTTCCAAGTTGTGGCCACAGATTCAGGAACTCCGTCACTCAGCAACAACGTCACCGTCAACGTGTTCATTCTGGATCAGAACGACAACGCTCCAGTCATCCTGTATCCACTCAGCTCCAACGGCTCTGCTGAAGGTGTGGAGGAGATTCCCCGCAATGTCAACGCAGGACACTTGGTGACTAAAGTCAGAGCCTATGACGCTGATATAGGATATAACGGCTGGTTGTTGTTCTCACTGCAGGAAGTTACTGACCACAGTCTCTTTGGTTTGGACCGCTACACAGGACAGATCAGGACACTTCGCTCATTCACAGAGACCGACGAGGCTGAACATAAACTGGTCATACTGGTCAAAGACAATGGGAATGTTTCACTGTCAGCAACAGCTACTGTGATTGTCAAACTTGTGGAACCCAAAGAAGCTTTTGCAGCTTCTGATGTGAAAAACGTAGCAAAAATTGACGACGATGATAATCTTACTTTTTACCTGATGATCACTTTAGGGGCAGTTTCTGTGCTTTTCCTCATCAGCATCATTGTTCTGATTGCAATGCAGTGCTCCAAATCCACAGACTATACTTCTAAATATCTACAAGAGACAAATTATGATGGGACACTGTGTCACAGCATTCAGTACAGATCTGGAGATAAACGATACATGTTGGTTGGACCCAGAATGAGTATTGGATCTACTATTGTTCCTGGCAGCCATGCAAATACACTTGTGCTACCGGACAGAAGAAATACGTCTGAAGAGGTAGGAACACTTTTTCGAGTTTAACTTTCCTTTGCGGTATTCGATTGATGATTGCCTCACAGTCGCTGTGATTGCATAACGCATTATGAATAATAGCTCGATGAGTTTTTTTTTCCAGAGCTGTGTGACACACACACACACAGACAAACAGACACACACACACACACACACACACACACACACACACACACACACACACACACACACACACACACACACACACACACACACACACACACACACACACACACACACACGTGAAATAAATATTCCTGCCGTGTATAAGATCAAAAAGCCTCCTAAATTGAAAAGCAAGATGTATTTATTTGCATGGCATATTACAAAAACATATGAGTCATGGTGTGTACAGTCCACAAGGTGTCGGTGTCATATCGGAATACAATTTCGTGGTAAAGCGATGGTCCTGCCCATTCTACAAAGGTTTTGTTCAGATCGGAAGAGAGGAGATGTTAGCTTGCACAGACAAACGGAGGCTGCTTTTGTGAGAATGCAAAAATGAAGATCGGATTTATTTTTGAAGACGACCTTCTTTGTTTTTGAAAAAAGGCCCTTTGTGTAAATAGCTCGAGCTGATTGTTTGACATCTAAACCGGAATGATGGAAGCAGGAGGACAAAGACGAGGAGTGCTGTCCTGGTGGGTCGCTCTCGGTTTTTCTGTGACGCTCAGCTGTGTGGACCATGTCTCCGCTCAGATCAAATATTCTATTCCCGAGGAAGTAAAAGTGGGATCTGTTGTTGGAAATGTCGCTAAGGATCTGGGCTTAGATGTCTCTTCACTAAAAGAAAGAGAATTTCGTATCGTGTCTGGAACGGAAGATGCTCATTTTACCGTAAACTCGAACAATGGCGTGCTGTATATGCATAAGACTATTGACCGGGAGGAGCTCTGTGAAAACATTTCTCCATGTTTGTTAAATCTGAAAATGGTAGCCGAGAATCCCATGGAAATACATTACGTTGGAGTGGAAATCGTTGACGTAAATGACAATTCGCCGAGTTTTCAGGAGGAGGAACGATTCTTAGAAATATCTGAATCCATCCCACCTGGCAAACGTTTCCAGTTACCAGCTGCGCGCGATGCAGATGTTCTTTCTAATACGGTTCGTGTGTATAGATTGAATCAAAATGAGTATTTTAGTGTGCAAATTCGAGAGAGAGGTGAAGATAAAATACCATTCTTGGTTTTGCAAAAGTCTTTGGATCGAGAAAAACATGCTGAGCATAAAATGACTCTGACGGCAGTTGACGGGGGGAATCCTCCGAGATCCGGGACTGTAAATATCACTGTGGTTGTCCTCGATTCAAATGACAATCATCCCACATTTAGCCAAGAAGTATACTCAGTAACAATACCTGAAAATGTAAGATCGAATACAAGTGTGATCACTGTTAAAGCAACTGATGTGGATGAGGGTTCAAATGGAGACATTGAATATTTTTTGGGAGATGAAATCGACCCTAAGTTATATGAGATGTTCAGCTTAGACAAAGACACAGGTGAAATAAGAGTGAAGGGAGAACTTGACTTCGAGAAGGCTGATGTATATAAATTAGACGTCCACGCCAAGGACAAAGGACAACCTCCGATACATACAGACTGCAGGGTCATTATAAAAATACAAGACGAAAATGACAACAAACCAAAAATAGAAGTGACTTCTCTCTCCAAAACGGTGTCAGAAAATTCAAAACTCGGAACTGTAGTTTCTTTAATAAGCATAACAGACGAAGACAATGGATTAAATGGTAAAGTTATATGCAGTATTCCAGGTGATGTTCCATTTGATTTAAAACCATCATTTCAAGATAATATGTACTCCGTTGTTTTAAAACATCATTTAGATCGTGAATCAGTTTCACATTATGACGTTATAATAAAAGCAACAGACTGTGGTCAGCCTCCTCTGTCCACATTTAAAACCTTGAGTATTGATGTTGCAGATGTTAATGATAATCGACCAGAATTTTTGCATAATCCAGCGGAACTTTATCTTGTAGAAAATAACGTCCCTGGAAACAATATTTTTACTGTTTCTGCTTCAGATAAAGACTTGAATGAAAATGCAGCTATAACTTACCATATAGTCAGAGAAGAACAGACTCATAAGAAATTAGCTGCATTTATAAATGTCAATTCTGAAACTGGAGATATCATGGCGCTGAAAAGTTTCGACTTTGAGACTCTGAAAACTTTCCAGTTCCAAGTTGTAGCCACAGATTCTGGAACTCCGCCACTAAGCAACAACGTCACAGTCAACGTGTTCATTCTGGATCAGAACGACAACGCTCCAGTCATCCTGTATCCACTCAGCTCCAACGGCTCTGCTGAAGGTGTAGAGGAGATTCCCCGCAATGTCAACGCAGGACACTTGGTGACTAAAGTCAGAGCCTATGACGCTGATATAGGATATAACGGCTGGTTGTTGTTCTCACTGCTGGAAGTTACTGACCACAGTCTCTTTGGTTTGGACCGCTACACAGGACAGATCAGGACACTTCGCTCATTCACAGAGACAGACGAGGCTGAACACAAACTGGTCATAATGGTCAAAGACAACGGGAATGTTTCACTGTCAGCAACAGCTACTGTGATTGTCAAACTTGTGGAGCCCAAAGAAGCTTTTGCAGCTTCTGATGTGAAAAGCGCAGCAAAAGTAGATGAGGAGGACAATGTCACATTTTACCTGATGATCATTTTGGGAGCCGTTTCTGTACTTTTCATCATCAGTATTATTGCATTGATTGCAATGCAGTGCTCCAAATCCACCAACTACACATCTAAATATTTACAAGAGACTAATTATGATGGAACACTGTGCCACAGCATTCAGTACAGATCTGGAGATAAACGATACATGTTGGTTGGACCCAGAATGAGTATTGGATCTACTATTGTTCCTGGCAGTCATGCAAATACTCTTGTGCTCCCAGACAGAAGAAGGGCATCTGAAGAGGTAAGAAACTGAAACCAAATTTATATAGTAGTTTAATTCTACCTATATTCAACCTTTCTTCAATGTTTGTGTTTCAAGCTGCTTCACACTATGTCCTTGTATGTTACAAAACACTCACACACACACACACTGTAAAAATATGGATAAACTGCATTTCATAATTCACACGCCTGAGCTATGTAGATTTGAAGTAAATAATTTAATGCATGTTCCTAAATAGTAGAAATCATTTTATTTTTACATTTTTTTTAATTTTGACGGTTATGAAAACAAGTATCATATTTCATAGTTACATGTATAAAATGTATCCTGCAACTTTCTATTGACTGCTGGCTTTATGTTTTGTCTTTCTGGATCATATGTGCTTTTGACATGTATTACTTTAGTGAAATGACTGCCGAAAATGTGGTAATTGAATAACATAATAGATTTGAGGATGGCTAATATTTATATAAGGTATAATTGAAAAGCACATTGCTCCAAAAGCTTAAACTGGATGATTTGGGTAGAGAACACAAACGTAAATGGCCTCCAGGTGTCACTACAGCATTGGGAAAAGCTGTAGTGGCATACGTAAGTCAGTTTGTAATGCAATAGCAGGATCTCCATTTGATTCTAGCAGGCAAGCTGGTGTATTGTTCCGTGCAATATAGCGAAGCTGTATTCAATGGATTGCAAAAGGATCTTATTTTTGGAATAGTTTTTTTTTTTTAAAGGTATTTCTTATTTTGCCAAGTAATGATGGGAATCGAAAAACAAAGACAAAGACGGCTGTATTATTTGACGATACTTCAAATCACTTTATTACATTTTGTCGGAAGGCAGGTTTTGGCTCAAATTCGGTACAGTGTCCCAGAAGAAGTGAAAACAGGAACAGTTGTTGGAAATGTTGCAAAGGATCTTGGCCTTGACCTCTCTACATTAATAGAGCGACGATTCCGTGTGGTCTCTGGATATAAGGATACATTTTTCGAAGTAAACCAGAACAATGGAGCTCTGCAGGTCCTCGACAAAATCGACAGAGAGCAGCTGTGTCACGGTAGTGGAGCATGCTTAATGGAGCTAAAAATCCTTGTAGAAAATCCTTTGGAAATGCATTATGTCATTGTTGAAATTACCGATGTAAACGATCACTCCCCAAATTTTCCAGAGAAGGAACAAATATTTGAGATAGGTGAACAAACTCTACCAGGACGACGATTTCAGCTTCACAGTGCGCGTGACCCGGATGCTGGAATAAACTCTATTCGTACCTACATTCTAACAGCAAATGAACATTTTGAAGTCGATGTCCGTCACAGTGATGACGATGATAAAATACCATTTTTAGTGCTGAAAAAATCATTAGACAGAGAACAAAGAAACAGACATTTGCTTTTTGTTACCGCAGTTGATGGCGGCAAACCTGCACGATCAGGGACCCTTAATGTTTCTGTAACTGTTCTAGACAGTAATGATAACCGTCCAATATTCTCTAAGGATATCTATCAAATTGAAATACAGGAAAATGTTCCAATTGGCACTTCAATATTTAGACTAAATGCAACTGATCCCGATGAAGGTATCAATAGCGAAATCGAATATAGCCTTGGCAAAACACTTAAGAAAAAGGTATATGATGTGTTTCAGCTGGATAAACTAACTGGGGACTTGCGAGTAAATGGGTTAATGGATTATGAAGAAAACGAGATTTTTAAACTCGATGTCGAGGCGTCAGATAAAGGAACGCCTCCATTAACGGGCGAATGTAGAATCATCATAAGGTTGAGAGACGTCAATGATAATCCACCTGAAATAGAAATCACATCAATGTCGAATGTAGTACCTGAAAACTCAAAGCCTGGAACAGTCATTTCACTTCTTAGTGTAACAGACAGAGATTCTGGTGTCAATGGAAAAATAATTACAAGCATAAATTCAGATGGACCATTTGAGCTAAAACCATCTTTCAAAGATAATATATATTCACTTGTAACTATAGGACGTTTAGATCGGGAGGACGTTTCTCATTATGAAATATTGATAAAAGCCGCCGACTGTGGAGAACCTTCGATGTCCACTCATAAAGCAATCAGCATTCAGATAGCAGATGTAAATGATAACAGTCCACGATTTTTACAAAATCCATTACAATTTTATCAATTAGAAAATAACGTAGCAGGAATATTTCTTTTTTCTGTCAGCGCAACTGACAGAGATATGAACGAAAATGCAGCCATTACTTATCATATAGTAAGAGAAGGAAGGGCGAGCGATATATTGGCGTTCCTACATGTAAATCCAGAAAACGGACAGATATCCTCCCTGAAGAGTTTCGACTTTGAGACTCTGAAAACTTTCCAGTTCCAAGTTGTAGCCACAGATTCTGGAACTCCCTCATTAAGCAGCAACGTCACCGTCAACGTGTTCATTCTGGATCAGAACGACAACGCTCCAGTCATCCTGTATCCACTCAGCTCCAACGGCTCTGCTGAAGGTGTGGAGGAGATTCCCCGCAATGTCAACGCAGGACACTTGGTGACTAAAGTCAGAGCCTATGACGCTGATATAGGATATAACGGCTGGTTGTTGTTCTCACTGCAGGAAGTTACTGACCACAGTCTCTTTAGTTTGGACCGCTACACAGGACAGATCAGAACACTTCGTTCATTCACAGAGACCGACGAGGCTGAACACAAACTGGTCATACTGGTCAAAGACAATGGGAATGTTTCACTGTCAGCCACAGCTACTGTGATTGTCAAACTTGTGGAGCCCAAAGAAGCTTTTGCAGCTTCTGATGTGAAAAGTGCGGAAAAAGTAGACGAGGAGGACAATGTCACATTTTACCTGATGATCACTTTGGGAGCAGTTTCTATACTATTTCTAATCAGCATCATCGTTCTAATTGCAATGCAGTGCTCGAAATCAACGGACTATACGTCTAAATATCTACAAGAGACTAATTATGATGGAACACTGTGTCACAGCATTCAGTACAGATCTGGAGATAAACGATACATGTTGGTTGGACCCAGAATGAGTATTGGCTCTACCATAGTTCCTGGCAGCCATGCAAATACTCTTGTGTTACCTGACAGAAGGAGAGCGTCTGAAGAGGTAAGATCAATTTTCAACTTTAACTAAAGTTAACTAAAGCTACAAATTACTCCATTGACTTGAGAGCACATATAGGAGAACAGAGAAATTAACGTTTACTGCATTGAGAAAATTCAGTTTATACTATTTAATGCATTGTTTCTTGCTTGTCTTCAATTTGAAAATGCATAGATCTTTCACGTTACATGATGTTGTGCTGTATAGGGGCGTTTGTATATACTGGGGTGCTTACGCCCGGACATGATTGCGGATCCTTTTTGTGTAATTGAAGACAAAAGGAAGAGAGTGATGGATTTCTTCGCAGTGCTGTCCGTGGTCCTGATAACATTCAGGGAGAAGTGATATTGTGGAAATTGTATAGTGGGGCCAGTTAATGAAGCTTTTATTCTCATACGATTTGCTATTATACATGCCTAATCATATTTAGCAACTGAACATGTTGACCTTTTATTTATTTATTTTTTGTAGGAAATGTAATAAAATGTGAAGTCATATGCTATGACCTGTAGCTTCTTTGCCGAATTCAGTTCTTATTTGATTAACTTATTAAGCTTCCTTTACAAAGATGCACACACGAATATTTGGGACTTACTTGCATATGACAAATACAGTTCCAGCAAAACATTTACAAATGTTTAAATCGTTGAAGACTTGGTCTGGAGAATCAAGAAGCGAAAATCAACACAGACAAACAATATTCTATGAATTACATTTACTGTTTTAATGATGAACGTTGTTCAGCCAGTTCACTAAAAAATCTACTTTTGAGAAATTTGCAGTAGTCTTTCCCACAGTAGAAAACAACTGATTAAATCTGTAAATGTAGAATTTGAGGGCGATAAAGGAAAAACCCGTTATTACTTTGGGGATATTGCAAACATATTTTATTACAAATGGTTTGTTAGTAAAAAGTCGTGTTGTTCACAGACCACACGATGTCAGTGTCATATCTAAATGAACTGTTTTAGTAAAGACTTGGCCCTACCCCTTCTACATGTGTTAAGGGCGACAGTACGGACTCAGTAAACCATCAACAGAAAGAGCTGCAGCCGGAATTTGGACGGAACAAGTCGGATATGGAATAATTTTTCAAACATTTTTGCCTACATCACCCTAAATCGATTTATGTCAGAACGCATAAGGACATATTTGATCAGTATCTCGACCCAAATTATGGAAGCCGGAGGACAAAGAACAGGAGTGCTCGCTTGGTGGTTTGCTCTCGGTTTTTCTGTGATGATGAACTGCGCTGTCCCGGTTTCATCTCAGGTAAAATATTCAATTCCCGAGGAAGTTAAAGTGGGATCGGTGGTTGGGAATGTCGCCAAAGATTTGGGATTGGATATATCTTCACTGAACGAAAGGCAATTTCGGATCGTCACTGGAATAGAAGATGCTCACTTCGAAGTGAATCAGAACAATGGCGTGCTGTATGTGCACGAAAATATTGACCGAGAGAAGCTATGTGAACATATTTTTCCTTGTTTAATAAACCTTAAAATTGTAGCTGAGAATCCAATGGAAATACACTATGTGGCAGTCGAAATTATCGATGTGAATGACAACTCGCCGATTTTTCAGGAGGAAGAAAACATATTAGAAATTTCTGAATCCATACTCCCGGGCAGGCGTTTCCAGTTACCAACTGCACACGATCCAGATGTTGTCACCAATACAGTGCGTGTCTATAAACTCAATCAAAACGAATATTTCAGTATTCAAATTCGAGATAGGGGTGACGACAAAATACCATTCTTAGTGTTACAAAAATCTTTAGATCGGGAAAAAGAAGATGTTATTAAATTAATTTTGACAGCATTAGATGGCGGAAATCCACCGAGATTAGGGACTTTAAATGTTACAGTAGTGGTACTCGATTCAAATGATAACCATCCTACTTTTAGCCAGGAGATATATTCCATAACATTACCGGAGAATGTGCTGGAAGACACGAGTGTAATTACAGTGAAAGCAACGGATCTAGATGAAGGTTCAAATGGACAGGTTGAATATTTTTTCGGTGGTCAGCTTGATCGACGAATTTATGATACCTTCAGTTTAGATAAAAATACTGGAGAAATTAAAGTCAAGGGAGAAATAGACTTTGAGAAAGCTGACGTCTATAAGTTAGACGTCCATGCCTCTGACAAAGGACAACCGCCGATGAGTGCAGACTGCAGAGTGATGATCAAAATACTTGACAAAAACGACAATAAACCAAAAATAGAAGTGACTTCTCTCTCGAAAACAGTGGCAGAGAGTTCAAAACCTGGGACCGTAGTGTCTTTAATTAGTATAACAGACCAAGACGGTGGATTAAATGGTAAAGTTCTATGCAGTATTTCAGAAGATGTACCGTTTGATTTGAAGCCATCATTTCAAGATAATATGTATTCCTTAGTTTTAAAACAACAGTTAGATCGCGAATTAGTTTCACATTATGACGTGAAAATTACAGCTACAGACTGTGGTCAGCCTCCTCTATCCACGTTTAAAACCCTAAGTATTGATGTAGCAGATGTTAATGATAATCGGCCACAATTTTTGCATAATCCAATTGAATTTTATTTGGTTGAAAATAATGTCCGTGGAAACTCCATATTTTTAGTTTCTGCTTCAGATAAAGACTTGAATGAAAACGCAGCTCTGACTTACCATATAATCAGAGAAGAACAGATTACGCAGAAAATTACTGGATTTCTAAATATCAATTCGGAAAATGGACAGATATCCGCATTGAAGAGTTTCGACTTTGAGACTTTGAAAACTTTCCAGTTCCAAGTTGGAGCCACAGATTCTGGAACTCCGCCACTCAGCAACAACGTCACAGTCAATGTGTTCATTCTGGATCAGAACGACAACGCCCCAGTCATCTTGTATCCACTCAGCTCCAACGGTTCTGCTGAAGGTGTGGAGGAGGTTCCTCGCAATGTCAACGCAGGACACTTGGTGACTAAAGTCAGAGCCTATGACGCTGATATAGGATATAACGGCTGGTTGTTGTTCTCACTGCTGGAAGTCACTGACCACAGTCTCTTTGGTTTGGATCGCTACACAGGACAGATCAGGACACTTCGCTCATTCACAGAGACAGACGAGGCTGAACACAAACTGGTCATACTTGTCAAAGACAATGGGAATGTTTCACTGTCAGCAACAGCTACTGTGATTGTCAAACTTGTGGAGCCAAAAGAGGCTTTTGCAGCTTCGGATGTGAAAAGTGCAGCAAAAGTAGAAGAGGAGGACAATGTCACATTTTACCTGATGATCACTTTGGGAGCAGTTTCGTTGCTTTTTGTTGTCAGTATCATCGTGTTGATTGCAATGCAGTGCTCCAAATCAACTGACTATACTTCTAAATATCTACAAGAGACTAATTATGATGGAACACTGTGTCACAGCATTCAGTACAGATCTGGAGATAAAAGATACATGTTAGTTGGACCCAGAATGAGTATTGGATCCACCATAGTTCCTGGCAGCCATGCAAATACACTGGTGCTGCCCGACAGGAGGAGGGCTTCTGAAGAGGTAAGTCTGTTGGGTTTCATAGTCGTGCTTTATATCCATACTCAGTAATTAACCAACAGTGTGAAAGGCCATATTTCTGTCTCACCAGAACACCCCCCCCACCCCCCCAAACAACTTGTCATATCTATTTCTTTGATTTTTTTCAAAATACATATCTTCATTAGTCTGCCTTGTTTATCAATATCCACATATTTGCTGGCTATATGAACACATCTTCAATCCAATGACGCCGGAGAACCACATTTCTAGTTCACGTCGCTGTCCTTGGTTCTGATTTGTGTTTCCTCACGACGTTTGTTTTTGGTTTTTTTTATCTAGTATCAGTCTGCTTCTGTTTCATTGTGTTCAAATATTCACAAGCAATGATTTACAGCTTAAATTGAATAAAACCAAATAACTCTTGTTAAAATATTTGTTTGAAATGGCATGTGTGATTTCAATGCAACTTGTCCACACGGTGTCAGTGTGATATCAGCGTCGGGCTGTCGTGGTTTCAGCCTTGCCCCTTCATGAGGGGTCTTCTTTTGAAATACATCACATTCTCGAGTAATAGCGGACAGACGAGTTAACGTGTTTTTTTTCGGGAGGAATCTGAGGAACGGATGTTTTTCTAAAATGCTTTTTGAGTGACCTTCATCTCTGTATGGAACCTCCAATGGATACAATGTTACAAGGAAGACAAAGACGAGCAGTCCAGTCCTGGTGGGTCGCCGTCAGTCTGTGTGTGATGCTCAGGCCCATGGAGCAGGTTTCGGCTCAGATAAAATATTCGTTCCTTGAAGAAGAAAAAGTTGGTTCTGTTGTCGGAAATGTCGCTAAAGATCTAGGTTTGGATATGAGCTCTTTGGGAGAGCGGAGGTTTCGCGTCGTCTCGGGAGCTGAAGAATCTCATTTTAAAGTGAATCCGAACAATGGCGTCCTGTATGTGCTTGGAAAAATTGACCGGGAGGAGCTATGCCAAAGCGTTTCGCCTTGCATAAAAAACTTAAAAATGGTAGCTGAGAACCCCATGGAGATACATTATGTGGAAGTTGAAATTATTGATGTAAATGATCATTCGCCCAGCTTTCAAGAGGAAGAAAAAATATTGGAGATTTCAGAGTCCACTCTTTCAGGCAGACGCTTTCAATTACCGACCGCACGCGACCCAGATGTTGCAGGTAATGCAATCCGTGTTTATAAACTAAACCACAATGATTATTTCACCATTCAAATCAGAGAACGAGGAGATGACAAAGTACCCTTCCTAGTTTTGCAAAAGCCTCTAGATCGGGAAACCCACCAAGAGCACAAACTGCTCCTGACAGCAGTGGACGGTGGGAATCCACCGAGATCAGGGACTCTGAATGTAACAGTGATTGTTCTAGATTCAAATGATAACCATCCAACATTTAGCCAAGAAATATATTCAGTCACAATTCCCGAAAATGTACAAACAGATACAAGTGTAATTACAATAAAAGCAACTGATCTCGACGAAGGCTCAAATGGAGATGTTGAATATTTCTTTGGTGGTGAAGTTGACCCTAAATTATATGAAGTTTTTAGTTTGAACAAAGATACAGGTGAAATCAAAGTGAAGGGAGATATTGACTTTGAGAAGGCGGATGTTTATAAATTGGACCTTCATTCGATTGACAAAGGACAGCCTCCGATGAGCGCAGACTGCACAATAATTATTAAAGTCATAGACAAAAATGATAATGAACCTCAAATAGAAGTGACGTCTCTGTCAAACACAGTTTCAGAAAATGCCAAACCTGGAACAGTAGTATCTTTAATAAGCATTACAGACAAGGACTCTGGATTAAATGGGAAAATAATATGCAGTCTTACAGATGATGTGCCATTTGAGTTAAAGCCGTCCTTTAAAGATAATATGTTCTCGATAGTTGTAAAACAGCATTTAGATCGTGAATCAGTTTCACATTATGACGTCACAATTAAAGCCACAGACTGTGGTCAGCCTCCTCTGTCCACATTTAAAACCCTGAGTATTGATGTAGCAGATGTTAATGATAATCGACCAGAATTTTTGCATAATCCAATTGAATTTTATTTGGTTGAAAATAACGTACCTGGAAACTCCATATTTTCAGTCTCTGCTTTAGATAAAGACTTCAATGAAAATGCAGCTCTAACTTACAATATAGTTAGACATGAACAGGGTGTTATGAAAATTGCTCCATTTTTAAATATTAATTCAGAAAATGGACAAATATCAGCGCAAAAAAGTTTCGACTTTGAAACACTGAAAACTTTCCAGTTCCAAGTTGTAGCCACGGATTCTGGAACTCCGCCACTCAGCAACAACGTCACAGTCAACGTGTTCATTCTGGATCAGAACGACAACGCTCCAGTCATCCTGTATCCACTCAGCTCCAACGGCTCTGCTGAAGGCGTAGAGGAGATTCCACGCAATGTCAACGCAGGACACTTGGTGACTAAAGTCAGAGCCTATGACGCTGATATAGGATATAACGGCTGGTTGTTGTTCTCACTGCAGGAAGTTACTGACCACAGTCTCTTTGGTTTGGACCGCTACACAGGACAGATCAGAACACTTCGCTCATTCACAGAGACAGACGAGGCTGAACACAAACTGGTCATACTGGTCAAAGACAATGGGAATGTTTCACTGTCAGCAACAGCTACTGTGATTGTCAAACTTGTGGAACCCAAAGAAGCTTTTGCAGCTGCTGATGTGAAAAGTGCAGCAAAAGTTGATGAGGAGGACAATGTCACTTTTTATTTGATGATCACTTTGGGAGCAGTTTCTTTGCTTTTCCTCATCAGCATCATTGTTCTCATTGCAATGCAGTGCTCCAAATCCACAGACTTCACATCTAAATATTTACAAGAGACAAATTATGATGGGACACTGTGTCACAGCATTCAGTACAGATCTGGAGACAAGCGATACATGTTAGTTGGACCTAGAATGAGTATTGGATCTACCATTGTTCCTGGCAGTCATGCAAATACACTGGTGTTACCTGACAGGAGGAGGGCTTCTGAAGAGGTAAGAAAACTGCAATTTTAATGACATGCGTGTAAAAGTATGCTCAAGTTTCAAAACTTGTTTTTTAATCACAAAAATGCTTTTCACATGCTGCGTTTTTCTGAAATGCCCCCTTTCAATATAACTGTATATACTATAAATTTTTGTCATACCTAATTTCTATCAGTATTGTTGCATTTCACAGCATTGTTGTTAGAACGGTAGTCTCACAGTAGCCTATTAAAAAAATTAAACTGAATGCTAATTTAATCATTTTTCTTTTTTACTTAAATTCCACCACTCATTGCTTGTTTTCTTCTTTCCATTTTTGATATCTCTTGGTTTGTCATTTTTAATCAAGCGTTTTACCCATGTGCAGAAAGTTATGGCAGTGGGTTTCTGTTCGAGTAACCTCTATCTATTATTAGTAGTTGTTTGGAGTGTTTCTGTCACTATATAGAGCCATATTAATGATTATAGTTTGTTTCCTATTTTAGGCCTATTTTCTCCTTTTTATTCAATGTAAGAATTTGCTGATCCACTTGGTGTCAGTGTTATACCAAATAGTGAAACGCTATGCGGGTTCGGTTGAACAAGACACTGCCCCTCGTGAAGCGCAATCGTCGCTCGGTCACAAAGAATGCTGTCGTTTCGGATATGACTTGCATAGATTCTACAAGAACGTGTCTTTGTGTTGGATAAATTCTGGACAACGGGGGATGCTTTCCAAATAACGAATTCATGGATTCTGTTTTAAGATTTTTGTTGTTTGGAGATCAAGGACAAAGAGGCAGGATGGTGTCCTGGTCGCGGTTATTCCTTTTGTCTTTGCTCGTTTGTTATGTGGAGCTGATTTCAGGTCAGATAAAATACTCGACTCCAGAGGAAGGAAAAGTAGGAGCTGTTATTGGAAATGTTGCAAAGGATCTGGGCTTCGATGTGAGCACACTGTCAAACAGGCGTTTTCGGATTGTGTCTGGACCTCAAGAGACGCTTTTTGTGGTAAACCCGAGCAACGGGGTTTTGTACACTTCCAGGAACATCGACCGTGAACAGATATGTGATAGAAATGTCGTCTGTTCATTAGATCTTAAAATTGTTGTTGAAAATCCACTCGAAGTCCACTATGTCACTGTGGAAATAACAGATGCGAACGATCATGGCCCGAGTTTTATCGAAACAGAGAAGATCATAGAAATAGCAGAGACGACATTGCCGGGAGCACGATTTCAATTACCAGGCGCACAAGATCCAGATGTTGGAATATATTCCGTTCAGCGATATAAACTCAGTCAAAACGATCACTTTCAACTCGAAATTCGAGATCGGGGAGAGGACAAAATTCCGTTTTTAGTTCTACAGAGGCACTTAGACAGGGAGCAAAAAACAAATCATAGTTTAATTTTAACAGCTATGGATGGAGGGACACCGTCGAAATCAGCGCATCTTAATCTGACGATAAAAGTTCTTGATATCAATGATAACAGACCCGTTTTTTTAAAGGAAGTGTATTCTGTTATATTACAAGAAAATACTGCATTAGATAAGATAATCATAAAAGTCCAAGCAACTGATATAGACGAGGGGGTCAATGGTGATGTTGAGTATGATTTTGGGGGTAATATAAATTCAAATCTATTGCAGTTATTCACATTAGACAAACACACAGGAGAAATTCGAGTGAAAGGTCAAATTGACTATGAGGCTGCCCGTGTTTACAAGTTAGACGTCCAAGCATCTGACAAAGGCCAGCCACCCATGACTACAGATTGTAGAGTTATAATCAAGATTGAAGATGTTAATGACAATAAACCAGAAATAGAAGTTACATCAATAGCCAACATGGTCCCAGAGGATTCTAAGCATGGAACAGTTATTGCTCTTATTAGTGTTACAGACAGTGACTCTGGTTTGAATGGCAAAGTCTTATGTCGTCTGACAGAAAATTTACCGTTTGAATTAAAACCGTCATTTAAAGAAAACATGTACTCGTTGATAACAAAAGAAACCCTCGATAGAGAAAGTGTGTCTCATTATGACATCTCAATAACTGCAACTGATTGTGGGGAGCCGCCACTCTCCACTCTAAAAACTTTAAGCATCCAGGTCTCAGATGTAAATGACAACATCCCTGAGTTTTCACATAGTCCGCTAGAATTATATTTGACAGAAAACAATGCTCCCATGGGATCAATATTTTCTGTGACTGCATATGATAAAGACATAAATGACAATGCGGCATTGTCTTATCATGTTCTGAGAGGACAGGGTGGTCACAATGATATGGCCTCTTTTCTGAACATAAATTCAGAAAATGGACAGATATCAGCATTGAAAAGTTTCGACTTTGAAACTCTGAAAACGTTCCAGTTCCAAGTTGCAGCCACAGATTCTGGAACTCCGCCACTAAGCAAAAACGTCACAGTCAACGTGTTCATTCTGGATCAGAACGACAACGCTCCAGTCATCCTGTATCCACTCAGCTCCAACGGCTCTGCTGAAGGTGTGGAGGAGATTCCCCGCAATGTCAACGCAGGACACCTGGTGACTAAAGTCAGAGCCTATGACGCTGATATAGGATATAACGGCTGGTTGTTGTTCTCACTGCAGGAAGTTACTGACCACAGTCTCTTTGGTTTGGACCGCTACACAGGACAGATCAGAACACTTCGCTCATTCACAGAGACAGACGAGGCTGAACACAAACTGGTCATACTGGTCAAAGACAATGGGAATGTTTCACTGTCAGCAACAGCTACTGTGATTGTCGAACTTGTGGAGCCCAAAGAAGCTTTTGCAGCTTCTGATGTGAAAAGTGCAGCAAAAGTAGAAGAGGACGACAACGTTACATTATACCTGATGATAACTTTGGGAGCAGTTTCTGTATTTTTTCTCGTCAGTATCATAGTACTGATTGCGATGCAGTGCTCCAAATCTCCAGACTATACTTCCAAATATCTACAAGAGACAAATTATGATGGGACGCTGTGTCACAGCATTCAGTACAGATCTGGAGATAAACGATATATGTTAGTTGGACCTAGAATGAGTATTGGATCTACAATTGTTCCTGGCAGCCATGCAAATACACTGGTGTTACCTGACAGGAGGAGGGCTTCTGAAGAGGTAAGAAAACCGCAATTTTAATGACATGTGTGTTAAAGTACTGATTTTTAACAGTAACATAGAATATGCTCAAGTTTCAAAACTCGTTTTTAATCAAAAAAAAGCTTTTCACATGCTGCCTTTTTCTGAAATGCCCCCTTTCCATATAACTACATATCCTATAGATTTTTTTTCATGCCTGATTTCTGTCAGTATTGTAGCAGTTCACAGTATTGTTGTTATAACTGTAGTCTCACAGTTGCCTATTAAAAAGAAAAAATCAAACTCAATGCTAATTTCATCATTTTTCTTTTAACTTAAATTCCACCACTGATTGCTTGTTCTTTTTGCTCCATTTTTGATATCGCTTGGTCTGTCATTTTTAAACAAGCGTTTTACCCGTATACGTAGTCTTTAGCTCACTAAGTTTCTGTGTATTTCGGGATATATTCAATCTTCTTATCTCTGGATGTTTCTTTAAGTTGGAGTCCAGGGATGTTGACTGCAAAGAGCATTTTGATGTTGAGCTAGTTACAGACATGAAGTCAAAGTGATGTCGGTTTATTATACAGGGATAAATGTGTTTTTGTTCGCACCCCGACACTGATCCAGGCTCATCGGGTGTTTCCGTCACGTTCGTATCACGTGTCACATTATTTTGGTTTTGTGCCGTCAGATGGCGAAATGCGTGCGCATTGGGCACTGTGGATTTCGCCGTTGTACATTAATTTACATTTTGAAATGTTATCCTCGTAAGCAACACTCGTTTTTATAAAACTACCTGAAATCGGATTACACATTTTTCTTTGTACTATAACAGATAACATCTACATTTTTTTGTATATCAATTACAGTTACTCTGTAAACCTTAACATAGTTATAATAACCACAGGCAAACACATACAAAGTCGCTTTAGACAGGCGATTTTTAGTTTGTGATTTGTTGTCCCTAGTTCTCGGAAACAATTATATACTAGAAAACTCAACAGTAATTTCTTCTATACAGACTGCTGATGATAACAGACTTTCGCTGTCCATGGTCCTGAAATCCCCGTCTCACTAAGCATTGCTTCGATGTGGCTGTTTCTATAGTTGGATGTCTTACATTTCTTCTCGACAGTAATTGCACTCTCTTCGACGCAGACATCAGGAACGTTGCACTTTTCTCGGTTCTGACCTGTAGGTGTCACCATTACATCAGAGAAACTGAAATGACTCGTATCCTTCACTCAATAAGCCTTTCTTTGTCATCGAAGCAGAGCGGAGCTCATGAAGCAAACAGCTTTCGTGGTCCATTCTGTGAAGATGCAAAAATCAACCTCTTGAGAGATTTTGGCCGTGTTGAAGGAATCTTTGAACATAAGCGTTGTTGAATGGCGATGAGGATGCATACAAAACCTGGAGGAAATGGCTGCTCTTGGTATATCTTTCCATTGGCTATATTTCTTTTTACAGGAAGAGGGACTTTTGCTCAAATAAGGTACTCGATACCAGAGGAGGTAGGAGAAGGAACTGTAGTTGGAAATGTGGCGAAGGATCTTGGCCTCGACATCGTTTCTTTGGCTGATCGCCGGTTCCGTGTCGTGTCTGGAAGTAAGGACGCGATTTTTGAAGTAAATCAGAATAACGGCGCATTGTATGTCGGGAATCCGATTGACAGAGAGGGGCTATGTCAGGGCAGCGGTGCTTGTCTAATAGAGCTTAAAATCCTGGTGGAAAATCCTTTGGAAATACACTATGTGATAGTAGAAATTACTGATGTGAATGATCACTCTCCCAATTTTCCCGAAAAAGAACAGACGTTTGAAATAGCTGAACACACGTTACCAGGAAGGCGTTTTCAACTACACACTGCCCGGGATCCCGATGCAGGAATTAACTCTATACGCACTTATACACTAACGGCAAACGAACATTTTGAAGTAAATCTTCGTCAAAGCGATGCAGGAAAGATACCATTTCTAGTGCTGAAGAAACCATTAGACAGAGAACAAAAGGACAGACACACTCTATTGGTTACTGCAGTGGATGGAGGTAAACCTCAAAGATCAGGAACATTGAATGTTTCAATTATTGTTCTTGACAGCAATGATAACCGTCCAATATTTAGCCAAGAGACTTACCAACTATCAATAAAAGAAAATATTAATGTCGGCACGTCAGTGTTTAAAATGAATGCGACTGATCCGGACAAAGACACAAATGGAGAAGTAGAATACAGCTTCGGAAAAACTTTGAGGCGGAAAGTCTATGATATATTTGAAATAAACAAATTAAATGGAGACATTATTATAACAGGAGTAGTGGACTTCGAAGAAAATGAGCTTTTTGAGCTGGATGTCGAAGCATCGGATAGAGGAACGCCCCCATTAACTGGTGAGTGCAGACTGATAATAAAAATTATAGATGTTAATGATAATTCACCAGAAATAGAAGTAACATCTTTATCAAATACTGTGCCTGAAGACTCAAAACCTGGCACTATTATATCTTTACTCAGTGTGACAGATAAGGACGCTGGTATCAACGGAAAAATTATCTCAAGTATCACAAATGATGTGCCTTTTGAATTAAAACCATCCTATAAAGAAAACACTTATTCGATTGTCACTAAATCCATTTTGGATAGAGAGAAAGTATCTCATTATGAAATCACAGTAAAAGCTACTGACTGTGGTGACCCTCCGTTATCTACTTTTAAAAATGTGAACATCCAAATATCCGACGTTAATGACAACAGTCCATATTTCAAACAAACCCCTTTGCAGTTTTATCTCAATGAAAATAACGTTGCTGGGAAACCGATATTCTCTGTAACTGCTTCGGACAACGATCTGAACGATAATGCAGTTATTTCTTATAATATTGTGAGGGAGGGTAATCACAAAGACATTATGTCTTTTCTAAATATAAACGCCAACAGTGGACATATCACGGCGTTGAAAAGTTTCGACTTCGAGACTCTGAAGACTTTCCAGTTCCAAGTTGTAGCCACAGATTCAGGAACTCCGCCACTCAGCAACAACGTCACCGTCAACGTGTTCATTCTGGATCAGAATGACAACGCTCCAGTCATCCTGTATCCACTCAGCTCCAATGGCTCTGCTGAAGGTGTGGAAGAGGTTCCCCGCAATGTCAACGCAGGACACTTGGTGACTAAAGTCAGAGCCTATGACGCTGATATAGGATATAACGGCTGGTTGTTGTTCTCACTGCAGGAAGTCACTGACCACAGTCTCTTTGGTTTGGACCGCTACACAGGACAGATCAGGACACTTCGTTCATTCACAGAGACAGACGAGGCTGAACACAAACTGGTCATACTGGTCAAAGACAATGGGAATGTTTCACTGTCAGCAACAGCTACTGTGATTGTCAAACTTGTGGAGCCCAAAGAGGCTTTTGCAGCTGCTGATGTGAAAAGTGCAGCAAAAGTAGACGAGGAGGACAATGTTACATTATACCTGATGATCACTTTGGGAGCAGTTTCCGTTTTTTTTCTTGTCAGTATCATTGTGCTGATTGCAATGCAGTGCTCCAAATCAACGGACTATACTTCTAAATATCTACAAGAGACTAATTACGATGGGACACTGTGTCATAGTATTCAGTACAGATCTGGAGATAAACGATACATGTTGGTCGGACCCAGGATGAGTATTGGATCTACAATTGTACCTGGCAGCCATGCAAATACATTAGTGCTCCCTGACAGAAGGAGGGCATCTGAAGAGGTAAGCCCAGTTCTTTAAATTCACTTGAAACTATAGCCATATGAAGTGTATTTCGATGAGATATCCAAAAATGCATACAATGTGTTTTACATCTTCTCCATCACAGACAATTCAATATTTACGTTTCGTCACCATCACTTGATGCCTCACCTGAAATTATAAAATGCTTTAATATTGTTTGTCCGTAGTCTAAAGGGTTGTGTATTGGACCCTGGTGGTTTTTAAGTTGTAAAATGAGTTTTACGGCACAGAACAAATTACAAAAAATAAACACATTTCAGGGCGACATGTCGTGGCGCTGTCCACGGTCCTGACAGACGAAAAAGCTTCTTCATATGACGATTTTAGAAATGACCGTTTGACAACTGTAGGCCTATACTGGACTAAATATTAATGTGTTTGAAGAACTGAAAGGTGACTGTCAGTTTGTATGGTATTTACGAGGAAAATTGGAATCTTTTTCCTCGCAGCTGTGGTGAAAACCACCCTGGAGATGCAAGGAGTCAAAAAAAGTTTAATTCTAATCGTCTTAATGTCTCATGTTCTAAAGTGGTTTGCAGTAAGACACACAAACCGAAAAATGGCGTCTTCTTAATAAATCCATGGTTAGAATGTTAGAATGTTTTTATTTTCAAGAGTGAAAACGTAAAATGATTCGCCTGGATGTGTGCGTTATGTCAAACGTGCGTACAATTTGGAAAGTGCTGCTAGTATTCTCTCGGAGTGAGTTATATGCACAGTGAGCTTATTTAGGCTGGAAATCGTTTATATTAGACGGGGAAACTTAAGTTGAAATATTGCATAATTTTTTTTCTGAGGCGAGACTCGATGGTAAAAAGTGATGGTACATTATGTTCACACAAGCTATTTTACATTTTGTCTAAATGTTGGGCATTTCAACTCAATTTGGTCAACCGTAAATACCTCTGGGTGTCAGTATTACATCAGAAAAAACAGACTCCACCGTACCACCCTCTTTTCGGCCTTTGTTTCTTCTTGAGCTAGGGAACTGCGGTACTTGATTCGATTGTGAGCAGACCGTGGTTTACGTACATGTGCGACATTCAGCATATGTACTCCTCAGTATCATTTGTAGTGGTGACGGGATTCGCTTTTTATGTTACCGGATAACGATGGGGATTGCTACAAACGTTCACTCAAAGATTTACTGGATTTCTTTCCATGTGTCTCTACAGCTGCTTTTGGGGAATTACGCTTTTGCTCAAATAAGATACACAGTTCCAGAAGAGTCTAAGGATGGAACTGTTGTCGGAAATGTTGCGAAAGATCTCGGGCTTGACGTTATTTCTCTGACCGATCGACGTTTTCGTGTTGTATCTGGAACTAAGGACGCTTTTTTCGAGGTAAATCAAGACAATGGGGCTCTCTACGTCCATAGGAAAATCGACAGAGAGGACCTCTGTAAAGGTAGCGGTGTATGTGTTATCGATCTTAAAATTCTCGTTGAAAATCCTTTGGAAATGCACTATGTAACGGTAGAAATCATTGATATTAACGATCACTCGCCCAGTTTTCCAGAAAAACAGCAAACGTTAGAAATAGCGGAACATACGCTTCCAGGACGGAGGTTTCAGCTGCACAGTGCTCGTGACCCCGATGCTGGAATAAACTCTATAAGAACGTACACATTGACGTCAAACGATCACTTTGAAATAGATATCCGTCAAGGTGATGAAGACAAAATACCATTCTTAGTGCTCAAGAAGTCGTTAGATAGAGAACAAAAAAGCAAACACATTTTAATTGTCACAGCAATTGATGGAGGTAAACCTCCAAAAACAGGTACACTTAATGTTTCCATTGTTGTTTTGGACATTAACGACAATCGACCAATATTTACTCAAGAGATTTATGAAATTGAAATACAAGAAAATGTACCAATTGGCACTTCAGTATTTAAAATCAACGCAACTGATGCAGACGAAGGCTCCAATGGAGAAATTGAATATAGTCTTATCAAAACCTTGAGAAAAAATGTGTATGGACTTTTTGAGTTGGACAGATTAAGCGGGGTGATTAAAGTAAAGGGTTTGATAGACTATGAGGAAAATGACGTTTATAAACTAGATGTTGAGGCTTCGGATAAAGCAACACCCCCAATGACAGGGGGGAGTCGGGTTATTATCAAAGTTAAAGATGTCAATGATAATCCCCCTGAAATAGAAGTAACATCACTGTCTAATACAATTTCCGAAGACTCAAAGCCTGGCACTGTCATTTCACTGCTGAGTGTGACAGACAAAGATTCTGGAGTAAATGGGAAAATAATAACAAGCTTAATCTCAGATGGGCCTTTTGAATTGAAGCCATCGTATAAGGAAAACATATATTCAGTTGTAACAAAGGGAGTTTTAGATCGAGAACAGGTGTCAAATTATCAATTGAATATAAAGGCTACAGACTGTGGTGAACCTCCACTATTTACTTTCAAAACCTTTAATATTCAGATCACAGATGTAAATGATAATAGCCCATGGTTCTCAGAGAATCCATTACAAGTTTACATGCTTGAAAATAATGTTGCAGGAAAAGTACTTTTTTCTGTAAGTGCAACTGACAAGGATATGAATGAAAATGCAGCCATTACGTATCATATAGTCAGAGAAGGGAGTCCAAATGATGTGATGTCTTTTCTAAATGTTCAGCCAGAAAATGGGCACATTACCACGATGAAAAGTTTCGACTTTGAGACTCTGAAAACTTTCCAGTTCCACATTGTAGCCACAGATTCAGGAACTCCGCCACTAAGCAACAACGTCACAGTCAACGTGTTCATTCTGGATAAGAACGACAACGCTCCAGTCATCCTGTATCCACACAGCTCCAACGGCTCTGCTGAAGGTGTGGAGGAGATTCCCCGCAATGTCAACGCAGGACATTTGGTGACTAAAGTCAGAGCCTATGACGCTGATATAGGATATAACGGCTGGTTGTTGTTCTCACTGCAGGAAGTTACTGACCACAGTCTCTTTGGTTTGGACCGCTACACAGGACAGATCAGGACACTTCGTTCATTCACAGAGACAGACGAGGCTGAACACAAACTGGTCATACTGGTCAAAGACAACGGGAATGTTTCACTGTCAGCAACAGCTACTGTGATTGTCAAACTTGTGGAACCCAAAGAAGCTTTTGCAGCATCTGATGTGAAAAGTACAACAAAACTGGATGAAGAGGACAATGTCACATTTTACTTGATGATCACTTTGGGAGGAGTTTCTGTACTTTTCATTGTCAGTATTATTGTGCTGATTGCAATGCAGTGCTCCAAATCAACAGACTATACTTCTAAATATCTACAGGAGACAAATTATGATGGAACACTGTGTCACAGCATTCAGTACAGATCTGGAGATAAAAGATACATGTTAGTTGGACCCAGAATGAGTATTGGATCTACCATAGTACCTGGCAGCCATGCAAACACTCTCGTGCTACCTGACAGGAGGAGGGCATCAGAAGAGGTAGGACTTTGTGTGGAATATTTGCTTGATATTTCAAACTGTCCGATTAACCTATGACAAATCGGTTAATCACAATATTTAGTTATTCAAGACACCCATCTCATCAACACACTCCATTCATTACTGCTTGTCCCGTATCCCAGTGTGTGGTGATTATGAGCAATCTATGCGTTTGGGTTTTGTTGTAGCTATTGCCAGTGTTGTGCCTGAACGAGTTCAATTAACGCTCGTTCATGAAGTTGTTCATATTTTGGGTGAACGTGAACTGAACATTTTGTATTTCTGCCTGATGAACGTTACTGTGAGCGGCGCTCATTCTGGTGTTGGTGAACGGCGCTCTCACAGTCTAACCTTGTTTAAGAGGGTGCCACATTTCCGAGCCTTCCAGTCGAAAACCTGGCAAAAGCTCACCGTAAACGGGCCTTATCATATAGGGGGAAAACAGCCAATTTGGCAACAGCAGCCAACACAGAGTCGCACAACTGTGTGCGTCATCAAAATGCGAAGTATCGCGGCAAAAACAAATGAAAGACCGCAGCACTACCTCAGACTCTGCCTCCACGATTAATACTTCATCTTCGTATGGTTGCCGTACGATAAGCTGCTACTTTTTTTTTTTCTTTTTTTTTTAACATGCTTTTTAAGGGTTAAGGTGCTTCATGCCGCTGATACGTGGATGATTTGTTCAGGTGCACCGCGTACCTCCTACATTTCTTTTTCTTTTTTACCTTTTTAAATTAGGTGGCTGCAGCTTATATTCTGGTGCGCTCAATAGTCCGGAAATCATGGTACTTAAAATAATTTTATGAAAATGTCAGTGATGATCCAGGTGGGAAAAACCTTACATTTTTGTATAAACTTTGCCCACTGGGTTTCAAGAAGCAACTCAACAAGTTCAACATCAAACCTGAGACCCGGCTGGCCTTTCAAGGTATGTGCCAGTAACTAAATGATTCCATCAGGGTTTTACTATTTTAAATTGTAATTTGTTTGTAGAACCTGTCTGGCATATTTTCCTTTGCACCTTAAGGACTACTGTCCTTTTTTTTTTGTTTTGTTTTAATAATTCCTCATTCAAAAAGACCATTCAAGCAGCAAGTTTTTCCTAATGTTTATGAGAATATACTGTCGAGGTGGGGAGCTGCGGCTGGCTACTAGTGTGGACTGAATGGGTGGCAACAATGGAGAAATGCCAGTATTTTGAGGGTAATAGCTCGAAGCAACATATTGGAAAAAAAAGAACTATGAACAAGTTCATTTTTGGAACTGTGAATTTAGAACTATGAACTGAACAAGTTAATTTTAAAATTTCTGACAGGCAAGTAAACGTTTTGCAACATAGTGCTTCGAAACATGTCTGCTATGTAATCTTCAATTGTTTTAGACTGCAAACTTACAAGTGGCTGAAGCTTGATGTATAAAGTTCACCATAAAAAAAGTCACTGATGCGTTTTTGAATTGTGGTTTTATTTGCTTGGATTGGATTCAAATCTCTGCTGTTCTTCTCATCTTTGAAGTCTTTTTGGCTTACAGTACACTCACATGACCACTCCATAGGGACATTTAAAATTGTTGCAAGATGAAATGGTGGCTTCATTTTGTAACTATATGGAGTTATTTTGACACACATGCACATTTCCTATTATTGTTGTTGGCAATGCTGTGTATGACTATAAAATAGCAAACTACAATGTGAAACTGTGTGGTTAAGGAAACATTTGATTTGGAGCAAAACGACCGTTGTCCATTGTACTGAATTACAGTCACTGAATGAAATGTTGGTATATGGTTGTATAAGCTGTTTTGAGTGTGTTTAATATTTTGTGAAACGTTGAATTAGAAATAAATGTAGTAGATATAACTGTATTCAACAGTGTTGGCGTCATCTGTCAATTACAATTTAGAATATAAATGTGCTGTGAGTCAGGGTTAATTATGTTCATCATAAGTTTCGGCTTTGTCACTGTTGCCTCCTTGTAATTGTGTGTGTGTGTGTGTCTGTTTAAAGAAATATAGATAAGCGTTCAAACAAGTTAAGATTATAGTCGATGTTGTCCTGTTGGTGTCACTATAGCACAGCCATAAAAAGACGCCGTCCCTCCTCTGAGAAGGCTTTTGTTTAGTTCTGCACAGCAAAGCATTCAATGTTTCAACCGAGGAAGAACCTGCGGTGCCGTCGGACAAAAGAAGTCAGGCTTTGAGGACCTAACGATCAGCTTTATGAACGAGGATCGGTAACGATGGGCAAAGAAAGGCCATTTCGATTCAGCGAAAACACATTTTTTGCATTATGTGTGATTTTACTACTGGTTTTGGATAAGCTGGCTTTGGCGGAATTGAGGTACTCAATTCCAGAGGAGGTGAAAGAGGGAACTGATGTTGGGAATGTTGCAAAGGATCTTGGTCTGGATAAATCATCCTTATCTTATCGACGATTTCGTGTTGTGTCGGGCTCGAAGGAAGCTTTTTTTGAGGTTAATACAGACAACGGTTCGTTGCAAGTTCGTAAGAAGATAGACAGAGAAGAGCAGTGTCACGGTAGCGGGGCATGTCTGATGGAGCTGAAAATCCTTGTGGAGAACCCTTTGGAAATGCATCATATTATTGTGGAGATATTGGATGTGAATGATCACTCTCCAAGGTTTCCCGAAAGAGAACAACAATTTGAAATAGCAGAACAAACACCTCCGGGGACACGATTTCAGCTACATGCGGCCCGTGATCTCGATGCTGGGATTAATTCTGTACGTACATACACACTGACGTCAAATGAGCATTTCGAAATGGATTTGAGTCAAAGTGACGAAGACAAAATACCATTTTTAGTGTTGAAAAGGTCCTTAGACAGAGAACGAAAGAAAAAACACTTGCTTTTCGTAACAGCAGTCGATGGTGGTAAACCTCCAAGATCAGGGACACTTAATGTTTCCATTACTGTTCTTGATAGTAATGATAATCGTCCAACATTTAGCCAGGATACATACCAAATTGAAATATATGAAAATGCCTCCGTTGAAAATATTCTTACAAGAGTGACAGCTGTAGATCCAGATGAAGGGGTTAATGGAGAAATAGAATACAGTCTTAGTAAAGCACTGCCACGTAATGTTTATGATATCTTTGAACTGGATGGTGTAAGTGGGCAAATTAAACTGAAAAGAAAGTTGGATTATGAGGAATCAGAAATATACAAACTCGACGTTGAAGCGTCTGATAAAGGCTCGCCTCCGCTGATAGGGAGGAGTAGAGTTATTGTAAAGATAAAAGACGTCAATGATAACTCACCAGAATTAGAAGTGACATCTTTATTAAATACTGTTCCTGAAGATTCAAAGCCCGGCACCGTGATCTCACTTATTAGTGCGACGGATAAAGACTCTGGAGTTAACGGTAAAATAATATCACGCATAACGAATGACGTGCCTTTTGAATTGAAACCATCTTACAAAGAAAACATATATTCACTTGTTACAAAGGGTCATTTGGACCGAGAACATGTGTCATTTTATGAAATAACGATCATTGCTACTGATTGTGGGGAACCTCCACGGTCTACTGTTAAATCACTAAGTGTACAGATAATTGATATAAATGACAACAGTCCACATTTTGATCAAAACCCGTTGCAGTTTTACTTGTCAGAAAATAATGTTGCTGGGAAACCAATATTTTCCTTGAGTGCAACGGACAATGATATTAATGAGAATGCAGCTGTTGCATATCATATAGTTAGACGAACGAGTGAAAATGATGTAACGGCATTTCTAAACGTAAATTCAGAAAATGGCCAAATATCCGCCTTAAAAAGTTTCGACTTTGAGACTTTGAAAACTTTTCAGTTCCAAGTTGTAGCCACAGATTCCGGAACTCCGCCACTCAGCAACAACGTCACAGTTAATGTGTTCATTCTGGATCAGAACGACAACGCTCCAGTCATCCTGTATCCACTCAGCTCCAACGGCTCTGCTGAAGGTGTGGAGGAGATTCCCCGCAATGTCAACGCAGGACATTTGGTGACTAAAGTCAGAGCCTATGACGCTGATATAGGATATAACGGCTGGTTGTTGTTCTCACTGCAGGAAGTTACTGACCACAGTCTCTTTGGTTTGGACCGCTACACAGGACAGATCAGGACACTTCGCTCGTTCACAGAGACAGATGAGGCTGAACATAAACTGGTTATACTGGTCAAAGATAATGGGAATGTTTCACTGTCAGCAACAGCTACTGTGATTGTCAAACTTGTGGAGCCCAAAGAAGCTTTTGCAGCTTCTGATGTGAAAAGTACAGCAAAACTGGATGAAGAGGACAATGTCACATTTTACTTGATGATCACTTTGGGAGGTGTTTCTGTACTTTTCATTGTCAGTATTATTGTCCTGATTGCAATGCAGTGCTCCAAATCCACAAACTATACTTCTAAATATCTACAAGAGACAAATTATGATGGAACACTGTGTCACAGCATTCAGTACAGATCTGGAGATAAAAGATACATGTTGGTTGGACCTAGAATGAGTATTGGATCTACTATAGTACCTGGCAGCCATGCAAATACACTCGTTCTACCTGACAGGAGAAGAGCTTCTGAAGAGGTAAGACCAATAATTAAACTATTCTTTCTATCTTCATATTGGTATTCATATTTATATTTAACATTGTTTACGTCCTACTTCATGCGCTAGATTGTCAGCTTTGCGATGCAGCATGCAATCCATCAAGTGCTTTTTGAATTTCACTTCAAAATTAACGATTCGTAGCCTTTTTGGTGAATCAATTCGAAGGATTTTTTTTTTTCAGAAAGTTCAAGAAACTATTTGAATAAGGAAATGTTGTTTTTGTTCAGTTCAAAGTCATTTTAACCGATGCATTAAACTGCAGAGGAGTTAACATGTTTTTAGTTGTGTAAACTTAGTGCACAGTGTCAGTGTGCAGTTCATATACATTACTAGTTACTAATTGACCTTCGCACCTGGTTTATCTTCATGTGAAGTGCTTCGTAAAATGCGCAGCAGGGTCGCTGTTTGCGCTCTCCGTGGTGCTGAAACATTTTGTTTCGTAACAGTTACTGTGATCCTCAAACTTGCGGAGTCCAACGTGTCTTTTGCAGCTTCCTATTTAGAAATTGCAGTAAACGCAGGCGACGAAGACAGCCATATATTTTACCTGCTGATCACTTTAGGAGCAGTGTCTCTACATATGCTGATTCACATTATTATACTGACTGCAATGCAGTGCAATGTGTTCTTTATCCTTTGCTTTTTGTACAAATACAAAAAGATTGAGCACCTCGTAAAATATTTAAATTAAAAGCTAGTTCAGAAATAAGGGTCTACAATAATCTTGATAACTCTCAGTGGGTTAAATGACAAGATCAATATGTAGCAAAACGAGGATTGTGTTAGAAATTGAATATCCAGCACGTTTATTCTTTAGTGCCCTTTATTAAGAAAACCATACTCGCAAGTTTGGACATTATGTTGTTGACATTTGCTTGTTGCTTTTCTTACGTATACAAACGTATACATTATTACATATCTCATAATAATGTATACAGACTTATACATTATTATATATCTGATAACGATCACTATAACTGGTTTTATTGTCCTACAGAAAAAAAAACAATATTGGATTTATTTTGTTTCATTCATCTAGTTTTGGAGCATCTTTGATTTGAATGGAATGAGAGGGAAAAATCCGTCGTGAGACTGACTTTCGCTCTCCGTTGTTCTGAAACGGATGTCCCATTTTAACCACGACGTGAGTAAAGATGTGAGGGATTTACTTAATTTATCTTCTTGGAATTATTTGAAATTAGTATATAATGATGGTAGTTACATTCTGTTTGCATATCATGTCGGTTTAACCATAATTCGCACATTAACTTTCTCCCTCTGTTGAATTATAAAGAAATAAATGGTTGCATGAGGACAGTATACTGGTTTTAGAGAACTTCAGCGATGTGAATGATCGTCCTCTTGGCGTCACTGTTACATTGTGGAGGTTTTATACAGAGTAGTCCCTCCCCTTCCAAAGCTTTTGTTTTGCACCTCGCTACTGAACACGGATCCAATACCAGGCTCGAAGGTGGATGAAACGGTCTTGCGTGTTTTCCAAACATGCAACCATAAACAGGTTGACAGTACAAATTGAGGATTTGTTTCAGTGGAACCTGTTGTGACTGAATGCGCTACAAGGATGTGGGGCGGAATCCGAAGGCGATCGAGCGACTACAGCTGGTTTAGTGCTTTTCTCTTCTCTGTGCTGCTCTTCTGCGGAAGACAGGCTTTGGCGGAAATAAGATATTCTATTCCCGAGGAAATGAAAGAGGGAACTTTTGTTGGAAATGTTGCGAAGGATCTCGGTGTAGACAAATCATCTTTGACTGATCGACGGTTCCGCGTTGTTTCTGGATCTAAGGACGCTTTCTTTGAAGTCAACCCAGACAAAGGTGCTCTGCAGGTCCGTAAAAAAATCGACAGAGAGGAATTGTGTCAGGGAAGCGGTGCATGTCAGATTGAGCTCAAAATTCTTGTTGAAAATCCTTTGGAAATACACTATGTCGTTGTAGAAATTACAGATGTGAATGATCACTCCCCCAGTTTCTCTGAAAAGGAACAATCATTTGAAATAGCGGAACACACATCTCCGGGAACTCGGTTTGAACTGCACGCAGCCCGAGATCCCGATGCTGGAGTGAACTCCATCCGTACTTATACAATAACGTCTAATGATCACTTCGACATTGAAAGTAGTCAGAGTGATGAGGACAAAATACCGTTTTTAGTGTTGAAAAAGTCCTTAGACAGAGAACAAAAAAATACACATATGCTTTGTGTGACAGCAGTAGATGGCGGTAAACCCCCGAAATCAGGGACATTGAATGTTTCCATTACTGTCATTGATATTAATGATAATCGTCCGAATTTTAGCCATGATTCGTATCAAGTGGAAATATATGAAAATGCGTCAATTGGTACGACAGTTACGGTAGTGAAAGCAATAGATCCAGACGAAGGGGCGAATGGAGAGATAGAATACAGTTTCAGCAAAACACTAGCACGTAAAGTTTCTGAAATATTTGAATTGAATAGTGTAAGCGGACAAATTACTCTTAAAGAAAAGCTGGATTTTGAGGACTCAGAACTGTATAAATTAGATGTACAAGCGTCCGACAAAGGAGCGCCTCCATTAGCAAGCAGATCGAGAGTCATTGTTAAAATAAAAGATATTAATGATAATGCACCAGAAATAGAAGTCACCTCTCTGTCAAACACAGTGTCCGAGGATTCAAAGCCTGGCACTATAATATCACTCATTAGTGTGACGGATAAAGACTCTGGTGTTAATGCAAAAATTATTTCAAGCATAAACAATGATATTCCTTTTGATTTAAAGCCTTCATACAAAGAAAACACATATTCAGTTGTCACAAAGGGGATTTTAGATCGAGAGAAGATATCACATTATGAAATAACAGTTAAAGCAACGGATTGTGGCGAACCTCCTATGTCCACTTACAAAATTCTAAACATTCAAATATCCGACGTCAATGACAACCGTCCAAAATTCTTGCAAAATCCATTTGAGTTTTATTTAGTAGAAAATAATGTTGCTGGGAAGTCAATATTTTCTGTTAGCGCAAAGGACATCGACATTAATGAAAATGCAGCCATTTCATATGACATTGTAAGAGAAGGCAGTCAGAGTGACATTATGTCTTTCTTAAATGTGAATTCCGAGAACGGACACATCACCGCATTGAAAAGTTTCGACTTTGAGACTCTGAAAACTTTCAAATTCCAAGTCGTAGCCACAGATTCTGGAACTCCACCACTAAGCAACAACGTCACAGTCAACGTGTTCATTCTGGATCAGAACGACAACGCTCCAGTCATCCTGTATCCACTCAGCTCCAACGGCTCTGCTGAAGGTGTGGAGGAGATTCCCCGCAATGTCAACGCAGGACACTTGGTGACTAAAGTCAGAGCCTATGACGCTGATATAGGATATAACGGCTGGTTGTTGTTCTCACTGCAGGAAGTTACTGACCACAGTCTCTTTGGTTTGGACCGCTACACAGGACAGATCAGAACACTTCGCTCATTCACAGAGACAGACGAGGCTGAACACAAACTGGTCATACTGGTCAAAGACAATGGGAATGTTTCACTGTCAGCAACAGCTACTGTGATTGTCAAACTTGTGGAGCCCAAAGAAGCTTTTGCAGCTGCTGATGTGAAAAGTGCAGCAAAAGTAGATGAGGAGGACAATGTCACATTTTATCTGATGATCACTTTGGGAGCTGTTTCTGTACTTTTCCTGATCAGCATTATACTGTTGATTGCAATGCAGTGCTCCAAATCAACAGACTACACATCCAAATATCTACAGGAGACCAATTATGATGGAACACTGTGTCACAGCATTCAGTACAGATCTGGAGATAAGCGATACATGTTAGTTGGACCTAGAATGAGTATTGGATCTACCATAGTACCTGGCAGCCATGCAAACACTCTCGTGCTACCCGACAGGAGGAGGGCATCGGAAGAGGTAAGCTAAATAAAAATGCTATGATTTACCATGCTATTGACATTTTACTATTATTAGCAACAAAACAAAAAAAATGAATAGATACACATTGATGAAGTTTTCTGCTGTATAGCTTGGATAGTGAATCCCTGGTCAACTTTAATGTTGCTGTCCATGGTCCTGGAATCGCATGGGTTACTTTCCTTTGTAAAATTCTGAAAGACAGGAGGTTTTCTGTGAGCACTGAGTACTGGTTTTCCTAAAGCATGAGATTTGTTGCAGAGCATGGTCAGTTGGTGTCACTGTTTGTACAGATATGTGTTTGAAGACAGAGCTGATGCTCCTCCGGTTTGAGGGTTGGGTTTTCATATCTCACGTCGGATTGCTCCCCGCACACTCACGGTGTGGATATTACAATTTTGATTTAACGCTACTGGATACTGGACATACTGCATTTTTTGTACATTTAATTCATCTAGTAAACAACATGGTCTTTTGAATCACAAGGACGTGTTTTTATCTCCTCGATATGAAGCAGATACGAGCGCAATGGCGGTGGGTCGCTTTCATTGTTTCTTCAGTGTTACTGTGGAGCAGCACTTCAGCGCAGATCAGATATTCAATCGCCGAGGAAGTTAAAGAAGGAACCGTCGTCGGGAATATAGCGAAGGACTTAGGCTTAGAGAAGAATACCTTAAAAGAGAGAGGCTGTCGAGTAGTTGAGGGCTCATCGGAGTCGTTGTTTCACGTAAATCAAAACGATGGACTATTGTATGTTAATCGTATAATTGACAGGGAGGAGGTTTGTGAGCGGAGCAGCGTGTGCTTGATTAATCTGAAAACGGTGCTTGAAAATCCCCTTGAAATTCATTATGTGACCGTGGAGGTCCTGGATATAAACGATCATTCTCCAACGTTCCTAACAAAAGAGTCACATCTTGAAATATCAGAATCAGTTTTGCCAGGCTTGCGTCTCCAACTGCAGGCAGCTCAGGACCCAGATGTCGGTCAGTTTTCGGTGCAAGAGTATAAACTCAGTCCGAATGATCATTTTCGACTGGAAGTCAAAGATCGCGGAAAAGATGGAAAAATCCCGACACTGATTTTACTGAAGACGTTAGATAGGGAAACAAAGAAAATTCATAAATTGCTTCTTTCCGCTTTTGATGGAGGGAAACCAAGTAAATCGGGCTCAACGACAATTATTGTTGATGTTTTAGATGTAAATGATAATATGCCCGTCTTCACTGAGGACGTATATTCACTTAGTCTGGATGAAAACGCCCCCATTGGCACTACTATTATAAGACTAAATGCGTCTGATTTAGACGAAGGAACAAATGGTGATATTATATATTCCTTCGGAAGCAATGTGGACACCAGGATACGTGAACTTTTTCATGTTGACCCTAATACAGGTGATATTATTGTTCAACATCTGTTAGACTTCGAATTAGAGGAAAGTTATGCAATTGATATACAAGCGTCCGATAAAGGATCAGCTCCTTTAAGGACAGACAAGAGTGTGATGGTGAATATTGTTGATTTAAACGATAACATTCCCCGGATAGAAATCACATCGTTTTCAAAGGCAATTCCAGAAAATGCAAGACTGGGAACAACTGTGGCCTTAATCAGTGTAGTTGATGAAGACTCAGGTCTGAACGGGAAAGTTATTTGCTCATTTATTGAGGATGTCCCTTTTACACTATCACCTTCTACACAGGATAACATGTATTCCATAGTTACAAAATCAGCGCTCGACAGAGAAAAGCAAGCGACCTATGACGTTAGAATTATAGCAAAAGACGCAGGTGTGCCGTCACTATCTTCTGAGAAAAGTATTACTATTGCTGTGTCAGATGTGAACGACAACAGTCCAGTGTTTTCAGAGAGCCCTTACATATTTTATGTTACAGAGAACAACTCGCCAGGAGCTGTGTTATTTTCCGTGAGGGCATCAGATCGTGACGAGGGTGATAATGCTTGTATCTTATATCATATATTCAGAGACGGGAAAGAGAGTGCAAAAATACAGTCAGTCAGTCTCAGTATCAATTTTGAAAACGGGGACATCTCAGGGCTGAAAAGTTTTGACTATGAGACTCTGAAAACGTTTCAGTTCCAAGTTGTAGCCACAGATTCTGGAACTCCGTCACAAAGAAGCAACGTCACCGTCAACGTGTTCATTCTGGATCAGAACGACAACGCTCCAGTTATCATGTATCCACTCAGCTCCAACGGCTCTGCTGAAGGTGTGGAGGAGATTCCCCGCAATGTCAACGCTGGACACTTGGTGACTAAAGTCAGAGCCTATGACGCTGATATAGGATATAACGGCTGGTTGTTGTTCTCACTGCTGGAAGTTACTGACCACAGTCTCTTTGGTTTGGACCGCTACACAGGACAGATCAGGACACTTCGTTCATTCACAGAGACAGACGAGGCTGAACACAAACTGGTCATACTGGTCAAAGACAATGGGAATGTTTCACTGTCAGCAACAGCTACTGTGATTGTCAAACTTGTGGAGCCAAAAGAAGCTTTTGCAGCTTCTGATGTGAAAAGTGCAGCAAAAGTAGATGAGGAAGACAATGTTACATTTTATCTGATGATCACCTTGGGAGCTGTTTCGGTGCTTTTTCTTGTCAGTATCATCGTATTGATCTCAATGCAGTGCGCCAAATCTGCAGAATATACGTCTAAATATCTACAAGAGACAAATTATGATGGAACACTGTGTCACAGCATTCAGTACAGATCTGGAGATAAACGATACATGTTGGTTGGACCGAGAATGAGTATTGGATCGACTATAGTTCCTCGCAGCCATGCAAATACACTGGTACTCCCTGATAGGAGAAGACCTTCTGAAGAGGTAAGACCTACAAGTAAACTATTCTTTGTATTTTCATTATCTTGTGTGTGTGCAATGCATTAAGTTCTGGTTAAAACTGACAACTTCAAAATGAATTACATGTGTGGTAGATACATTATATGTTTGTCTGAAAGCTTAAGACAGTATTTAAATATGGAAATATTGCTTTTGTATAGTTCGGACTGATTGTAACCGATGCCTCAAACTCTGCTGAAAGGTTGACTTTTTTGTAATTGTTTAAACGCAGTCCAAAATTGCAGTGTGCAGTTTATTTATACCACACGTTACTGCTTCTTAAAAAGCGCTGGATGGGGGCTGTTTGCGCTCTCCGTGGTGCTGAAACACGGATGTGCGTTTTTTTTCTTTTGTCAAATTTACTTGTTGGAGTGAAACCACGACAATCTGCTAATTTAATAAAGCGCGCCTCAATTAAAATTCTGTTTCAGGAGAATTTGAAAACACATTTAAAATGCATAAACTGTTATATAGTAGTACGTTGTTTGTTTTTTGTTTTTTTATTCATTGTGTAAGAAGCAAGTCTCGCTATGAGGTAGATCTTTTTTTTTTTTTTTTACACATTGAGTCATTTTGCATTGGCTATTACATATTACTGCAGTGTGCAGAAGACCAAAAGCTCGTTTGATCTTGATTTTCAGTTCGAATACAGACTGTGAAAGCGGGGCTTCACGATCCTTCTATGTTTTGGGGTTTTAAGCAAGGGGTGTGGGAAAAGTTATCACAGGGATTACTGGCTTGTGGTGCCAAGCGTTCAAAGCGATGTCGCTTTTTGATCCTTCGATGTCGGCCCTTCCGATTATTGTGAAGCAGAATTCACAAAGCGTTGAATTGTTCATCCACTAATAGTGAACCTGAGCTGGAATTACACCGCCCTGAGACATGTTAGTTTTACCACTGATGATGTGATGTTGCAATAGTAATCCTCATTCACATGATGTCACTATAACACAAAATACCATTGTCAGTAGTTTCCGTCATATTGTGAAGACCCATCCCCTTCCTCTCCCATTGCCAGCTGACGAACCTTTTATTTGCTTAAAGCGCCAATATACGATAGCAGCGCATTCGAAGCTCTTTTTCTGCAATGCTTGGATTGTGATATGCGCTGGAACGTTATACGTGGTAAACAAGGATACATTTTTGAAATCCGTGACTGTGTGAAGGTTTCCTGTTCACATAATGGAACAAAGACGATGCCAAAGGTGGGGATCTCGAAGAAAATGGAGTGTATCGCTAATGATTTTGGTTCAACTTTGGAGCAACGTTTCAGCGCAATTAAAATATTCCATTTCTGAGGAGGTTCAAGAAGGAACTGTTGTTGGAAATATCGCAAAGGATTTGGGTCTTGACAAGGCGACGTTGAAAGAGAGGAGGTGCCGCATTGTCTACGGATCAACGGAGCCTCCATTCCGCGTAAATCAGAATGATGGTATATTGTATGTGAACCGAAAGCTCGACAAGGAGGAAATGTGCGACAGAAGCAAGGCTTGTCTTATTGATTTAAAAACCGTATTAGAAAACCCACTGGAGGTCCACTACGTCTCAGTCGAAATTATAGACGTAAATGATCACGCACCGGTATTCCCAGAAAAAAAATATATGTTAGAGATATCTGAATCTGCATTACCAGGAGCAAAATTTCAGTTACAAGCTGCGCGCGATGCTGACAGCGGATTATTATCTATTCAGCAGTATAAGTTGAGCCACAGTGAACATTTTCGTCTCGAAGTTAAAGACCGCGGTGAGGACCGTAAAACACCAAGTTTAGTTCTCCAAAAGCCGCTAGATAGAGAATCTGCAAAGACGCATGTGCTACTTTTGACAGCCTTTGATGGAGGCAGACCTCCAAAGTCTGGCAACATGACTATCATTGTTAATGTTTCCGATGTAAATGATAACCCCCCTGTTTTTACTCAGGATTCATATAATGTCCGATTGAGCGAAAATTCCCCTATTGGAACGACTGTTATCCAAGTGAATGCAACAGATTTGGATGAAGGTTCAAATGGGGAAGTATCATATTCCTTTGGAAATGATGTGGATGCAACGGTTCGCAAACATTTTGAATTGAATCAAGTGACAGGGGAACTGACAGTATCAGGGGTTATAGATTTTGAGGAGAGTGGGAGATATGAAATAGACATCCAGGCATCTGACAAAGGCGCAGCCACCTTGACAACAGACAAAACCGTCATTATCAATATTGTGGACGTAAATGACAATGCACCTGAGATTGAAGTGACCTCCTTTTCACATGCGCTTCCTGAAGATTCCAAACCCGGAACGACAGTAGCTTTGATTAGTGTAAAAGACTCTGACTCTGGTCTTAACGGGAAAGTTGTGTGTTATGTGAGCCAGGATCTCCCTTTTTTACTCACGCCATCTTTGCAAAATAACATGTATTCGCTAGTAACAAAGCAGTCTTTAGACCGAGAACAACAATCTGAATATGATGTAACAATTAACGTAAAGGACGAAGGTGAACCTCCTTTATCATCGAAAAAAAATATAAAAATCATTGTGTCCGATGTGAATGACAACAGCCCACAATTCTCCGAAAATCCATATACATTTTACATCAGTGAGAATAACAGCCCAGGAGCATCAATTATATCAGTGACAGCTCGTGACGGTGATGACGGCAGTAATGCTCTCATTTCATATGATATATTAAGAGAAAAGGCAGGAAAAGCAAAGCTGACCTCTATTTTAAATGTCAATTCTGAAACTGGAGATATCCTGGCGCTGAAAAGTTTCGACTTTGAGACTCTGAAAACTTTCCAGTTCCAAGTTGTAGCCACAGATTCCGGAACTCCACCATTAAGCAACAACGTCACAGTCAACGTGTTCATTCTGGATCAGAACGACAACGCTCCAGTCATCCTGTATCCACTCAGCTCCAACGGCTCTGCTGAAGGTGTGGAGGAGATTCCTCGCAATGTCAACGCAGGACACTTGGTGACTAAAGTCAGAGCCTATGACGCTGATATTGGATATAACGGCTGGTTGTTGTTCTCACTGCAGGAAGTTACTGACCACACTCTCTTTGGTTTGGAACGCTACACAGGACAGATCAGAACACTCCGTTCATTCACAGAGACAGACGAGGCTGAACATAAACTGGTCATACTGGTCAAAGACAACGGGAATGTTTCACTGTCAGCAACAGCTACTGTGATTGTCAAACTTGTAGAGCCCAAAGAAGCTTTTGCCGCTTCTGATGTGAAAAGTGCAGCAACACACGACGAAAATGACAATGTGACTTTTTACCTCATAATAACTTTGGGCTCCGTGTCTGTGCTTTTTCTGATCAGCATAATTGTGCTGATCGCAATGCAGTGCTCCAAATCGACAGACTATACTTCTAAATACCTACAAGAGACTAACTATGATGGAACACTGTGTCACAGCATTCAGTACAGATCTGGAGATAAACGATACATGTTGGTTGGACCCCGAATGAGTATTGGATCTACTATAGTGCCTGGAAGTCATGCCAATACACTTGTGCTGCCGGATAGGAGGCGTCCATCTGCAGAGGTAAGAACATTTTTGACAGAAGATAACTACAATGTGTGTTATTAGGCGAGAGAATGTCTTATTTTGGTTCTGGGTTTACAAGTCAAATTACACTGTCCTTGGTGCTGATTTATGTCACAGTAATTTATGACACATTTAATAATAATAATAATAATAATTGTTGTTATTGTGTCAAAATTTTGGTCCGTTTTCAATTTGGCTACTGAGATAAAGCTAAATTTCCTGAGTTAATTTGTTTTGTCTTAAATGAAGACAGTGAGACGAACATTTCAACATGCCTCAGATTCATCCCTCTCAGTCCAACCTTTACCGTCTCGTTTGTGAAGACGGTACACTTAAAGATGATTTAACATTGTTTCACTTTACACCTGTTTTAAGTCTTACCCGTTTCAACACTTGGTGTCAGTGCAGTTCAGTTTTTCAGTCTTTATTCTACGTCACGAGCTGCATTTGAACCAAGGAGTTTATTTCATTCATAGCTGTTCTGGTCGCGACTGACAAAGATCGTGTTTTTGTTAATGCAAGATCGCTCAAAATCCGAACTGGTACCACGCCAGTCCCGAGCATCAAACACCGTTGAAGCTTTGCACATTACGTGTATTTAATGGACGATTGTGCTTTTTTCTTCACGGCATGGAACAAAGAGGACGCAAACCCGGCAGAGAACCACGGTGCTGGTTTGTCTTCTTGTTAGTTTGGGATGTTTTATGGAGCGCTGCTTCGGCACAAATCAGATATTCCTTGTATGAGGAGGGTCAGGAAGGAGCCGTCGTCGGGAATATTGCGAAGGATTTGGGACTAGACAAGGGCGCACTCAAAAACAGAGGATATCGCATCGTTGCAGGAGCATCCGAGCCACCATTTCAAGTGAATGAAAATGATGGTAACCTGTACCTGAAACGAAGAATAGACAGAGAGGAGGTGTGTGAACGCACCAGTCCCTGTCTGATCAACCTAAAAACAGTATTAGAAAACCCGCTAGAAATTCACTACGTGGCCGTGGAAATACTTGATATAAATGATAATTCACCCGTCTTTCCCGAAAAAGAGAAACGCCTTGAAATATCTGAATCGGCTTTACCGGGAGCGAGATTTCAACTACAAGCTGCGCGAGATCCAGATGTTGGCCAGTTTTCCATCCAGCAATATATACTCAGCATTAATGAATATTTCAGAGTCGAAGTTAAAGATCGTGGTGAAGACCGTAAAGTACCATTTTTAATCCTACAAAAGCAGTTAGATCGGGAGACAGCTGCCAAACATAAACTGCGTTTAACAGCAACTGATGGGGGCAAGCCGGTGAAATCTGGCGATATAGAAATTATTGTTGATGTACTTGATGTTAACGACAATTCGCCCGTGTTTATGAAAGATTCATACGCCACAACAATTAAAGAAAATGTGCCCGTGGGTACTGTAGTAATTCAAGTAAATGCAAGTGATTTGGATCAGGGTGCAAACAGTGAGATCGTGTACTCATTTGGTAACGAAGTTGATTCAAAATTAGAGGAGTTATTTAGCATAGATGAAAACACTGGTGAAATTAAAGTAACAGGTGAAATTGATTTTGAGAAAGGCAAAACATATGAACTTGACATTCAAGCTTCTGATAGGGGGCCAGTACCTCTGACAACCGACAAAAGCGTAATAATAAAAGTTATTGATGTCAATGATAATGCACCTGAGATAGAAGTGACTTCATTTTCAAGCTTTATCAAAGAAGATTCCAAAACAGGAACTACAGTAGCACTCATTAGTGTGAGTGATTTAGACTCTGGAACAAATGGCAAAGTCATTTGCACAATTAAACAGAACGTTCCATTTACGTTGTCTCCATCATTACAAGAAAACATGTATGCCGTTGTAACCACGTCACTGTTAGACAGGGAGAAATGTTTTCAATATGACGTGACAGTTATTGCAAAGGATACAGGTGACCCTCCCTATTCAACCGAGAAGACAATATGCATAGTCGTATCAGATGTAAATGACAATAGTCCAGAATTTGTATTAACTCCATACACTTTTTACATTACTGAGAATAACAGTCCAGGAGCTGTGGTATTTTCGGTAAAAGCATTTGACCATGATGACGGCGAAAATTCTGTTATTTCGTACCATATTCTGAGAGACACCAATAGTGGTAACAAACTGTCCTCGTTCTTAAACATAAACTCTGAAAATGGTGATATCTTGGCGCTGAAAAGTTTCGATTTTGAGACTCTGAAAACTTTCCAATTCCAAGTTGTAGCTACAGATTCTGGAACTCCACCACTAAGCAACAACGTCACAGTCAACGTGTTCATTCTGGATCAGAACGACAACGCTCCAGTCATCCTGTATCCACTCAGCTCCAACGGCTCTGCAGAAGGTGTGGAGGAGATTCCCCGCAATGTCAACGCAGGACACTTGGTGACTAAAGTCAGAGCCTATGACGCTGATATAGGATATAACGGCTGGTTATTGTTCTCACTGCAAGAAGTTACTGACCACAGTCTCTTTGGTTTGGACCGCTACACAGGACAGATCAGGACTCTTCGCTCATTCACAGAGACAGACGAGGCTGAACACAAACTGGTCATACTGGTCAAAGACAACGGGAATGTTTCACTGTCAGCAACAGCTACTGTGATTGTCAAACTTGTGGAACCCAAAGAGGCTTTTGCAGCTTCTGATGTGAAAAGTGCAGCAAAAATAGACGAAGAGGACAATGTCACATTTTATCTGATGATCACTTTGGGAGCAGTTTCTCTACTTTTTCTCATCAGTGTTATTGTGCTGATCGCAATGCAGTGCTCCAAATCCGCGGATTATACGTCTAAATATCTACAAGAGACTAATTATGACGGGACACTGTGTCAAAGCATTCAGTACAGATCTGGAGATAAACGTTACATGTTAGTGGGACCGAGAATGAGTATTGGATCTACCATAGTCCCTGGGAGTCATGCAAATACACTGGTACTCCCTGACAGAAGAAGAACATCTGGGGAGGTAAGGCACATATGAAGTACAAAATGACAGTGGAAAATTGCGCATTTACTTTGTTCATTTAACTGCAAAACGTCTGCAGTGGATGTTTGGAATTTGCCGAAAGGATCGGTTGTAAAAGTGGTCTATTTGTTTATTGTTTGGTGAGATAATTATTTGATGTCGATACAATCAGAAAAAGTACCTTTTTTTTCGCTCTTTCAGCCAATTTGGCTTAACGGTCGCTGTCCGCAGTGCTGAAAATATGTGCTTGGTTTACTGATCAAAACGTTGCAAAACCAGTCACTTAAGTATTGTGATTAATTACAAAGTAATGAATTGTGTTGTGTTTTGTATTCAATATATAATTAGATATTCTGTTTTTTATTATTATATTATTATTATTAGATTTTTTGTGTGGTGGTGTATGTTTTAAAGATACGATGTATTTTTACTATAGTTCTGTGACCAAAGTAATGGATACCATGGCTTCCAGATATCTGCACTGAGAAGAAAACTCGCGTGGTGTCAGTATAATATAAAAAGTCACCCTCAGATGATCCTGTTTTCACAGCATTGTGGTTCCACCCCTTCTCCACATATTCACATCAGCACTTGCAGAACCGGTGATTTTCCGTTGGGGTTACGGTTAGGTTTTTCATATTTCTGCGTATTGAAGATGGGATTGCCTATATGCATATAGAGGTTTGGATTCAAATATAATGACGAAAATATAGCCCTTTTGATTGTTTTTCTGATTTCGTGTGGACTGATAATGGAACAAAGAAAACGGCAGCCAGGATGGCTGCGTGGACATGCGATCGGATGCGTTATGTTTGTGGTTTTATGGAGCGCTGCCTCAGCGCAACTAAGATACACAGTCGCCGAAGAAGTCAATGAAGGTACTGTTGTTGGAAGCATAGCAAAAGACCTTGGATTAGACAAAAGCACTCTGAAGGACAGGAAATATCGTATTGTTACTAGTGATGCACATCCTCTGTTCAGTGTAAACCACGACGGTGTACTGTATGTCAGCCGAAAGATTGACCGAGAAGAGGTGTGCGCACAAAGCAGTTCCTGTGTTATGAATCTGAAAACTGTGCTCGAAAACCCTCTGGAAGTCCACTACATTGGAGTGGAAGTGCTGGACGTAAACGACCACTCTCCGTTCTTCCAGGAAGAAAAAACAACTCTGGATATTTCAGAGTCCGTGTTGCCCGGAGCCCGATTTCAATTAAAACCATCGCGAGATCCAGACAGTGGTCACTTTTCAGTGCAGCAATATAAACTCAGCCAAAACGATTATTTTCGCTTAGAGGTTAAAGATAAAGGCGAAGATGGTAAAATACCGATACTGATTGTTCAAAAACCTCTAGACAGGGAGCTTGTAGAAAGCTATTCATTAATGCTGACGGCCTTGGACGGTGGTAAACCTCCGAAATCGGGAACTATGAACATTATAGTAAACGTTTTAGATGTTAACGATAATGCCCCATTTTTCACAAAAGATGTTTATTCGGTGACACTCCAAGAAAATACTCCTGTAGACACAAAAGTGATACAAGTGAATGCAACAGATTTAGATGATGGTCCAAATGGAGATGTAATTTATTCATTCAGCAAGAGTATGAATCAAAACATATGGAATCTTTTTGATATCAAACCACTATCTGGTGAAATAATTGTGAAAGGTTTAATAGACTATGAGAAAAAAGATAGATATGAAATAGAGATTCAGGCATCGGATAAAGGTGTGGTTCCTCTTACAACTGAGAAAAGCGTGATTATTAAGATAATTGATGTAAATGATAATGCACCTGAGATTGAGGTGACCTCATTTTCCAGTTCAATTGCTGAAGATTCCAGACCTGAAACTACAGTTGCTCTTATCAGTGTGAATGATTTAGACTCGGGGCTTAATGGAAAAGTAATTTGCTCGATAGATGGCGATGATCATTTTGCTTTATCTCCATCTTTGCAAGAAAAACTATTTTCATTAGTGACCAAATCACCACTGGACAGGGAGAAGCAGTCAGAATATCATCTGACAATAACTGCGAAAGATGCTGGCCAACCTTCGCTGTCCTCTGAGAAAACAATAACTGTTTTGGTGTCAGATGTAAATGACAACAGTCCAGAGTTCTCTCGGAGCCCATATACTTTTTATGTCAACGAGGCAAATGAGCCAGGGATTTCTATGTTTGCAGTTAAAGCCTCTGATCATGATGAAAATAATAATGCTCTCATTAACTACCATATTCTAAGAAGTGGGAGTGAAGAAAATAAATTCAGCTCATTCCTTAACATAAACTCTGAAACCGGAGATATTGTGGCACTGAAAAGTTTTGACTTTGAAACTCTGAAAACGTTCCAGTTCCAAGTTGTAGCCACAGATTCTGGAACTCCGCCACTAAGCAACAACGTCACCGTCAACGTGTTCATTCTGGATCAGAACGATAACACTCCAGTCATCCTGTATCCACTCAGCTCCAACGGCTCTGCTGAAGGTGTGGAGGAGATTCCCCGCAATGTCAACGCAGGACACTTGGTGACAAAAGTCAGAGCCTATGACGCTGATATAGGATATAACGGCTGGTTGTTGTTCTCACTGCAGGAAGTGACTGACCACAGTCTCTTTGGTTTGGACCGCTACACAGGACAGATCAGGACACTTCGCTCATTCACAGAGACAGACGAGGCTGAACACAAACTGGTCATACTGGTCAAAGACAATGGGAATGTTTCACTGTCAGCAACAGCTACTGTGATTGTCAAGCTTGTGGAGCCAAAAGAGGCTTTTGCAGCTTCTGATGTGAAAAGTGCAGCAAAAGTAGATGAGGAGGACAATGTCACATTTTACTTGATGATCATTTTGGGAGCAGTTTCTGTTCTTTTCCTCATTAGCATCATCGTTCTGATTGCAATGCAGTGCTCCAAATCAACTGACTATACTTCTAAATATCTACAAGAGACCAATTATGATGGAACACTGTGCCACAGCATTCAGTACAGATCTGGAGATAAACGTTACATGTTAGTGGGACCGAGAATGAGTATTGGATCTACCATTGTGCCTGGAAGTCATGCAAATACACTTGTGCTCCCTGACAGAAGGAGGACATCTGAAGAGGTACGGTATATTTAAAGAAATGTGTGTGCAGTCTGCCCAAGGTGCTGAACGTGACAATCATACTCCAGGGCAAGACACCGGACTGCCTGTGTGTATGCAGTGTGAGAGTGAGTGTTTGGTGGTGGTGGTCAGATGGGCCCGTGGCACAGATTGGCAGCCTTGTTTCCGTCAGTCTTCCCCAGGTTAGCTGTGGCTACATACGGAGCTTACCACCATCCAGTATGGAGTGAATGAATAATGCAATGCAAAGCATCTTTGAGTGTCAAGGAAAGTGCTACATAAATTCAATGCATAATCAAAAGTCATTATACATCAGGAACAAGTTATGATGACAGAAGCTCGATCAGATGTATTCATGTGAATTTGCATCTACTGATAGTGGTCTGATGGAATCATGGTGTTGAGGACTGTTTTAAAATGTCAGGTTTGGAGTTTGAGTGGCTTTCCTGAAACCTGGTCATTGTATTAACGCTGCCTTCATTATTTAATCTAATCGAGAGGCTTTAAAGTACAATATGACCACTTGTATGAGTTCTTGATGTGAGACATTGTCTGTTCTTTTTGCTTTTGGAAAAAAAAAATCAATTTTTTAGATATGTAGAGCTTGTGAAGATATGTTATTTTTCAGCTATATTTAAATGCATCTCTTAAAATTATTATATTCCAGAAATCTGTCAGTGATGCATTTTAAATATCTTCTCAATATATTTTTATGCCACAAAACCAGTTGAATTTTCAGCTATACGACATATGGTCGCAAGGTGTCACTGCAATATTGAAATTCAACACCGCAGAGGCTTGTCATCTTTGCATTGCGGTTCCGCATCTTGACAACTCTCTCATTTCAGGATTAACACAGCCATGTCCAGACTATACTACTTCCCTTAAAGCACACCTTAGTTGCTGTTATTTTGGGATCCGTATTGGAATATTTCCTTGAAGGGATGTCCTGTTATTTCTCCAAGCGGGCTTTGTCATTGTGATGGACTAGCGATTATTTCGCATTTGACCATGGAACAAAGAAAAGGCCAACGAGGATTTTTGGCTGGATGCGTTGTCGCTGCGTTATTGTGGAGTATCGCCGAGGCTCAATTGAGATATTCTATTTCAGAGGAAGTCAGTGAAGGAACTGAGGTTGGCAACGTAGCGAAAGATCTGGGATTGGACAAAAACACTCTGAAAAACAGGAGGTGCCGAATTGTTTCCAGTGATGTGGATCCCTTATTCAACATAAACGACGCCGATGGTTTTCTGTACGTGAGCCGGAAAATTGACCGAGAGGAGGTCTGCGCGCAAAGCAGCTCGTGTGTGATAAATGTGAAGATTGTGCTCGAAACCCCACTCGAGGTGCACTATGTAGACGTGCAAGTGCTCGATATTAATGACCATTCACCAACTTTCCCTGAGAAAGAAAAACGACTGGAGATTTCAGAGTCCGTCTTGCCTGGAGCGCGGTTTCAGCTAAAGCCTGCGCGGGATCCAGACAGCGGTCAGTTTTCAGTGCAGCAGTATAAATTAAGTCAAAGTGATCATTTTCGCGTAGAAGTCAAAGATAAAGGGGAATATGGCAAAATACCAATACTAATTGTGAAAAAATCTTTAGACAGGGAAACTGTAAGTAGGCATTCACTTATACTGACGGCTCTAGATGGGGGTAAACCACCTAAAACAGGAACTATCGATATTATAATAAAGGTTTTGGACATTAATGACAATGCACCTGTTTTCTTTATGGAGGATTATTTAGCCAGGGTTGATGAAAATACCCCAGTGGGTGAAGTAGTCATACAGGTGAATGCAACGGATTTTGATGATGGGACTAATGGAGAAATAGTTTACTCATTTGGCAGCACCATGAATCCAAATCTATTAAACCTGTTTGATATAAATTCGCTAACAGGTGAGTTAACTGTGAAAGGTCTGTTAGATTATGAGGAGAAGGATAAATATGAAATTGAAATCGAGGCATCCGACAAAGGTACCGCTCCTCTGACCACTGAGAAAAGTGTCATCATAAAAATAGTTGATGTGAATGATAATGCACCTGAGATTGAGGTAACCTCCTTTTCAAACTCGATCCCTGAAAATTCCAGACCTGGAACAACAGTTGCTCTTATCAGTGTGAATGACTTAGACTCTGGACTTAATGGGAAAGTTATATGTACTTTAAATGCAGATGTTCCATTCACTCTAACGCCATCATTAAAAGATAACATGTTTTCATTAGTGACCAAAGAACCACTGGACCGAGAAAAACAATCACAATATTATGTAACATTAACGGCAAAAGATGGTGGCCAGCCTCCGTTAACATCCGTAAAGACCATCAATGTAATCCTGTCAGATATGAATGACAACAAACCGGAGTTTCAACAAAGTCCATACACTTTCTATGTCACCGAAGCGAATGAACCAGGCGCATCCGTGTTCTCTGTCAAAGCGTTTGATCGTGATGTTAACGATAATGCGCTAATTTCCTATCATGTTTACAGGGACATAAATGTAGAAAATAAAATAGCTTCATTTCTCACCATAAACTCAGAAAACGGGGATATTGTGGCGCTGAAACGTTTCGACTTTGAGACTCTGAAAACGTTCCAGTTCCAAGTTGTCGCAACAGATTCTGGAATTCCGCCACTAAGCAACAACGTCACAGTCAACGTGTTCATTCTGGATCAGAACGACAACGCCCCAGTAATCCTGTATCCACTCAGCTCCAATGGCTCTGCTGAAGGTGTGGAGGAGATTCCCCGCAATGTCAACGCAGGACATTTGGTGACTAAAGTCAGAGCCTATGACGCTGATATAGGATATAACGGCTGGTTGTTGTTCTCACTGCAGGAAGTTACTGACCACAGTCTCTTTGGTTTGGACCGCTACACAGGACAGATCAGGACACTTCGCTCATTCACAGAGACAGACGAGGCTGAACACAAACTGGTCATACTGGTCAAAGACAATGGGAATGTTTCACTGTCAGCAACAGCTACTGTGATTGTGAAACTTGTGGAGCCAAAAGAGGCTTTTGCAGCTGCTGATGTGAAAAGTGCAGCACGGGATGATGAAGATAATAATGTGACTTTTTACCTGATGATAACTTTGGGCTCAGTTTCTGCGCTTTTCCTCATCAGTATCATTGTACTGATTGCAATGCAGTGCTCCAAATCTACAGACTACACATCTAAATACTTGCAAGAGACTAATTATGATGGGACACTGTGTCACAGCATTCAGTACAGATCTGGAGATAAACGATACATGCTGGTTGGACCCAGGATGAGTATTGGATCTACTATAGTTCCGGGAAGTCATGCAAATACACTTGTGCTCCCTGATAGGCGAAGGACATCCGAAGAGGTAAGGCACTCTAAATTGAAGCTGTCAGTAGGTGCCTTGATTTAAACTGGAATTTGTTGGCTACCGTCGCTGTCCATGGTGCTTAAAATTTGAACTAGCATTCCTCAGGCAATGTTTATGAGTTGCCTCCTATTTATTCATTCATTTATTTATATTCTGTAATACCATGTATTGAACTGTAATGTCACTGTAGGAGTTGACATATAAATGTAAATTTAAAACCTTTTTATTTACACGTTTTTAAAATGTTCCATAACGAGTCACACAGCCATCGGTTGTACTCGTTTATTCTTCCATTATTATCATTAGTCATTTGTTTCTAAATAGTGCTTGTTTGTCTTCGTCTCCACACAATCGCTTAACACTCTAATGTTTTTACATAATGCGATACAAACAAGCACTCATATTTGAACAATAACTAATGTAAAGTGATTTAAGTATTTTGAATCCTGTGCAGTTCTAGTCAGTTTTGACGGGTTTACATGATGAAATAATCAACCCCTTTATTTTTTGTTTGAAGGTCAAATAAAATTGACAAATTATAGCTCACAAAATATACACAAATTAAAATAAACACGAATTATCCAGTTTGAAATGTGGGATTTTCAACACTGACAGAATACATAATTAGCAAACTATATGAAACATGTGGTCACGTGTTTCAATGTGTGGTTGTTCGGTATTTGGCTTGTTATGGTTTGGCCAAATTTGGAAGTCTTTCTATTACCAAAAATATTACAACTAGAATATATTGTTTCCTCTGTGAGACGGGTATGCATGATCAGACAGGGGTGCGAGGGGCATAACTGTTTCATGCTTATACAGTATACTAAAAATATGAAATATCTAATGCTTGAATGTGGCCGCATGGTGTCAGTGCAATATCAAACGTTACAAGCAAACGGTGGTGTCGTCGTTGTTTTGTGGTTCGACCTTCTTAAAACATTCGCTAGAATGTTCACTCAGCCTTTTTGAATAGCTGCTATCGAGAATACCCCGGCTGCTGCTACTTTTGCAAAAGACGAAGGAGAAGGCTTTTATATTTGCAATCGTTCTTGTCGTCGTTGTGATGGATTGGTGATGGTTTTATACTTGACAATGGAACAAAGGAACTGCAAGCATCAAACGCGGGGATGTCTGGTTGGATGTGTTGTCGCTGTGCTGCTGTGCAGTGCGGTCTCGGCTCAAATAAGGTACTCGATTTCAGAGGAAGTTAATGAAGGAACTGTGGTTGGAAAAATAGCAAAGGATCTGGGACTGGATAAGAGCACTCTGACAAACAGAAGGTATCGGATTGTTACCAGTGATGCGGATGCGCTTTTCAATTTAAATGACGACGGAATTCTGTACGTGAGCCGAAAGATTGATCGAGAGGAGGTGTGCGCGCAAAGTATTTCGTGCATAATAAATGTGAAAACCGTGCTAGAAAACCCACTCGAGGTGCATTATGTTGAGGTGGATATTCTCGACATAAATGATCATTCGCCACTATTTCCAGAAAAGGATAAAAGGCTGGAGATTTCAGAGTCCGTGTTACCCGGAGCAAGATTTCAGTTAAAACCCGCACTAGACCGTGATAGCGGTCAGTTTTCTGTGCAGCAATACAAACTGAACCAAAACGAAAATTTCCGTTTGGAAGTTAAAGAAAAGCGTGGTGATGGCAAAATACCAATATTGGTCATTAAAAAACCTTTGGACAGGGAAAGTACGGGAAGTCATTCAATAATTCTAACAGCAATGGATGGAGGTAAGCCTCCTAAATCTGGAACTATGAACATTATTGTAAAGGTTTTGGACGTTAACGATAATGTTCCGATTTTTTCAAAAGATATTTATTCCGTGACACTCATTGAAAATGCTCCAATGGACACATCAGTTATACAAGTGAATGCGACTGATTTGGATGAAGGTCCTAACGGGGATATTATTTACTCATTTAGCAGTAGTATGAGTCAAAACATTCTGAATCTCTTCGACATTAATCCCATTTCAGGCGAAGTAACAGTTAAAGGGGTGATAGACTATGAAACAAATGACGAATATGAAATCGAAATCCAGGCGTCAGACCAAGGTATTGCTCCTTTGACGACAGAAAAAAGCCTCATTATTAAAATAGTGGATGTGAATGATAACGCACCCGAGATTGAGGTTACCTCATTTTCAAGATCAATACCTGAAGATTCCAGACCTGGAACTACAATTGCTCTTATAAGTGTGAATGACTTAGACTCTGGACTTAATGGAAAGGTTATTTGTAATGTCAACGATGACGTCACGTTCACGCTAACTCCGTCGTTAAAAGATAAAATGTTTTCATTAACGACCAAATCACCCCTAGACAGAGAGAAACTGTCACAATATGTTTTGACTATTACAGCAAAAGATGCCGGTCAACCTCAGTTAACATCCGAAAAGACGATCAATGTAATGGTATCAGACGTGAATGACAACAGACCTCAGTTTTCGTTGAGCCCTTATACCTTCTATGTCACCGAGGGCAACAATCCAGGAGCGTCTGTGTTTTCAGTGAGAGCATCGGATCGCGACGAGAATGAAAATGCACGAATTTTATATCAAGTTAACAGAGATATAAGTGACGATAATAAATTCACATCATTTCTAAACATAAACTCCGACAGTGGCGAAATTATTGCCCTGAAAAGTTTTGATTTTGAGAGTCTAAAAACTTTCCAGTTCCAAGTTGTAGCTACAGATTCTGGAACTCCACCACTAAGCAACAACGTCACAGTCAACGTGTTCATTCTGGATCAGAACGACAACGCTCCAGTCATCCTGTATCCACTCAGCTCCAACGGCTCTGCTGAAGGTGTGGAGGAGATTCCCCGCAATGTCAACGCAGGACACTTGGTGACTAAAGTAAGAGCCTATGACGCTGATATAGGATATAACGGCTGGTTGTTGTTCTCACTGCAGGAAGTTACTGACCACAGTCTCTTTGGTTTGGACCGCTACACAGGACAGATCAGGACACTTCGCTCATTCACGGAGACAGACGAGGCTGAACACAAACTGGTCATACTGGTCAAAGACAATGGGAATGTTTCACTGTCAGCAACAGCTACTGTGATTGTCAAACTTGTGGAGCCCAAAGAAGCTTTTGCAGCTTCTGACGTGAAAAGTGCAGCCCTGGACGATGAAGACAATAATGTGACTTTTTACCTGATGATAACTTTGGGAGCAGTTTCTGTTCTTTTTCTCATCAGCATCATTGTGCTGATTGCAATGCAGTGCTCCAAATCCACAGACTACACATCTAAATATCTACAAGAGACTAATTATGATGGGACATTATGTCACAGCATTCAGTACAGATCTGGAGATAAACGATACATGCTGGTTGGACCTAGAATGAGTATTGGATCTACTATAGTTCCTGGCAGCCATGCAAATACACTGGTACTCCCTGATAGGCGAAGGACATCTGAGGAGGTAAGATGCCCTTAAAATTAAAATTATGCTCAAAAGTCAAGGTTTATTTTTGTTGTTGTATTTTTTAACGTGTGCGCAAATCACTGGTTCGACTGTTTGTGAAAACCCGCTGTGTTTGCAAATAGCCATCTACACTGACAGGCTATGATCGTTGAATTTTGGTGTGCGCTAACTTTTCGTTTTCACACTTGAGACAATGTGGGGAATTTCAGTGTTCCTCATTCTCATTTCGCTTGTGATTAATACATTGTACAACACGGTGCTTGGTGCTGAAAGCGCGTTCTCGTGGGTTGTGTATCAGTTCTATCCTAATCTACAAGTGTACCCATACTCAATTATTTTTCCAAATTGTTTATTTACATTGGATCCTTATTTTGTTGGGCTTTGATCAATACAAACTAAAAAGCCCACGAACCCAAGGACATTATTTTTACTGTTTTATTATGGGCTTCAATGTTTTAATTCCACTGCAAGTACATTAAAAAATAAAAAAAAACCACCCACAACCTTACCCATGTTGTTATCTATATGTGATTCAGCTTATTTGGTGACACGAATAATATTTTACGTGGGGATAACAGTGTTCAAATAAACAGGAGTCTTGCAGTGATAGCGTCATACATTCATCAACAGAATTTACTCAACCAGTCATTGGCAATGCTTGCTTGGTAAATATTTGTTCATGTCTGACGTGAAACCTGACATTATCGCTCATCTAATTCAAAAATCAAGAACAGATAATTGGGCTGTGGGTGTTCATGAGCAGTTGTGGAATGATTAAGAAACATAAGCAAACAGTATGAAACCAGATATCCTTAACTTGTAGGCGTCGATTCAGTCTCCGTCCTCGGTGCTGAAATGATTTCTGGCCAATTTTAAATGGGTTACTTATCACTTGTAATTAAAACAAATATACATGTTCACACATGTGATTGAAACGATGCAAGTTTAAGAAAGAAATGGTACGTTTTCCATTCGTTACATAGAAGTTGTCGAATATACTGAAAGGCGGCCTTGTTGATGGGTTTGATTTAAAGAAATATGGACTTTTTTTTGTAGAGCCAAACCGATTATTGCTTTTCGGTATCAGCACAACTAATTAAAATACGAACAAGTTTTATTTTTTTATTTTTTATTTCAATCATAGTACTCGCTAAAATACAATATAAGTGAAAATCCAATGCGGTCGCATGGTGTCAGTATAATATAGAAAGAGAGCAGCCAACGGGGTTGTCATCAACGCTTTGTGGTTCCACCTTTTTTTCCACCAGTCTCGCGTCAGTGTTGCTCGGTCGTGTTGGATGATATTTCTCCCGATGTGAAAATCCTGTTTGGTGTTATTTTTGTTAATGTAGGACGACGGGGAAACTCTCCGATATACAATCGTGGCTTTTGTTACTTTGATGGATTAGTGATTTTTTTCTGATGTGACAATGGAACAAAGGGATTTCAAGCATCAAACGCGAGGGTGTCTGGTTGGATGCGTTGTCGCCGTCCTGTTTTGGAGTGTGGCCACAGCTCAGAGATATTCCATTTCAGAGGAAGTTAACGAAGGAACTGTGGTTGGAAACATAGCAAAAGATCTTGGACTGGACAAAGGTACTTTGAAAAACAGAAAGTATCGCATTGTGTCTGGTGATGCACACCCTCATTTTCGCGTGAACCAAAACGACGGCATTCTGTACGTGAACCGAAAAATTGACAGAGAAGAAGTCTGTGAACATAGCAGTTCTTGTGTGATAAATCTGAAAACTGTTCTTGAAAACCCACTGGAAGTACATTATGTTGAAGTGGAAATAATGGATATAAATGACCATTCACCAATTTTCCCTGACAAGGAAAACACATTGGAGATTTCAGAATCAGCGTTGCCTGGAGCGAGATTTCAAGTTCAACCTGCACAAGATCTTGACAGTGGCCAGTTTTCTGTGCAACAATATAAACTGAGCCAAAACGATAATTTTCGTTTGGAAGTAAAAGAAAAACGTGGTGTTGGGAAAATACCAACATTAGTGGTAAAACAATCTTTAGACAGGGAAAAGGCAGGAAGCCATGCCTTAATAATGACGGCTCTGGATGGAGGTAAACCTCCAAAATCTGGTACTGTGAGCATTCTAGTAAAGGTCTTGGACGTGAACGACAATGCACCTGTTTTTTCGAAAGAGATTTATTCCGTGACGGTTAAGGAAAATGCTCCGATTGGCACAGTAGTTATACAGGTAAATGCAACAGATTCAGATGAAGGTCCTAACGGGGATGTAGTTTATCAATTCAGTAAGAGTATGAATAAAAATATTTTAAAATTATTTAATGTGAATGAATTAACAGGAGAGATAACTGTTAAAAATTCAATTGATTATGAAGAGAATGATGAATTTGAAATTGAGATTCTGGCATCAGATAAAGGTATTGCTCCTCTTACCACAGAAATGGGGGTTAGTATTAAGATAGTGGATGTGAACGATAATATACCTGAAATTGAGGTTACCTCATTTTCCAGCTCAATCCCAGAAGATTCCAGACCCGGAACTACTGTTGCTCTTATCAGTGTGAATGACTTGGACTCTGGACTTATTGGCCAAGTTATATGTAGTTTAAATGCAGATGTCCCATTCATTTTATCACCATCCTTGAAAGATAAAATGTTTTCTTTAGTGACCAAATCACCTTTAGACAGGGAGATACAGTCACACTATGACCTGAAAATAACTGCAAAAGATACAGGTCAACCTCCTTTATCCTCTGAGAAGACGATAAGTGTTGTGGTGTCAGATGTGAATGACAACAAACCAGAGTTTTCATTGAGCCCTTATACCTTCTATGTCACAGAAGGTAACAATGCAGGGGTGTCTCTGTTTTCGGTGACAGCATCTGATTGTGATGAGAATGAAAATGCACGAATATCATATCAAGTTAATAGAGATGGTGGTGAACACAATAAATTCACATCATTTCTAAACATAAACTCAGACAGTGGCGAAATTATTGCACTGAAAAGTTTTGACTTTGAGACTCTGAAAACTTTCCAGTTCCAAGTTGTAGCCACAGATTCCGGAACTCCACCACTAAGCAACAACGTCACAGTCAACGTGTTCATTCTGGATCAGAACGACAACGCTCCAGTCATCCTGTATCCACTCAGCTCCAACGGCTCTGCTGAAGGTGTGGAGGAGATTCCCCGCAATGTCAACGCAGGACACTTGGTGACTAAAGTCAGAGCCTATGACGCTGATTTAGGATATAACGGCTGGTTGTTGTTCTCACTGCAGGAAGTTACTGACCACAGTCTCTTTGGTTTGGACCGCTACACAGGACAGATCAGAACACTTCGCTCATTCACAGAGACAGACGAGGCTGAACATAAACTGGTCATACTGGTCAAAGACAATGGGAATGTTTCACTGTCAGCAACAGCTACTGTGATTGTCAAACTTGTGGAGCCCAAAGAAGCTTTTGCAGCTTCTGATGTGAAAAGTCCAGCACTTGATGATGAGGATAATAATGTGACTTTTTACCTTATGATCACTTTGGGAGCAGTTTCTGTTCTTTTCCTCATCAGCATCATTGTGTTGATTGCCATGCAGTGCACCAAATCCACAGACTATACATCTAAATATCTGCAAGAGACCAACTATGATGGGACGCTGTGTCACAGCATTCAGTACAGATCTGGAGATAAACGATACATGTTGGTTGGCCCTAGGATGAGTATTGGATCTACTATAGTACCTGGAAGTCATGCAAATACACTGGTGCTCCCTGACAGGAGAAGGGCATCTGAGGAGGTAAGCTGCCTCTACCAAACACAATATTGTTCAAACGTCAAGGTTTTTAAATATGTTTGCACATCACTGCTTCTTTGTTTTTTGTAAAGCTGCTGTGTGTTTGCAAACAACAAGCTTTAATGACAGGCTATTGACTGTTGAATTTATGTGTGCTCTTAACTTTTCATTTGTAAACTTGAAGACAACGTGAGGAATGTCAGTGTTACTCATCATGTATCTATCATTTAACTTGTGATGAAGAAGGTTTACAACACTGTCCGTGGTGCTAAAATCATCTTCTTACGGCATGTATATTGTTTGCACCCTAATATACAAGCTTTATTTCGTCATATTGTTTGTTCATTTTGGAGTTTCAGTTAGCTTTGAAAAATAACTAAAAAGCCCATGCACCCTGTGGGCGTTATTTTGGGTCAATGAAAAATCAATACAACATGATGATAACTCACTGCACTATTGTACCATAGTAGTACAAAACATTTACATGGGTATATAGGAAATTAAATAGAGTCAGGAAGGATACAATGGCACTTCCACAAATACTTAAGATAGCAAAAGTGTGACAATGAGGAAGTCATTAAAGTTCAAAAGAACAAATCCTTAACTCTGTAAGATCCACTGTTGTAAAATTACAACACCAGGTTTAGGTACTTAAAAATAAACACAAGCACATTTTTAATTTTTTTCCCCCCAAAAATTATATCCATGGTCACATGTCTGGCAAACTAGTTTTAACTGAGGAGATGCTTTCAGTGCAGTCAGACCAGACAAGGGGTAGGTATTTTGTTGTTGTTGTTGTTGTTTTCAATTTAACTAAATAGAAAGTGATTTCATATTAGCGTTATATACCATTCATTATTATATGTTTTTTGTATGTTGAAGTTCACTATGTTTGAGTCTGTGCAACGTTTTGATGAAAGGGATGCTGCGAATTTTAAGCAAGCTCCAATCTCCGGTTTAGATGCATCACTTTAAATGACATATACCGTTTAAATCCGTCAATCTGAAAATATACAATGATTACACTAAGGTCTTAATAAAACATTCGGTTTACAAAAATACAATTAATTTGATTTTTTTTTTATTAATTTTAATTTAATTAGTCTTATTTTATTTTCTGATATAAATGTATAGTGAGTTGTCTTGACCTCATTCAACTACTCAATTGGCAATACTTGCTCTTTAAATGTTGATTGAAGTTTCACTTTAAAATTGAAAAGGTAGCTCATCTCTTTCAAAAATCAATAACAGCTAATTTTGCTGCGGGTTTTCATGAGCCGTTGTGGAATAATTAACAAACAGTAGCAAACAGTATGAAAGCAGATACCCTAAACAAGTCGGATTTAATTCAGCTTCTGTCCGTGGTGCTAAAAGGATTTCTGTCCAGTTATAAATTGCCTACGTATTACATGTAATTTAAATAAAGTAAATACATGATCACACACGTGATGGAAACAATGCAGTTTTAATGAAGAAATAATAGTTTTGCATGTGTAAAATATAGTTTGTTAAATATATTGAAACGTGCTCTTGTTCATTGGTTTGTTTTGAAGAAATGGGGAGTTTCCTTGTAGGAACAAACTAACTATAACTGCTTTTTGGTATGAGCACGACTAGTTAAAATACGAACACGTTTTTTTCTTTAATTATATAATGAGCTAAAATGCAATAGCCTATATGTGAAAATCAAATGCGGTCGCATGGTGTCAGTGTAATATAAAAAGAGAGCGGCCAACGGGGTTGTCGTCATCGTTTATTGGATCCACCTTTTCCACCAGTCTCGCATCAGTGTTGCTCAGCTTTGTTGGAGTATGTTTGTTCCGATGTGAAAATCCTGTTTAGAGTTATTTTTGTCAACGTGAGACGACCGGAAAAGTCTTCTTTATTTATAATCCTGGTTTTTGTTATTGTGATGGATCGGTGATTTTTTTTTTTCTAATTTGACAATGGAACAAAGGGATTTCAAGCATCAAACGCGAGGGTGTCTGGTTGGATGCGTTGTCGCGGTCCTGTTGTGGAGTGTGGCCACAGCTCAGAGGTATTCCATTTTAGAGGAAGTCAACCAAGGAACTGTTGTTGGAAACATTGCAAAAGATCTTGGACTGGACAAAGGCACTCTGAAAAACCGAAAGTATCGCATTGTGTCTAGTGACGCCAACCCGTATTTCCGTGTGAATCAAAACGACGGCATTCTGTACATGAACCGGAAGATTGACCGAGAAGAAGTGTGCGAACAAAGCAGTGCATGTGTGATAAATCTGAAAACTGTTCTCGAAAACCCATTGGAGGTACATTATGTTGAAGTGGAAATATTGGACATAAATGACCATTCACCTATTTTCCCCGATAAGGAGAATACATTGGAGATTTCAGAATCAGTGTTGCCTGGAGCAAGATTTCAACTGAAACCGGCACGAGATCCAGACAGTGGTCAATTTTCTGTGCAACAATACAAACTGAGCCAAAACGATCATTTTCGTTTGGAAGTTAAAGAAAAACGTGGCGTTGGTAAAATACCGACACTTGTAGTACAAAAATCTTTAGACAGGGAAAAGGCAGGAAGCCATGCGTTAACTATGACGGCTCTGGATGGAGGTAAACCTCCAAAATCTGGTACTGTGGACATTCTAGTAAATGTTTTAGACGTGAATGACAATGCACCTGTTTTTTCAAAAGATATTTATTCGGTGACAGTAAAAGAAAATGCTTTAATTGGCACAGTAGTTATGCAGGTAAATGCAACAGATTCAGATGAAGGGACAAACGGGGATGTAGTTTATTCATTTAGTAAGAGTACTCATCAAAACGTATTAAACCTATTCAATGTGGATCAATTAACAGGAGAGATAACTGTTAAAAATTCAATTGATTATGAAGAGAATGACGAATTTGAAATTGAGATACAAGCATCAGATAAAGGTTTTGCTCCGCTTACAACTGAAAAAGGTGTTATTATTAAGATAGTTGATGTGAACGATAATGTACCTGAGATTGAGGTTACCTCCTTTTCGAGCTCGATCCCAGAAGATTCAAGACCAGGGACTACAGTTGCTCTTATTAGTGTGAATGACTTGGACTCTGGACTTAATGGCCAAGTTATTTGTAGTGTCAATGCAGATGTTCCATTCATTTTATCACCATCCTTGAAAGATAAAATGTTTTCATTAGTGACTAAATCACCTCTAGACAGGGAGATACAGTCACACTATGACCTGAAAATAACTGCAAAAGATACAGGTCAACCTCCATTATCCTCTGAGAAGACGATAAGTGTTGTGGTGTCAGATGTGAATGACAACAAACCAGAGTTTTTGTTGAGCCCTTATACCTTCTATGTCAATGAGGGTAACAATCCAGGAGCATCTGTGTTTGCCGTAAGAGCATCTGATTGTGATGAGAATGAAAATGCACAAATATCATATCAAGTTATTAGAGATGGTGGTGAAGACAATAAATTCACTTCATTTCTAAACATAAACTCAGACAGTGGTGACATTATTGCGCTGAAAGGTTTTGACTTTGAAACTCTGAAAACGTTCCAGTTCCAAGTTGTAGCAACAGATTCCGGAACTCCGTCACTAAGCAACAACGTCACAGTCAACGTGTTCATTCTGGATCAGAACGACAACGCTCCAGTCATCCTGTATCCACTCAGCTCCAACGGCTCTGCTGAAGGTGTGGAGGAGATTCCTCGCAATGTCAACGCAGGACACCTGGTGACTAAAGTCAGAGCCTATGACGCTGATATAGGATATAACGGCTGGTTGTTGTTCTCACTGCTGGAAGTTACTGACCACAGTCTCTTTGGTTTGGACCGCTACACAGGACAGATCAGGACACTTCGCTCATTCACAGAGACAGACGAGGCTGAACACAAACTGGTCATACTGGTCAAAGACAATGGGAATGTTTCACTGTCAGCAACAGCTACTGTGATTGTGAAACTTGTGGAGCCCAAAGAAGCTTTTGCAGCTTCTGATGTGAAAAGTGCAGCCCCTGACGATGAAGACAATAATGTGACTTTTTACCTGATGATAACTTTGGGAGCCGTTTCTGTTCTTTTTCTCATCAGCATCATTGTGCTGATTGCAATGCAGTGCTCCAAATCCACAGACTACACATCTAAATATCTACAAGAGACTAATTATGATGGGACATTATGTCACAGCATTCAATACAGATCTGGAGATAAAAGATACATGCTGGTTGGACCTAGAATGAGTATTGGATCTACTATAGTTCCTGGCAGCCATGCAAATACACTGGTACTCCCTGATAGGCGAAGGACATCTGAGGAGGTAAGATGCCCTTAAGATTAAAAGTATGTTCAAAAGTCGAGGTTTATGTTTGTTGTTATATTTTTAAACGTGTGCGCAAATCACTGGTTCGACTGTTTGTGAAAACCCGCTGTGTTTGCAAATAGCAAACTACACTGACAGGCTGTGATCGTTGAATTTTGGTGTGCTCTAATTTTTCGTTTTCACACTTGAGACAATGTGGGGAATTTCAGTGTTCCTCACTCATTTCGCTTGTGATTAATACATTGTACAACACTGTCCTTGGTGCGGAAAGCGCGTTCTCGTGGCGTGTGTATCTGTTCACATAAAACTTGCCCATGTTGTTATCTATAGGTGATTCAGCTTATTTGGTGATACGAATAATATTTTACGTGGGGATAACAGTGTTCAAATAAACAGGAGTGTTGCAGTGAGAGCGTTATACATTCATCAACAGAATTTACTCAACCAGTCATTGGCAATGCTTGCTTGTTAAATATTTGTTCATGTCTGACGTGAAACCTGACATTATCGCTCATTTAATTCAAAAATCAAGAACAGATAATTGGGCTCTGGGTGTTCATGAGCAGTTGTGGAATGATTAAGAAACATAAGCAAACAGTATGAAACCAGATATCCTTAACTTGTAGGCGTCGATTCAGTCTCTGTCCTCGGTGCTGAAATGATTTCTGGCCAATTATAAATGGGTTACTTATCACGTGTAATTAAAGCAAATATACATGTTCATACATGTGATTGAAACGATGCAAGTTTAAGAAAAAAATAATACGTTTTGCATTCGTTACATATAAGTTGTCGAATACACCAAAAGGTGGCCTTGTTGATGGGTTTGATTTGAGGAAATATGGACTTTTCTTTGTAGAGCCAAACCGATTATTGCTTTTCGGTATCAGCAGAAAATAATTAAAGATACGAACATGTTTTATTTTTTTATCTTTTATTTCAATCATAAGACTCTCTAAAATACAACATAAGTGAAAATCCAATGCGGTCGCATGGTGTCAGTATAATATAGAAAGAGAGCAGCCAACGGGGTTGTCATCAACGCTTTGTGGTTCCACCTTTTTTTTCACCAGTCTCGCGTCAGTGTTGCTCGGTCGTGTTGGATGATATTTCTCCCGATGTGAAAATCCTGTTTGGTGTTATTTTTGTTAATGTAGGACGACGGGGAAATTCTCCAATATTTACAATCGTGGCTTTTGTTACTTTGATGGATTAGTGATTTTCTTTTAATTTGACAATGGAACAAAGGGATTTCAAGCATCAAACGCGAGGGTGTCTGGTTGGATGCGTTGTCGCCGTCCTGTTTTGGAGTGTGGCCACAGCTCAGAGGTATTCCATTTCAGAGGAAGTTAACGAAGGAACTGTGGTTGGAAACATAGCAAAAGATCTTGGACTGGACAAAGGTACTTTGAAAAACAGAAAGTATCGCATTGTGTCTGGTGATGCACACCCTCATTTCCGCGTGAACCAAAACGACGGCATTCTGTACGTGAACCGAAAGATTGACCGAGAAGAAGTGTGCACGCAAAGCAGCTCATGTGTGATAAATCTGAAAACTGTGCTCGAAAATCCATTGGAGGTACATTATGTTGAAGTTGAAGTCCTAGATGTAAATGACCATTCACCCACATTTCAAGAAGAAGATAATACCCTGGAGATTTCAGAATCAGTTTTGCCTGGAGCGAGATTTCAACTGAAACCTGCACAAGATCTTGACAGCGGCCAGTTTTCCGTGCAGCAATATAAACTGAGCCCAAACGATCGCTTTCGTTTGGAAGTTAAAGAAAAACGGGGTGATGGTAAAATACCAATATTAGTAATTCAAAAATCTCTAGACAGGGAAACTGCTGCAAGTCATTCTCTGATTCTAACTGCAGTAGATGGGGGTAAACCACAGAAATCTGGAAATACGAGAATTCAAGTTCAAGTTTTGGACGTCAACGATAACGCACCAAGTTTTTCAAAAGATGTTTATTCCGTGATCCTCAATGAAAATGCCCCGATTGGAACAACAGTCATACAAGTAAATGCTACAGATTTAGATGAGGGCCCAAACGGACATGTGGTATATTCTTTCGGTAAGAGTATGAATAAGAATATATTGAACATTTTTCAAATCAATTCTTTGACAGGACATATAATGGTTAACAATTTAATTGACTTTGAAGAGATTGACGAATTTGAACTTGAGATTCAGGCATCAGACAAAGGGCTCGCTCCTCTCACGACAGAAAAAAGCGTGATTATTAAGATAGTGGATGTGAATGATAATGCACCTGAAATCGAGGTTACCTCTTTTTCCAGCTCCATCCCAGAAGATTCCAGACCAGGAACTACAGTTGCTCTGATCAGTGTAAATGACTTGGACTCTGATGTTAATGGACAAGTTATATGTAATTTAAATGCAGATGTTCCATTCACTTTATCACCATCGTTGAAAGATAGAATGTTTTCTCTAGTGACCAAATCACATCTAGACAGGGAGATGCAGTCACAATATGACCTGACAATAACTGCAAAAGATACAGGTCAACCTCCATTATCCTCTGAGAAGACGATAAGTGTTGTGGTGTCAGATGTGAATGACAACAAACCAGAGTTTTCACTGAGCCCTTATACATTTTATGTCATTGAGGGTAACAATCCAGGAGCATATGTGTTTGCAGTAAGAGCATCTGATTCTGACGAGAATGAAAATGCACGCATTTCATATCAAGTTATTAGAGATGATCGTAATGAAAATAAATTCACATCATTTCTAAACATAAACTCCAACAGTGGCGACATTATTGCCCTAAAAAGTTTCGACTTTGAGACTCTGAAAACTTTCCAGTTCCAAGTTGTAGCCACAGATTCTGGAACTCCGCCACTCAGCAACAACGTCACCGTCAACGTGTTCATTCTGGATCAGAACGACAACGCTCCAGTCATCCTGTATCCACTCAGCTCCAACGGCTCTGCTGAAGGTGTGGAGGAGATTCCCCGCAATGTCAACGCAGGACACTTGGTGACTAAAGTCAGAGCCTATGACGCTGATATAGGATATAACGGCTGGTTGTTGTTCTCACTGCAGGAAGTTACTGACCACAGTCTCTTTGGTTTGGACCGCTACACAGGACAGATCAGGACACTTCGCTCATTCACAGAAACAGACGAGGCTGAACATAAACTGGTCATACTGGTCAAAGACAATGGGAATGTTTCACTGTCAGCAACGGCTACTGTGATTGTCAAACTTGTGGAGCCCAAAGAAGCTTTTGCAGCTTCTGATGTGAAAAGTGCAGCACGGGATGACGAGGATAATAATTTGATTGTTTACCTGATGATAACTTTGGGCTCAGTTTCTGTGCTTTTTCTCATCAGTATCATTGTGCTGATTGCAATGCAGTGCTCCAAATCTACAGACTACACATCTAAATATTTACAAGAGACAAACTATGATGGGACGTTGTGTCACAGCATTCAGTACAGATCTGGAGATAAACGATACATGTTGGTTGGACCCAGGATGAGTATTGGATCTACTATAGTTCCTGGCAGCCATGCAAATACACTGGTGCTCCCTGATAGGCGAAGGACATCTGAAGAGGTAAGATGCTTTTGGAAAAATAAAATAATGTTCGAACGTCAAGGGTTTTTTTTTTTTTAACATGTGTGCTCATCACTTGTTCAACTGTTTGTGAAAAGCCGCTGAGCTTGCAAACAACAACCAGTACTGACAGGCTTTTGACCGTTTAATTTTCGTCTTCTCTAACTTCTCGTTTTTAAACATCAAGACAATATAAGGATTGTATGTGTTACTCATCATGTAACCATCATTTAGCTCGTGACGATTAAGCTGTCCGTGGTGCTAATTGTCTTTTCTCGGTGTGCATTTTGTTCGCATCCTAGTATACAGATAATCAATTCAGATTGTATATTCATTTCAGAGTTTCCTTTAGCTTGGATAAATACAAAATAAAAAGCCCATGCACTCTATGAGCGTTATTTTTACTGTTTCATTGTCGGTTCAAAGTTTCATTTCCACTGCTAGTAAATTTAAATAAGTTTACTCGCCCATCTCTCTGCAGTTCAGTTTATTTGGTAACATGAATATTAGTGGGGATAACAGTCTTCAAATAGACAGGTATGTTGCTGTGGGAGACTGAACAATTTATTGACTCAATCTAATCAACCAGTCAATTGGCGATTGCTCCATGTTAAAGATTGATTCATGTTTGACTTTCAACCTGGAATTGTTGCTTATCTCTTTCAAATATCACCAACTGATATTTGTGCTGCGGGTTTTCCTGAGCATTTGCGGAATGATTAGAAAACGTAAGCAAACAGTATGAAATCAGATACCATTATCTTGTTGACTTCAAACTTGCCTCTGTCCGTGGTACTGATATGGTTTCTGTCTTAATATAAATTGGTTACATATGACGTGTAACTTTAAAAACAATTAAATAATTCACACACTCGATTGAAACGATTTAGGTTTAATCAAGAAATAATGATGTTTTGCATTTGTTACACATGATTTAACAGAAATATGCTGTTGTTGATAGGTTTGGTTTGAAGACATGTGGAGTTTATTTGAAAAAAACTAAATGACGACAGCTGTTTTGAGGTTTCCATGAGCACGACTAATTAAATACGAAGCATATATATTTTTTTCCTTCAATCACGTTATGGGATTATGCAATCTATTTGCAAATCACATGCGGCCGCATGGTGTCAGTGCAATATAAAAAGAGTAGCCATAGGGCTTGTCGTCAACGCTTTGTGGTTCCACCTATTTTTTTTTTTTACTAGTCTGGCATCAGTGTTGATCAGTCTTGTTGGATCATGTTTCTTCTGATGTGAAAATCCTGTTTGGCGTTATTGTTGTCAATGTAGGACGACGGGGAAACTCTCCGATATTTACAATCCTTGTTTTCGTCTTTCTGATGGATTGGTGATTTTTCTTTCTGAATTGACAATGGAACAAAGGGATTTCAAGCATCAAACGCGAGGGTGTCTGATTGGATGCATTGTCGCTATCCTGTTGTGGAGTGTGGCCACAGCTCAGAGATACTCCATTTCAGAGGAAGTTCATGAGGGAACTGCGGTTGGAAACATAGCAAAGGATCTTGGACTGGACAAAGGCACTCTGAAAAACAGAAAATATCGCATTGTGTCAGGTGATGCGCACCCTCATTTCCGTGTGAATCAAAACGACGGCATTCTGTACGTGAACCAGAAAATCGACCGAGAAGAAGTGTGCGCACAAAGCAGTTCTTGTGTGATAAATCTGAAAACTGTGCTCGAAAACCCACTGGAGGTACATTATGTTGAAGTGGAGATATTGGATGTAAATGACCATTCACCAATTTTCCCTGAAAAGGAGACTACATTGGAGATTTCAGAATCAGCGTTGCCTGGAGCGAGATTTCAATTGAAACCAGCACGAGATCCAGACAGTGGCCAGTTTTCTGTGCAACAATATAAACTGAGCCAAAATAATAATTTTCGTTTGGAAGTTAGAGAAAAACGAGGTGATGGTAAAATACCGACACTGGTAGTACAGAAATCTTTAGACAGGGAAAAGGCTGGAAGTCATGCATTAACTATGACGGCTCTGGATGGAGGTAAACCTCCCAAATCCGGTACTGTGAACATTCTAGTCAAGGTTTTGGACGTGAATGACAATGCACCTGGTTTTTTAAAAGAGATTTATTCTGTGACAGTAAAAGAAAATGCTTCTATTGGCACAGTAATTATACAGGTAAATGCAACAGATTTAGATGATGGTCCAAACGGGGATGTAGTTTATTCTTTCAGCAAGAGTATGAATCAAAACACATTGAACCTTTTCAATGTGAATGAATTAACAGGAGAGATAACTGTTAAAAATTTAATTGACTATGAAGAAAATGATGAATTTGAAATTGAGATTCAGGCATCAGATAAAGGTATTGCTCCGCTTACCACAGAAAAAAGTGTTTTCATAAAGATAGTGGATGTGAATGATAATGTACCAGCGATTGAGGTTACCTCCTTTTCCAGCTCGATCCCAGAAGATTCCAGACCAGGAACTACAGTTGCTCTTATCAGTGTAAATGATTTGGACTCTGGACTTAATGGCCAAGTTATATGTAGTTTAAATGCAGATGTTCCATTCATTTTATCACCATCCTTGAAAGATAAAATGTTTTCTTTAGTGACCAAATCACCTCTAGACAGGGAGATACAGTCACAATATGACCTGAAAATAACTGCAAAAGATACAGGTCAACCTCCTTTATCCTCTGAGAAGACGATAAGTGTTGTGGTGTCAGATGTGAATGACAACAAACCAGAGTTTTCATTGAGCCCTTATACCTTCTATGTCACCGAAGGTAACATTCCAGGGGCGTCTCTGTTTTCAGTGACAGCATCTGATTGTGATGAGAATGAAAATGCACAAGTATCATATCAAGTTATAAGAGATGGTGGAGAAGACAATAAATTCACTTCATTTCTAAATATAAACTCCGAGAGTGGTGACATTATTGCGCTGAAAGATTTTGACTTTGAAACTGTGAAAACTTTCCAGTTCCAAGTTGTAGCCACGGATTCTGGCACTCTGTCACTGAGCAACAACGTCACAGTCAACGTTTTTATTCTGGATCAGAACGACAACGCTCCAGTCATCCTGTATCCACTCAGCTCCAATGGCTCTGCTGAAGGTGTGGAGGAGATTCCCCGCAATGTCAACGCAGGACACCTGGTGACTAAAGTCAGAGCCTATGACGCTGATATAGGATATAACGGCTGGTTGTTGTTCTCACTGCTGGAAGTTACTGACCACAGTCTCTTTGGTTTGGACCGCTACACAGGACAGATCAGGACACTTCGTTCATTCACAGAGACAGACGAGGCTGAACACAAACTGGTCATACTGGTCAAAGACAATGGGAATGTTTCACTGTCAGCAACAGCTACTGTGATTGTCAAGCTTGTGGAACCCAAAGAAGCTTTTGCAGCTTCTGATGTGAAAAGTGCGGCAAGGGATGATGAGGATAATAATGTGACTTTTTACCTGATGATCACATTGTGCTCAGTTTCTGTTCTTTTCCTCATCAGCATCATTATGTTGATTGCAATGCAGTGCTCCAAATCCACAGACTACACATCTAAATATCTACAAGAGACAAATTATGATGGGACACTGTGTCACAGCATTCAGTACAGATCTGGAGATAAACGATACATGTTGGTTGGCCCTAGGATGAGTATTGGATCTACTATAGTTCCGGGTAGCCACGCAAATACTTTGGTTTTACCAGACAGGCGAAGGACATCTGAGGAGGTAAGATACTCTCGATGAAAATGTTTTTTTTTTCTGCCTACATGTAGTTGCTTTTCATAAAGGCTGTTTTACAGTCATGTCATGCCTGGGTATTTTATTTTATATTTTTTGTCAAAATTGGGTGACAACACGAAAGACAATTTTTTTTTCATGTTTAATATGTTCGTTTTTTACACAAAAGGCTCTCGTAATACAACTAAATTTCATACACCGTCCTTTGCGCTGAAATTAATGCATGTTTACTTAAGAAACTGTTTCAAAATTACACCCAGTATCTCCCCAATCAGTGTTATGGAATAAAAAAGGATGGGATTTGCATTGTATACTAGGAAATGTAATGTATTATTTAACATTATGAAAACTGCACTTAAATACATACTCAGTTCAATGTAAAGCCTGATCAACCTGCATGTGTCCACCTATGAGTAGCAGATAAACTAAAACTGTTTCCCCTTGTTTAATTTTCACTCTTGTCACAAGACTGTTCTTTACGGACCTGAGTAATCTGGATGTTCCATAATCTATGAGTAAAACTGAGATGCATTTAGGCCAAAGACCATTCAAAGCTTCATAGACAAGATCTACGATTTTGAAGTCAATCCTTTGACATACATGCAGACAGTGCATATATTGAAGCTCAGGTGTAATGTGCTCCACCGTCTTTGTGTTGGTGAGGACTCTGGCTGAAGTGTTCTGGAAGAGCTGCAGCTAATATAATTTAATTTTTTAGCTTTTTTTTTTTTTTGGATTTAGAGCTTGTGAACACACCATTACAAGAATCCAGCCAACTGGATACGAGTGCATGAATCAGTTTCTCTATATCGTTTTCGGTCGGAATTTCTTTAATTCTTGCAATATGATTCAGATGGTCGCAAGCTGAGTAGTACCAAATAACTTATGAACAAGGAAACCTCACACATCAGACTCATTTCTTTGTGTCACGTCACTTGAGCTAATACCATAAAATGCCTTTTTATTATTGTGGTTATTTGCGCCTTTCTCCGCATATACCAAAGCCGTATCTTTATTCAGGCAGGGTACAGAAGTCAACATCTATATTTCCCTGCAACTGTGTGGGTTGCAACCTGTTTTTCTGCAGTGGCAGTTTAGATCGCTTGGTGTCAGTGTAATAGAAGAAAAAAAGAAAACGCTGAACTAATTTCTGACGGAGCCATCAATTCCACGGAGTCCTGAGCGCGATACTGTCGCAGACTAATTTGAGATCTGTCTTTGGAATATATTTGAAATCAAGTCTGTTGTGAAAAGACAATGCGTGTATTCGCATGTGGATGGTTTTAATTTGCAACAATGAATCAATTGCAGTTGTGACGGATTTCTTTCCATTTTGAGATTTTGCCATGGAACAAAGAAAATGCGAGCAACGGGGAAGGAGAGGATGTTTGATCAGCTGCGTGGTCGTCGTGCTTTTGTGCGGGGTGGTCTCGGCACAGATGCGCTATTCAATCTCCGAGGAAGTTATTGAAGGAACCGTCGTCGGAAATGTTGCAAAAGACCTAGGATTAGATAAAAACACTTTGAGAGAAAGAAAATATCGGGTTGTTTCAAGTGGATCAGATCCCCTCTTCCACGTCAACCAAAATGATGGTGTCCTGTATGTGAGCCGAAAGATCGACAGGGAAGAGGTGTGCTCACAGAGCAGTGTGTGTTTAATCAATCTGAAAACTGTGCTAGAACATCCACTTGAAGTTCATTATGTAACCGTGGAGGTTCGGGATGTAAATGACCATTCGCCAAGTTTTCTGGAAGAGAAAAAAACACTGGAGATTTCAGAGTCTGTATTACCGGGTGTCCGTATTCCGCTGCAACCCGCACGGGATCCAGACGGCGGTCCCTTTTCGGTTCAACAGTATAAACTCAGTTCGAATGATCATTTTCTCTTAGAAGTGAAGGATAAGGGAGAAGACGGTAAATTGCCAATATTAGTTGTAAAGAAATCTCTGGATAGAGAGGCTGCGAAATTTCATTCGTTGGTGCTGACAGCGGTAGATGGAGGAAAACCGCCTAGATCTGGAAACGTTAAAATACTCGTAAATGTTCTGGATGTTAATGACAATGCTCCTGTTTTTTCACAAGATGATTACATCGTGAACCTTAATGAGAATGCTCCTGTTGGTACGATAGTCATTCGAGTGAATGCCACTGATTTAGATGAGGGCCAAAACGGAGATGTAATATATTCATTAAGCAGTATTGTTAATCATAAAATTCTTAAGCTTTTTGAAATGAACCCAATAACAGGTGAGATAAATGTAAAAGGTTCCATAGATTATGAAGAGAAGGATAAATTTGAAATTGAAATTCAAGCGTCGGACAAAGGTTTTGCTCCACTTTCAACGCAAAAAAGCGTGATTATTAATATAGTTGATGTGAATGATAATGCACCTGAGATTGAAATCACCTCGTTTTCCAGCTCAATCCCTGAAGATTCCAGGCCTGGGACTACAGTTGCTCTTATCAGTGTGAATGACCTAGACTCTGGGCTTAATGGAAAAGTTATTTGTAACATCGGTGAGGGTGTTCCTTTTGCATTGTCACCATCCTTACAAGACAAAATGTATTCCTTGACGACAAAGTCCCATCTTGACAGAGAAAAACAGGCACACTATGACCTGAAAATTACTGCGAAAGATGCAGGCCAGCCCCCATTATCTTCTGAAAAAACAATAAGTGTTGTAGTGTCTGATGTGAATGACAACAATCCAGAGTTCTCTCTGAGCCCATATTCTTTTTATGTCTCTGAAGCTAATGAGCCAGGCGTTTCTGTATTTTCCGTAAAAGCTTCTGATGGTGACGATAATGGCAATGCACGTATATCTTATCATATTTTAAGAGATGCCAGCAAAAAATACATATTAACCCAATTTCTAAATATAAACTCTGAAACCGGAGACATTGTGGCATTGAAAAGTTTTGACTTTGAGACTCTGAAAAATTTCCAGTTCCAAGTTGTAGCCACGGATTCTGGAACTCCGCCACTAAGCAACAACGTCACAGTCAACGTGTTCATTCTGGATCAGAACGACAACGCTCCAGTCATCCTGTATCCACTCAGCTCCAACGGCTCTGCTGAAGGTGTGGAGGAGATTCCCCGCAATGTCAACGCAGGACACTTGGTGACTAAAGTCAGAGCCTATGACGCTGATATAGGATATAACGGCTGGTTGTTGTTCTCACTGCAGGAAGTTACTGACCACAGTCTCTTTGGTTTGGACCGCTACACAGGACAGATCAGAACACTTCGTTCATTCACAGAGACAGACGAGGCTGAACATAAACTAGTCATATTGGTCAAAGACAATGGGAATGTTTCACTGTCAGCAACAGCTACTGTGATTGTCAAACTTGTGGAGCCCAAAGAGGCTTTTGCAGCTCCTGATGTGAGAAGTGCAGCAAAAGTAGACGAGGAGGACAATGTCACATTTTACCTTATGATCACTTTGGGAGCAGTTTCTGTACTTTTCCTCATCAGCATCATTGTGCTGATTGCAATGCAGTGCTCCAAATCAACAAACTACACGTCTAAATATCTGCAAGAGACTAATTACGATGGAACACTGTGTCACAGCATTCAGTACAGATCTGGAGATAAACGATACATGTTGGTTGGACCCAGGATGAGTATTGGATCTACTATAGTTCCTGGAAGTCACGCAAATACTCTGGTACTACCTGACAGAAGAAGGGCTTCTGAAGAGGTAAGACATGTAGGCAACCGTTGTATTGTGAGAATATGCATTTCAAAATAGTTTACATTCATTTGCAAATCTTCAGTGAACGATGTTGTGTGATCTTGCTTGGATGTTGCTGTTCATTGTATGGTTGTCTATGCTGAGCATTATGATTTTTTTAAGTCATCAGAGCAAACAATTGCTCTTCAGGATGCAGGGTCATAAATATATTGCCTTCATGGGTCTTGAGATGAATCTTTATTAGATTTAATATTGAAACGATTATCGATTAGACTTCCTTGAGGATGTATGAAAAAACCTGCTATGATCAATATCCAGGCTTGTGTAATTGCTTTTTATTAATTTTCACTTGTAAAATCTAAACTTAATGGTTTAATCACTGAGCGAAACACATTTTGTTTTAGTTTTACATGTGTCCTCTCAGTTTTGTGTAATTAACTACAAACCACTGCTTTGATATTGGGGAGCTATATTAAAATGATGGCCAGCAGCACGAAGGTGATAGTCAATCTGGTTTTATTAATTGTATTCAAGAAGGCACTTCAGAAGATGCACTGAGTGAAAAAACATTGAATTAGAATAGCGCACAACTACTGTCCATGGTGCTGAAAATGTTTGCTTCCATTTCGCAGTTTCCATGTTTGAAGGAGCCTTAATTTCTCCAGTTTATTTCAACAAATGAAATATTTCTAAGATAACACTTATTTTTACCACTGTTAAAATAAGTTATTTTTGTAATTTGCAGAATTACATCTCCTTTTTGAATGTGCAGCCTACAGTTTATGGTACCTATGTCGCTTTTTTCGGATCGTACTTTGAGATAAATTAACAGAGATTCTATGAACACAATTTGGCCGATTTATGACCAACAGTGGATTGTCTGCAGTAAGAAATTATGTCGCACGGTGTCAGCGCAACAGAAAAAGTCAGCACTCTGTCTGATGTCGTCACTGAATGTGGTTCAACCCCCAGGTCACTTTCATCAGTTCAGGAAGAATACGCAGTCGTTACCGAACCTATCACATTGATTTGGAATAATTGCACTTGTCGTTTCATTTTTTGCCGGAAAGCAGTAAATAGTTTTACGCATGGACGTGTAGAAGACACTACAGTTCAGCTGGGTTTATGTGAATGGCCGTTAACAATAGCGGGTGTCACCATGGAACAAAGAAAACAGGGAACACGCTTGGATCGAGGACGCCTGTCTGGCTTCGTGGTTATGGTGCTCTTGTGGAGTGTGGCTTCTGCGCAACTGAGATATTCAATCCCCGAAGAAAGTAACGAGGGGACTGTGGTTGGAAACGTGGCAAAAGATTTAGGGTTGGATACAAGCACGCTGAAATCAAGGAAGTATCGGATTGTCTCAAGCGGTGCGGAGTCCTTATTCCATGTAAATCAAAACAATGGGATTCTCTATGTGAGCCGAAAAGTTGACAGAGAAGATGTGTGCGCACAGAACAATGCGTGTGTGATAAATCTAAAAACTGTTCTCGAAAATCCACTGGAGGTGCACTACGTCGGAATTGAGGTGTTGGATATAAATGACAATTCTCCCAGTTTCCCAGAGGAGGAGAAACGTTTGGAAATTTCAGAGTCGGTTTTGCCCGGAGCGCGATTTCAGCTGAAACCTTCACGGGATGAAGATAGTGGCCATTTCTCCGTGCAGCAATATAAACTTAGCCAGAATGATTATTTTCGTTTGGAAGTAAGAGACAAGGGAGAAGATGGTAAAATACCGATCTTAGTTTTACAAAAATCTTTGGACAGGGAGGTAGCAAAGAATCACTCGTTGGTGCTGACTGCGATAGATGGAGGAAAACCACCAAAAACAGGGAGAATGAATATTGTTGTCATTGTTCTGGATGTTAATGATAACACACCCAGTTTTTCTAAGGATATTTATTCAGTCATGCTTTCTGAAAATGCTCCAGTTGGTACAACAGTAATTCAAGTTAATGCCACCGACTTGGATGAAGGCCAGAACGGAGATGTATTTTACTCATTCGGAAACAGTGTCAGTAACAAGTTATTGTCAATTTTTGATATCAATCCATTAACAGGTGTTGTAACTGTAAAGGGTTTGATAGACTATGAGCAAAGGGATAAGTATGACATTGAGATTCAAGCATCAGATAAAGGCCTTGCTCCGTTAACCTCTGAAAAAAGTGTGATTATTAAGATAGTTGATGTGAATGATAATGCACCTGAGATTGAAGTTACTTCGTTTTCCAGCTCAATTCCTGAAGATTCGAGACCTGGAACCACAGTTGCTTTAATCAGTGTTAATGACTTAGATTCTGGACTCAATGGAAAAGTTATTTGCTCCATAGGTGAGGAGGTTCCCTTTGCTTTAGCACCATCCTTACAAAACAATATGTATGCATTGGTAACCAAATCACCCCTGGACAGAGAACAACAAGCACAATATGAGCTGACTATATCTGCAAAAGATGGTGGTCAACCTCCGTTATTCTCAGAGATGACTATAAGTGTTGTAGTTTCGGACGTGAATGACAACAATCCAGAATTCTCTCTCGCTCCTTATACTTTCTATGTCATTGAAGGTAATGAACCAGGTGCCTCTGTGTTTTCTGTCAAAGCTTCTGATTGTGATGAGAATAATAATGCACGTATATCTTATAATATTTTACGAAGTGGCAGTGAAGATAACAAGTTCACCTCATTCCTTAACATAAACTCTGAAACCGGGAATATTGTGGCACTGAAAAGTTTTGACTTTGAAACTCTGAAAACTTTTCAGTTCCATGTTGTTGCCTCAGATTTTGGAACTCCGCCACTAAACAACAACGTCATAGTCAACGTGTTCATTCTGGATCAGAACGACAACGCTCCAGTCATCCTGTATCCACTCAGCTCCAACGGCTCTGCTGAAGGCGTAGAGGAGATTCCCCGCAATGCCAACGCAGGACACTTGGTGACTAAAGTCAGAGCCTATGACGCTGATATAGGATATAACGGCTGGTTGTTGTTCTCACTGCAGGAAGTTACTGACCACAGTCTCTTTGGTTTGGACCGCTACACAGGACAGATCAGGACACTTCGTTCATTCACAGAGACTGACGACGCTGAACATAAACTGGTCATACTGGTCAAAGACAATGGGAATGTTTCACTGTCAGCAACAGCTACTGTGATTGTCAAACTTGTGGAGCCCAAAGAAGCTTTTGCGGCTTCTGATGTGAAAAGTGCAGCACGGGATGATGAGGATAATAATGTGACTTTTTACCTGATGATAACTTTGGGCTCAGTTTCTGTGCTTTTCCTCATCAGCATTGTCGTTCTGATCGCAATGCAGTGCTCCAAATCTACAGACTATACATCTAAATATCTGCAAGAGACTAATTATGATGGGACACTTTGTCACAGCATTCAGTACAGATCTGGAGATAAACGATACATGTTAGTTGGACCCAGGATGAGTATTGGATCTACTATAGTTCCGGGAAGTCATGCTAATACATTGGTACTACCTGACAGAAGGAGAGTATCTGAAGAGGTAAGGGCTGCTCTAAATACTTAAGCCTATATCTTTGCTTTTAAATAAATTCCATGACCCATTTCTCTGTTATGATTTTTTTTTTTTTATATCAACATAGTTTTGCTTATATTCGACTAAATGCTTCACGGTACTGCATGCAGGTTGCATTATCTGTTATTTCGTCTCATCATGTCCGTGCATTTATGCAGATCAATAAGTGGTTGTACCTTTTCCATTTCTTTTCTCATATCGATTATGCTGCCAGTGTTGGGACAGTTCTTAGGCCCATATAGAGCATTGCGAATCGCTGTCCATGGTGCTGGTGCCGGTTTCTCCATGTATTTCTCGAGTGACATGTATTTCATTACCAATTGTAACGTGTTTAATTTTGGCATAAATGCCTATGGTGTTCGGAAAAGTCTTATTTCATACTTTCCATTCAGAACCATCTATATTTTTTCTGTCAACATTGGCATCGCGGAGTTATTCCACGCAAATTCAAGTTTTCGGTTGTATCATTATTTTTTCTCTTGCAGTAAGCAATGACATCGCATGGTGTCAGTGTGCCAATGAAATGTATCGTTTTTCTTGGTCGCTATCGCCTTTTCGCACCTCCTACTTTATTGCGTTCTCAGTTAAAAATGGATGGATCGCTGGGTGGCTTGCTGCTGCTCTCTGATTATTAACACGGACTTTTAAAATTTTGAGGAAGGCGGAAACATTTCATTTGTAACACAGATGTGCTTGAAATATTCTCCGTGACGCAGTTGTCAATCCGATGTGGAATTTGGATGTTTTCGTTTTGGCCATGGAACAAAGAGGGCGCAAGCAAACGTGGATGATGAGACGCGCAGTCGGGTGCGTGGTTGCGGTGCTGTTGTGGAGTGCAGCCGCGGCGCAGTTAAGATATTCAATTTCTGAGGAAGTTAACGAAGGGACTGTGGTTGGAAACATAGCAAAAGATCTGGGATTGGATAAAGGCTCCCTGAAAGACAGGAAGTATCGGATCGTTACGAGTGCTGCCAATCCTCTTTTTTACGTGAATACAAACGATGGCATCTTGTACGTGAGCCGAACGATTGACAGGGAGGAGGTTTGCGAGACAACAACTACATGTACGATCAACCTGAAAACCGTGCTGGAAAACCCTCTGGAGATACATTATGTCGGTGTGGAGGTGCTAGATATAAATGACCATTCTCCGTCTTTTCCCGATAAAGAAACAACATTGGAAATTTCCGAATCCGTGTTGCCGGGAGCTCGTATTCCACTACAACCGGCACGTGATCCAGACAGTGGTCCTTTCTCTGTTCATCAGTATAAACTGAGTGCAAACGAACACTTTAGGATAGAAGTTAAAGATACAGGAGAGGATGGGAAAATACCTGTGTTAATTGTTCAAAAGCCTTTGGACAGAGAAATTTCGCAAAAACACAAATTAGTGTTGACCGCAGTAGATGGAGGCAAACCTCAGAAATCTGGTCATATAAATATTCTGGTAAACGTTCTGGATATAAATGATAATGCTCCTGTCTTCTCTAAAGATGTTTACTCCGTGACGCTTGGTGAAAATACACCTATCGGTACAACAGTGATACAGGTGAATGCAACTGATTTGGATGATGGACCGAATGGAGATGTTGTCTACTCTTTTAGCAACAGCGTAAATCGTAAATTCTTCAAACTTTTTGAAATAGCCCCTGTTACAGGTGAAATAACTGTAAAAGGTCGAATCGACTTTGAAGAGAAGGACAAATATACCATTGAAATTCAAGCATCAGATAAAGGCTTTGCTCCACTATCAACTCAAAAAAATGTGATTATTAAGATAGTTGATGTAAATGATAATGCGCCTGAGATTGAGGTTACTTCATTTTCCAGCTCGATACCTGAAGATTCCAGGCCTGGAACTACAGTCGCTCTTATCAGTGTGAACGATTTAGATTCTGGGCTTAATGGACAGGTCATTTGCAATGTAAATGAGGACGTTCCTTTCACTTTATCACCATCTTTACAAGACAAGATGTATTCCTTAGTCACCAAATCACCTCTGGACAGAGAGAAACTAACACAATATATCATAACAGTTGTTGCAAAAGATGCAGGTCAACCTTCACTGTCATCTGAAAAAACAATACATGTTGTAGTGTCAGATGTGAATGACAACAGTCCAGAGTTTTCATTGAGTCCATATACCTTCTATATCACAGAAGGTAACAATCCGGGAGCGACTGTGTTTTCAGTGAAAGCTTCAGATCACGACGAGAACGACAATGCTCAAGTATCGTATCTGATTGTCAGAGATGGAGGAGAAGAAAAAAAAGTGACTACTTTTCTAAACATAAACTCAGAAAGTGGAGACATTGTGGCATTGAAAAGTTTCGACTTTGAAACTCTGAAAACTTTCCAGTTTCAAGTTGTCGCCATGGATTCAGGAACTCCACCACTAAGCAAAAACGTCACAGTCAGTGTGTTCATTCTGGATCAGAACGACAATGTTCCAGTCATCCTGTATCCACTCAGCTTCAACGGTTCTGCTGAAGGTGTGGAGGAGATTCCCCGCAATGTCAACGCAGGACACTTGGTAACAAAAGTCAGAGCCTATGACGCTGATATAGGATATAACGGCTGGTTGTTGTTCTCACTGCAGGAAGTTACTGACCACAGTCTCTTTGGTTTGGACCGCTACACAGGACAGATCAGGACACTTCGCTCATTCACAGAAACAGACGAGGCTGAACATAAACTGGTCATACTGGTCAAAGACAATGGGAATGTTTCACTGTCAGCAACAGCTACTGTGATTGTCAAACTTGTGGAACCCAAAGAAGCTTTTGCAGCTTCTGATGTGAAAAGTGCAGCAAAAGTAGATGAGGAGGACAATGTCACATTTTATCTGATGATCACTTTAGGAGCTGTTTCTGTACTTTTTCTGATCAGCATCATTGTGCTGATAGCAATGCAGTGCTCCAAATCTACGGACTATACTTCTAAATATCTACAAGAGACTAATTATGATGGGACACTGTGTCATAGTATTCAGTACAGATCTGGAGATAAACGATACATGTTGGTCGGACCCAGGATGAGTATTGGATCTACTATAGTCCCTGGAAGTCATGCAAATACACTGGTGTTACCTGACAGGAGACGTGCATCTGAAGAGGTAAGACACATCAGTGAAACCCAAAAATATATCAATATTTTGTTGAGTGCAGTAAACACATATGACATTGAGATGCCACTGGTGTAAATATGAATAAGGCATTCCTGACTCAAAGGTGGACATTTTGTGTGTGTGTGTGTGTGTGTGTGTGTGTGTGTGTGTGTGTGTGTGTGTGTGTGTGTGTGTGTGTGTGTGTGTGTGTGTGTGTGTGTGTGTGTGTGTGTGTGTGTGTGTGTGTGTGTGTGTGTGTGTGTGTGTGTGTGTGTGTGTGTGTGTGTGTGTGTGTGTGTGTGTGTGTGTGTGTGTGTGTGTGTCCTTCCTCCAAATCTTGCGTTCAGTGTTGTAACATGGTTGGCTCACTTGTGGTTGGTGTGGAATCAAATGACAATGTAATATTAATCAATTTAACACAATTCAACCTGATCACAAGTTTGGATATTCTGCCCTCCATACTATTTGTTAAAATAGTTATTTTGTTCAAGCAAAAACAAAAGCAGAGAAGCACAGAGCAAAGAGATATTGAAGAGAGGAAAAACTGTTATTTCATAGCTGGAGGTAGAACAACATCTTCAGCTCTACTTTCTTTTTTACTTTTACTTTTTCTGCTGCTATGACACTATTTTAGTAGAAATGACAGTGTGGTGTTGTTGTTTTTTGTTGTCTGTTTTTTACATAAGCTACTTGTTTAAGGATTTCAATATCACGCTGAACAAAACTGAGTAGCTGTCACGGACAGTCAACATTGTTCGAAAGTCTGGAATTTTTGTCGTATTATTTTTTTTCTCAGTCCAAAGTGTTTCTTCCGTCAGCGTCCATCTTTCTGAGTTTTGTGTCGCTGCTCCCACACTAGCCACATGAGAAAATACCGCAGATGCAGGCACCAAGTAAATGTGAGGGTCGATATAAAGTACTCAAGTATTTGCTTGGTTGATTGTGTGCCAGATTCTGTTAAAATGTGTATAGAAGTAAACTGGTATCAGTTTTTATCTCTTAGCCGTTACTTTGGGGTTTTGGTTAGTGGTTGACAGGTCTGTCGCTCAATTTTAGTGTTGTCGTTTTTTTTTTTGTTTTTTTTTGTTAATTAATTCTTCTCTTTTTTTCCTTTTATGATTGGTGCATTAATAGAAACCGGACGAGTCGTTTCTTTGATTGTTGTTTTTGTCTTTTTTTTTTTCTGACCCGTTCCACTGTCGAAACTCACACTCATAAGCATCCCCTCATAATCTGCAGGAGGTGACACCTGATTAATGGAAATGTATGTTGTTTAAAAAAGGAAAGGTGTACGGCGTCTTTCTGAGTTGCACATTTGTTTTCGCACACTCAAGAACTTCTGTTTGTCATTTGTAGGCAAGCATCCGATAATTCTTTTTAAAATAAAAGCAAAGGTCTCCAGAATAGCTGTTCGTAGTGCTGAAGGTGTATCTTTACAACAGCTATTCGAACTTTAACAATGCGGTGTGTGTGTGTGTGTGTGTGTGTGTGTGTGTGTGTGTGTGTGTGTGTGTGTGTGTGTGTGTGTGTGTGTGTGTGTGTGTGTGTGTGTGTGTGTGTGTGTGTGTGTGTGTGTGTGTGTGTGTGTGTGTGTGTGTGTGTGTGTGTACACAACAGCGAAATATCTGTTTTTATCTCTCACAGTCAATAAAAGCACCAACCCCATAATTCATTGTTTCATAGAGCGACCATACATTGGTTGGTATACCGGTTGGTCCACTGGATCATAACTAGATCATCACCAACCAAGTTGTACTACTTGTTGCACAAATAGGTCGTTATTATCCAGCCAGGATCATGTTGTCATCTTTCTTTTCAAGTTATCATTCCTTTCTGCACTCATATTTGCGCCATCGCAGGGAAATTAAGCCGCCAAAACACCTCTCCGAAGACTCGAATATAGGAAATAACAATGCATCGTCTGCTCGCTTGGTGTCACTGCTTGTTGAAATGAAAGACTCTTGGTTTCTCTACGTGTGCTGCTTTTTCGCGACATTCTTGTGCTTTCGGGCTGCAGACGCTTCACCGCTCCAATACGATCGATCTTACTATACTACCGCTACTATTTCTTTTTAGATTCTTTTATTACGTGTGATCTCGTGTAGACATCAATTTGAATGTCTTTCCTTCCTGGTTTCTTTGTTTCATTTTGATATCACCATGACGCGACGAGGACGCGGAGTACCATGGCTGGAGCGCCTGGTGTTTATTGTGTATCTGGGACTAACATTGGATTTTACTTCGGCACAACTGCGATACTCTGTTCCAGAAGAGCTGGCGGTGGGTGCTGTTGTTGGTAATGTGGCTAAAGATTTGGGTCTGGATCTCAGTGCTTTGATCGCTCGGGGGTTTCGCATCGTGTCGGGCTCAGGTGCACCCCTGTTCCAACTCAGTCAGAATGGCATCTTACTCCTGAACCAGAAAATAGACCGAGAAGAGGTCTGCGAACGGATCACTGCCTGCGTTATTAACATAAAGACTGTTCTGGAGAACCCGCTGGAGGTGCACTATGTTGGAGTTGAAGTTTTGGATGTGAACGATCACGCTCCCACTTTCTCTGCCAATGAGACGCATTTGGAAATATCAGAATCCACTTTACCGGGGGCGAGGTTTCAGCTGCAGGGCGCCCGCGACCCGGACAGCGTTATGTTTTCTATTCAACATTATAAGCTCAGTCAAAATGATCACTTTCGGCTGGAGGTAAAAGACAGGGGCGAGGATGGCAAAATCCCTGTTTTGTTTTTGCACAAACCGCTGGACAAAGAAGCTGCAAGAAGTCACAGATTGCTGTTGACAGCCGTCGATGGAGGAAAACCTGCGAGAACAGGGACGATGGCAATTAAAGTTACTGTTCTGGATGTTAATGACAACATGCCAGTTTTTTCCAAAGAGTCATATACTGCAGTGATAAATGAAAATTCTCCAATTGGCACAACTGTTATACAAGTAAATGCCACAGATTTAGACGATGGTTTAAATGGGGAGGTAGTTTATTCATTTGGGAATAATGTAAATAACAAATTGCATGACCTTTTTGAGGTGAATGCTAATACTGGTGAAATTATTGTTAAAGGACTCTTAGATTTTGAAGCTAAAGACAGATATGAAATTGATATTAAAGCTTCCGATAAAGGACCAGTTCCCCTGGCAACAGAGAAAAGTATTAAAATAAGTATTGTGGATCTGAATGACAATGCACCAGAGATTGAGGTGACATCGTTTTCAAGTGCAGTTCCCGAGGACTCAAAACCTGGGAGAACAGTAGCATTAATAAGTGTACATGACAAAGATTCAGGTGTAAATGGAAAGGTGATTTGTTCTATAAATGAAGATGTGCCTTTCACAATAACTCCCTCTTTACAGGAAAATATGTATTCTATAGTCACAAAATCCATGCTAGACAGAGAGCATCAGTCAACATATGATGTGAAAATATTTGCAAAAGATGCTGGTGAGCAACCTTTAACATCTGAAAAGACAATAACTGTGACAGTATCTGATGTGAATGACAATGCTCCAGAATTTTTAACAAATCCATATACCGTTTATGTTACAGAGAACAATGTTCCAGGGACACCTTTACTCTCTGTGAGTGCACATGATTGTGATGAGGGGAGTAATGCTCTTATATCTTACAACATAGTGAGAAATGCGATTGAACATCAAAAAGTGACATCATTTTTAAACATAAACTCTGAAATTGGACAAGTTGTGGCACTGAAAATGTTTGACTTTGAGACTCTGAAGACTTTCCAATTCCATGTTGTGGCCAAAGATTCAGGAACTCCGTCACTAAGCAACAATGTCACCGTCGACGTGTTCATTCTGGATCAGAACGACAATGCTCCAGTAATCCTGTATCCACTCAGCTCCAACGGCTCTGCTGAAGGTGTGGAGGAGATTCCCCGCAATGTCAACGCAGGACATTTGGTGACAAAAGTCAGAGCCTATGACGCTGATATAGGATATAACGGCTGGTTGTTGTTCTCACTGCAGGAAGTTACTGACCACAGTCTCTTTGGTTTGGACCGCTACACAGGACAGATCAGAACACTTCGCTCATTCACAGAGACAGACGAGGCTGAACATAAACTGGTCATACTGGTCAAAGACAATGGGAATGTTTCACTGTCAGCAACAGCTACTGTGATTGTCAAACTTGTGGAACCCAAAGAAGCTTTTGCAGCTTCTGATGTGAAAAGTGCAGCAGAAGATGATGAGGATAATAATATGACTTTTTACCTCATGTTAACTTTAGGATCCGTCTCTGCACTTTTCCTCATCAGTATCATTGTGCTGATTGCAATGCAGTGCTCCAAATCAACAGAATATACTTCTAAATATTTACAAGAGACTAACTATGATGGAACACTGTGTCACAGCATTCAATACAGATCTGGAGAGAAACGTTACATGTTAGTTGGACCCAGAATGAGTATTGGATCTACTATAGTCCCTGGAAGTCATGCAAACACTCTAGTACTCCCTGACAGGAGACATGCTTCTGAAGAGGTAAGACTTAATTGGAAGTTCTGGTATGAATGTAAATGATAGATTGATTTTTGAAATTTTAACATAAGTGTTCATAAATCACATCTTCACCTCATTTAGTCCAAGTAATAAGATGAAAAGCAAACATCAAACGTTTGCCTTTGTAGTTTGCATTAAGTATTTGTAGCCTTAGAGGTTAATCAGCAAACTGTAATGCTAGTATTTCTAATTGTTTTATTAATACTGCTCCTATGGTAACAATGCAAACAGTAAATAATTAATCAAATGATCGTCAATGCATGATACTACTACTACTACTACTACTACTAATAATAATAATTAATAAACAATGTGCCACACAGTGGTTAGTGTTCACAGAGAGAATATCATAGTTCAAATACTGGCTGGGCCTTTCTGTATGGAATTTGCATGTGCTCCCCATGTGTGAGTGGGTACTCTGGTTTCCTCCCACAGTCCTTAAACATGCATGTGAGGTTAATTGCAGACCCCAAATGAGTGTGTGATCGCCTGTCTTTGTGTGTGTTTGCCCTGTGGTGGGCTGTCGGCCTGTCCAGGGTGTATCCTGCCCTCACCCACAGTCAGGTGGGATCGGCTTGTGCGCCCTGTGGCCCTGCACAAGATAAAGCAGTATACAGGATGGATGGATGGATGGATAATAATGTTTGCGCATGTGTGTGGTTGTCCAGTTTCTTGCTACATTCCAAAAATCCTCAACAAGCATTTTGAGGCCTGTATGTGGTGATGCATGTGACTGTCTGACTCTGTGTGGCTGTCTTGCTATGGTCTGGTGACATGTCCAGGGTGTACCACACCTTCACCCACAGTCAGCTGGAATCAGATCCAGTGTCCTATGACCTTGAGTTTGATAAAGTAGTTTTGAAGATTGTTCTGCACTCAATAATGAATGTTCAGTTATTCGATTGGAAATTGCTAGGTTCAGACTTCCTGTTCTTCAGAATGTATTTTATGTTGTTTATTGTTCGTCTCCGCCTTAGTGCCTTTATTTTGACACAGGAATTGAGTCACCGGAAGTGTCAAGTAAAGCTCAGCGACAGTTGTGCAATACCTCCCAAACATCCTCTTTCTTCAGTTTTTTATGCGTGCAATCCATCAGGAGGCAATAACTGTAAGTTGTGTGTTGGCCTAGTATAGCAATGATTTAGAGTATTTGTTAGCATGAGCGCTAATTAACATTCGCGTTAATTAGCATAATCGCGCATTAGCATTCGCGTTAATTAGCATTCGCGCTAGTTAGCATATGTACTGAGGTAGGCAGTTTATGACAGTTATATGTGCTAGTTGTTGTTATGTGCTAGTTTAGTCATGTTTATCTGCATGTTTACCTGTGTACCAGCTTTGTCTCTTTGTAATAGAGATTCTGTGTCTTTTCTTTTTTAGTGTCACTCTGTTTGAATGTCAGTGACTTACCAGGAACAAGTCATTAAAGGAGCAAGGCTGCTCACTTCCCTGGCTCTCAAAAGAGTTCGGCTGGCTGTTTCATCTATGTCAACACTGCAGCAGTATAACACATAGAGAGAACAGTACAAAGATAAATGGAATCTAAAACTAGGGCCTAACTCACAGAGCACTTGTCAGGGGATTCTTTGATATTACAGTAAGTGTGAAGTTATGATTAATGTCCTGTCACCTGCCTTCCTTAATATTTAATGTGTCTGTATTATCTCTACTATGAATACTATATCATACTGTGTGTGTGCGTGTGCGTGTGCGTGTGTGCGTGAGAACTGTTGATGACTTTTGACCTCTCATCCAAAAGTCATCATGAGAAATACATATGCAGATTGGATTGTGGTGAATCAATAAATATCAAAATCATTTTAATTTGTTTTATTTCTTCTTCTTCTTCTTCTTCTTTTTTTTTTTTTTTTAACTCATATGCTTTTGTTATTTAAGCAGATTTTTTAGGACTGTTTTATTTGTGTTCTATAGTTCTTGCTGTTTTTATTTTTATTTAAAATATTGTATAAACTTGGTTCTTGAAGGTGTTTTATACATTTTAAAAAGCCTGATTTGAATAATATTATTAGGAGTAGTGAAAGTAATATCCATTCATCTTCTAATCGGCTTCATTCAACTGAGGTTTGTGTGGCACTACATTTCACTGCAGACAGAGAGACAGACAAACACTCCTACTCCCACCTATGGAAATGTTTTTCGAGTGTGTTGGGAAACTAAAGTACTCACAGAAAACCCACACATGCAATGAGAACATGCAGACTCCGCACATAAATGCCCCCAAGCCCACATGACATATTGCAGATAATAAGAATAAGACAATATTAGGACATTGTCAACGTATTGTTTTCTCAATACAGTCAAGTGAAACCACAACTTACTATGAATCTATCTTCTGTTCAGAGAAACAACAGTCTACGTCTTTTACACATTCATGTTTATTTTATTTCTCTTTCTGCCTCAGAATGTTCTCTCTCTCTCTTCTGAGGGTTATTAAATGCATATAAGGGGAGTGACTGACCAGCTAAAGGAGTTACTTGAGGTCCTTCCTTGCTGATGTGGTCGAGGTGATTCAATGGGCCATGGATGGCTGGAGCTAAGACAGAGAAAGCCTGAGGCAAGCGTGCAGTGAATCACAATGTGCAGCCAGTCAGGTTTGGTTGGGATGTCTCAGCGAAGATCTCAGTTTGTCTATGAAGCATAAAACAATAGATGTGCCCCTGAAATCTTTGGAGAAAAGTATTTTATTTGTAGAGGCACAAAAGAGAGTAAACACTTTATGTATGCGAATCACATAGGAGCTTCACAAAATCCATTTGGATTTGCCAGAGAAATAGGTCATGTTTTATCACATGTGTACGGGTCTGCATGGGAGACTTCTGGGTTGATTCTGTGTCAAATATTGTGTGTTGCCCATAGCAACACACCAGGAGATCCACCTCTTTGAGAGTACTGGTTTTCACAGACTAGCAAGCGCTCAGGAGTCTTAGCAACAGCAGCAGTAGAGGATGAACGAGACAGGGAGGGATAGGCAGAGCAGCAGAGGAGGGGGAGGGGATGTGGCTTCGGTATGGATCCTCCATAGGCATCTCACAACATTTAATGAAAATGGGCATTTTTGCCGGCAACACGTGGATTATGTCAATGGAAATATCATCGTAAACGAGGCAGCAGGTGGTGCAAATATTGAAACAACAGTGAAGGCGGGAAGAGCTGAGCCTTTAATTAGATATTTTATAGAATAGAGATAATCTCTTCCTTCAAATAACTAGGTCAACCTAACACATCCTAACGGGAGATGCACTAGCACAAACCATGCATCCTAAATAATCATTGAACATGTCTGAAAGCTGTTGGTGTATTTTGGCCCATTGAGATAAAATAATTAAATAAATACATAATAAAATACAGAAGCAAAATGTAAAGGATCAGTTCACACTGAGGGTGAGGTTTGGCTTCATGGAGCGGCTGCACACATTTTCCCAACATTTTTCTGTCCAGCTTTATTTAGCTCTACTCGGTAACGATAACTGCTTCCCAGTGTATATGTGCGTGAATATTTTATGTGCAAGAGTTGTGTGTGTGTGTGTGTGTGTGTGTGTGTGTGTGTGTGTGTGTGTGTGTGTGTGTGTGTGTGTGTGTGTGTGTGTGTGTGTGTGTGTGTGTGTGTGTGTGTGTGTGTGTGTGTGTGTGTGTGTGTGTGTGTGTGTGTGTGTGTGTGTGTGTGTGTGTGTGTGTGTGTGTGTGTGTGTGCTGCAGTGCAACAGCAGTGCTAAGCTGTGCCTGGACAGCAGATGCCCAGAAAAGATGTGATTAAATGCGAGTGCATCCCATTAAAATTAATAAGTGCATGATGATGTGGATCATGCTGGATGAAAATTATCAAATGTATTTTTTTCAGATTTTTAAAGAATTTTTCTTTCTATGACACTGTATTTTATAAGCTTGCAAAGAGTGGAAACAGCTGGGAGGAGGAGTGAATGAAGGCAGGAAATGCAATGATTCTCTGATGGATCAACACATTGTGTTGATGCTGTATCATCAATGCAGCATTCTGAAACATACGTATACTATCACTTTTGAGTGGTTGATCGATGGATATTTTGATTGCTATAAAACAAGATTTATAGAGTACAGCATAGCACCTGGTTCATTCTGCTCTTTTTCGCAGGGGTGTGGCTGCTTGCTCCACTGGCTTTGTCTGTTTGCTTGGCTAGATCAGCATATCTGTGCAATTGTGTTTGCATACTGAATGTCTATACTGACAATTATTCACAGTGGAACGACCTCTGCGTGTCTGTTTATGTTATCTTTGTTAAGTGGGTGAGAGTGTTTCCCTCATTAAACTGCATTCAGTGCTATGAGGGGAGAAGGGTAAGAAATCCAGTTACAACAGTGGTTGTGTTATCATTTCAGCAGTTTGAGGGGATTTCTTTGTTGCATTCAGGCTCGTCCCCCTCACAAATACAACACAAGGTCGACTTCCCCTAAAACAGTTTTTTCTCCACATTTTTTCTGATGTTTCCTGCATTAGTGAACAACCTAAAGGAAAAATCTAGTTACATTGTCAGACATTGTATGTAACTTTACACATTTTTTTCTAATTAAAAAAAACAAGCAAAAAAACACTGCTCTCTTATTTGCCAGTGATTTGCTTCATGTAGTGCTCTGTATGTTCTCGCTCTTTTTTGCAGCTTCTGTCTGCCTCCTCCCTCTTTCTTTCTCTGCTTTCCCGCCGTACTGAAATTTTTCCCTCCCCCATCCTCCTCTTGGCCTCTTTTTTCCTGCTGTTATGCGCTTGTCCTTCGTTTCCTCCTTCCCATATCACCCTTTTCTGTCTCCTAGTCGTTTTTCAGATTTTTCGATCTGCAGTCTTTCTCCTTCCTCTCTATCGCTCTCTCTCATTTTCTGCCACATGCTCTCTAGCTGTATGGCGCTGTGCCTCATGCCTGTAGGGTTGTGGCTGCGGATGCTAAATGTACTGTTGTGTGTCAGTAGGGCACACTCACTCTTATTGCTCCAGCTTTGTTTGTGGATGGCGCCACTCACATTGAGGTCAGCAGCAGTGATGTTCATCCAATTTACATACACCGCACTGTATGGCAAAAGCAGCTATTGTCTTTCTGTCTCCACTTTGTGCATGCTGACTTGCGCTCTTGCACGCATGCATAACAGCATGTCACCTGTGTCTGATATCCTTTACCAAGAGGCACCACAGAGAAAAGATTCTATGAAATCAACATATACTAGGAGCAACTCATAGAAAAATAGACGCCCCCAAAAATCTAATGTTCAGTTTCAACAGAAAGTAGTTTACGATGTATAACCACGTTTATCTATTCAGGATGTTTCCTCTGGATAGCCTTTGGATATCCCCATATAATTAGAATCTGACAATTGCAACTCTATAGTACTTCTCCTTCCTTTATTTTACAAAACAAATATTCAGTCACACCACATCAGTGTAATTCAGACTGTGCCATATATTTCTCTTTGCATTAATTGTCAGAAAATATTTGACATGTCTAAACACAAAACAAGTTTGTCCCATATCAAATCTTGCTAGTTCTTTGTTTGTGTGTTCTTTGAATGTATGTCTGACATGTGTGTTGTATTTAATTTATGTCTGAAATATTTTCCTTTGTTTCATAAGGTGCAAAGGTCACTGATAATAATTTGTGCTTCTGTCTGCTCAGTTGTTAGTGTTAGTTTAGTCATGTTTTATGCAAGTGGGTCATGATGTATATTAAAATGAACTCTGAATTTAAGTCAAGACCGGGTAACATTATCACAGCTTAAAACTGCTTTTGATCATGTTGAATTGTTTAGAGAAGCCCAACCATCATATGAGTGAAAATAGTTTACTCTTTCAAATGCACATAAATAGTGTGGAATAACTTTTTTCACATCAATTATCAGCGGTGCAGAAAGAGGGAAAATGTTTACTTAACTACAGATATCATTATATAACTTTAATTGTACTAAATTAAATGCGATGGCACTGATGTTCATTGGATTAATTTAGCTGAAAAAAATGTGCACAGATAAAATCATATTTATGTTATGGCAACTAGTTTTGTAAACAGGTATTTTGTAGTATAAAATAAACATTGCAGATACATTTGATCAGAAGGCTTGAATATTACATTCAAATTGGGGGTATGCTCAGTAGTGACATGTTTTTTAATAATGGAGTCACTTACATGGTATGAATTGTATACTGAAGTACAGTATTTTATGAGTAAGTTGCAGCACAGTTATTTTTAGTTTTACATTCTTGCTGCACAACAAATCACCCTTCTAGGCCCAACTAATAAAGTTGAAGTTGAAGCTAAAAAGAACGGGCGCTGTAAAGGTTAGAACCAAAACATGCTTATTTTTATCTTTCAACTAACTATGAACCCATCCTCAAAAGAAACAAAGCCACAAGGACATGTGATGACTGACCAGGAGAAAAACAGAACTGCAAAGAAGATGACCCATAATACCGAAGGTCACAACACTACATCAACAACTGCAGCTCCGCTTGCCTCTGCTGCTGATAGAGGAATGAAAAACCAAGCAAACTTTGGTTCCTCTCTACTAGTTCTCAATCAGTGGAAGCAGCCACACCTGAGGAGGAAGTGTAGAACAAGCGAGACTCATGACCACTTTGTTCAGGAGGAGATTGAGCATGTGAGCATTTTCAATATTTTTCAACATATGATATAATGCTTTAGCAGAGTTGGCGAAAATACTCTTATCTGAGCAAATACTGTATGCACTCTCTGCTGAGTGTTTGAACGCTTCCTCTCTGTACCAGTGATGTGGCGTTTTGGCAGATCAGGATGTTGTTTTTGTGATACTCAGCAAGCACAGGCAGTCCTGCAGTGCAGCTTACATAGCGTTTGGTCAATAAGCTATTTGTCCATCCCTTTGTGCTGCTCTACTTTAAACATGCAGGGATGAGTTGACATTCAAGCTTCCTTTGTATCATTTTCTTTCTCTTCTTTTGTATAAAAGACACATTTGTGTTTACCTATACCATGCATGATACAGTATTTACTGAAGTTGCAATGAAATACACCACTCTGGCATAAAATTACAATTTTGATCCTGAATATTTAAGTCACATTAAATTTGTCACTAACATAAAAAGAAAAATGTATTTATATAAAAATCGTCCCTGTTCAATACAAGGGCAATATTAGAGTCAGTGGGCCAAACAAGTAATAGCAGGCCGCATTCACCACTGCAGGGCACGGCTCCTTGGCAGAGCTCCTTTCACTGTCGTCATTTGTCCTAGAACATGACTAGGTTGAGAGCCATGTGTGGCTTTGATGGGAATTGGCCCAAGCTACTCACTCCTATTCAGTATTTGGGTCAAACCTGCTTCTTTGGAGTTGATAAAGAGACATACAAGCATAATCTATGAATGTGCAGCCATATCTTCTTGTAATTGTGAATAGTGATGCTAAAATACAAAATAAATATAACTTTTTCCTGCCTCAGCCGTGTCTGCCCTGCCTGACATTGTGTGTGTGTGTTTGACCCTTTCTCCTCTCCACCACAAACTTATATAAGCCTTCAGTTTCATTACGTCTCAGTCCACTGACTTAGTGCTCGGGGAAGGAGTCCTATAGGTTGAACCGTGTTCGTTTTAGCGTCACTCTACTGCAGCTGAATTAAGTTGAAGTCTTTCTCTCGGGTGTTCGCTGCGTCTGCATCTTTGAGCATTATCAACACTTTACTAACAAAAATCATTTGCACAGATTATCTTTATGTGTCATTTTAAGTTGTTGCTGCATGATAAAAGCTTAGCTCTGGGTTCCCTTGTATTATTCTAAAACATATCTCTATCTATGCCATATTTTATATATGCATGGATTTCAACATCAACGAAGAAAAGCACGTAGGCCTAAGAATAGCATTTTGATGTAATGACCAGTCCTTGGTCATTTTCTTAACTTACTATCAGCCATATAGCTTTGTTTTTCTTTTTTTTTTTTCTTTCTTTTTCCTGAATCAACAGAGATCAGAACAGATGCAGGTCTGCACTGCTCCTGTCTGGCATCAGTGCTCATACAGCCACAACATCTGCTGCCGTGCTTAGGTAATCACATAGCTGCCCGGAGGACTGAACTGACTGATGGGTCATAGCCAGGCTACATGAGAGACAGCAAGCGATTAAGTAGCAAACTATTAAAGGCACAGTTGGTGTAATAATCTCATTTAAATGTACCATATCACAAACATAAACACAGATAGTGAAGCATCATGCAATCTAGATTTAAGAAGTGTGAGTTGAAGAATACATGAGTGAATGGGGAAACCAGAATTTCCCATTTTCCGCAAGATGAAGCCTTTATAAGAGGATTGCCTTCTTACAGGAGTATCTTTGCACTGCTCGCTGTGGGGTAAATGGGCTTGTAAAAAGGGTGTAGGACCACAAATGCGATATACTTGACTGATTAATGCTGTATTTTGCATTTGTGGCCACATTTGGATGGCATCAGACGTTGGCTGTGGGTGACATCCCGTCCCTCTCTGCAGGATCCCTCTTCCCTCTGGCTTTTTTACTGATGTGGTCATCTCATTAAGTATCTTGAGTAATTGCTCAGCCTTTGTTGCTGTGTTCCACAACCACTGACATAAATGCCATATTCTAATGTAAAAAAAAAATATATATATTGCATTTACTTGTCATTTAATTTGCTTCAAATGTAGAATCCAGGAGGGACATAATTTCACTTTACACTAATGGAAGATATTTCCTGCGAAGATTCAGGGAAATCCTTTGCCAGATGACAGTTCTCATGTGCTTAACATAAATCATGTCTGCCTCATGGCTATAACTATTTTGTTAGGTAAACAAATAATTTCCTGCAAGGACATTTGTTAAATTGCGACTAGATAAAAAGTTTACTTTTTTTTTGGATGGTTTATTAGTTTAATGTGTGTTAAACTTTTTTTTTAAACTCAAACAAGGTAAAGCTGAGCATCAGACATTTTCTTTTCCCCCTTTAAGCTAAAATTTTGAAAAAGAACAAGGTGTACCTTGAGTCATTAATAGCACATTTTATTACAAAACATCTCCTTTTTTTCCTTGAAACTTAAGTGAGTCACCAAACAGACTGTGTGTGCATTTACAGCAATAATGTATTGACCTGTGGTCTCTGGAGGCTGCACACAGTCACTGGGCTGATATCAAATGTGTGATCACATGACATCCGTGTGGTTTGTGCAGATTCAGAGAGAAAACTTGTGTGAAGAGTTTCTCCTGCTTGTATAATTCTTGTTTTAGAAATAAACTGAACGTCATTTGACTCCCTCTGGTCATCTCTGTGAGTGTGAACCAGTGAGCTGCTCAGTACAGAGGGTGACTCATCTCATCCCACATGTGGCTTTCATTTTGTAAAGTTGGCCTGCTGTGTTTATTTTTAGATGGCCCATCTGTTAGGAAAAGAGGAAAAAAAAGAGGAATGTCTACTTTTGGGATTAATTCTTATCATATTTTAACATGGAACTGGCCGGAGAATACTGTAGATTATGTGATGTCCCGGGGCTGCACTCTTGTGCATGTATTTGTTTACATAGGTTATGATAACTAAATCAGTGTCCATGTTCTGCCATCTTATCTAAGTGGGTGCAGTGCATGAATAAAACAATGAGACATGTGTGTGGATGATATGTGGTAACGCCATAAGCCTGACTCATATCCCACTCTCTCCTCCCACAGACTGCCTCTTTCTTTCCCCCTGCCTTTGTTTTCATCACTACGCATCCTGTGTGTTCCTTCTCATTCCCGCTATCCAGTGCACCCTCGTCCTTTCCCAGTTCATGTCTGCAATCGTTGTCTGCACATCTCTTTATTTTCATCCTGACACAAAGAATGTTTGATTTTCATAGTCGCTCTCCCTCCCTCCTACACATCCTGGCAGCTTCTCTTCATTACGCCCCCTCCTGTTTCTTTGTGCAAACTGCAAGCTGATAGGACATCGACGAAACATGTTCTATTTTGTGTTGCGCTTGATTTAACTAATACATTTCAATGATGGTTAGGTTGGTATTAGTATAGTAATATTATTACTACTAAAACATTTGCCTCTTCATTCAGCATAACCTGGAGCAGTGAGTGGACGCATGTGTGTACCAGAACACATGTCATTTTCTCTCAACTGAACAGCAGCAGCAGGAGGCTCGTCGAGTAAAAACTGCACTTGTCTGCTTTTTACGGCCTCAAGCTCGCAAACCAAAAAATTAGGGTTCTGGTTATGCAGTCACTCTGGGCAAGTGTGTGTATGTGTTTGTGCTCGCATGAATTTGTAGCAACTATTTCAGTTGTCTGTTGTTGACTCAATTCCAATGATGGCTACATCACAGACAGAATCAAATGTGCTCAAAATATGATTGCGCTGTCACATCACTGTTAGCAGATTACAGTGTCCATATTTTGAAAATAATTGTTTGAAGAAGATAAGAACATGTGCATCTGTTTATTGTTTGTGAATGTTTGTATACTAGGGCCCATACCTTTATTGCAATATTACTATATTGCTCAGTCCTCAGGCTTAGGGGTAGGACCATAGTCTTGTTTCCTATCAGAATGCATTTTAATCACAGTATTCCTTTTGTCGTTATTAAAACATCACAATGCTCAGCTTTTACATGAATAAATGTTCAGATCAAGGAGTATTTTCTTTAGGACTCATGAAATGTAACAAGATATATAATTGACACCATGTTGTATGTTCTTTGGAGCTCCATAGTGGTATAGTCATTAGTAGCGTTGCCTCAGTTTGAGTTCATTTTGGGCTTGTGGACCTTTCAGTACTGAGTTGCATGTTCTGACTATGCAAGCATTGAGTGCATACTTTGATTTGCTCTCGAAATGACAGAAAAATGGCACCCAATCGCATCCATATGGGTGAATTCAGGGTACACCGTGGACAGTCCGTCACTGGGCAATCACAGAAAGACAGACAGTCAAACATTTACATTCTATCACAAATTAACCTCAGATGCATGTTTCTGGACTGTGGAAAGAATCCAGAGTACCTGGAGAAAATCCATGCACGCACAGAGAACATGCAAAACCAGCCTGTATTTGAACCCACAACCTTACTATATCTCCTATACTCACATTATCAAAATACAAATTGCAGTGTGAACACAGACAAAAAAACCTTTACTATTTAATCAGCTGATATTTTTTATTTTCTCCTGTTGATGCTTTATGATCAATTGTACTGTTATGTGACATAACACATGATGCCAGTTACAGTAAAACTTTTAATAACTGAAATAAAGTATTTTAAATTATTTGTATCATATTCCAGACATGACACAGCTTTCTTCAGCTGACTTTTACTTATCTAAGCTGTATTGAAGATGAGTGGATCATATATGCATGTGTGTATACAGGTATTTCCTTGTAGGGCAATAACAAATATATGCTATGTGACTGTTGTCCGGTGCATAACTGCAATGCATTTATTACAAACTAGTGTCATTCATTCATTCATTCATTCATCCATTAATTCATTCAAGAATGGTGTTTAAGAATGTACAACATAGTATGTCTAAGCAATAAACTAGGGAATTGTGGATGGAGCCAATTTAATGATCTATTACTATTTATCAGCAGAAGACATTAGTATTCCACAGTATAAATATTGGACTTCCAGACAAGTTAGAACGATGAGGCTTTTATGATTAGAGGTGAAACATGTTCGAAACTTCAAGAAAGTCCAGTTGGCTTCAGGACAAGGATTGGATACGGTGGTGTGTTGTTTGATGTGATTAGTTCACTGAGATTAAATGTGAGGTACTGGTTCAATCTTATATGCTCCCCAAAATATCTGCTTTTTTCCACAGCAGATATAAGGCAAGATAATCTATGTATCACATTACAGATAATGAAGTGAGAACCTCCTTAATGTGAAAAAGAGGAGCAAAGTCGTGCATAAACAAACTTGTTAGAAAACATGAAACCAAAATAAGACAGAAGTCAGTCTGCTTGTTTACACACCACTGGAAATAGGTATCTGTGATAACACTTGAGTGTAATTGTTCCATGAGCCAAGGGTTTGTCTTAATCCTAAACTCAATTTGCTTTGTCCTTAAACAAAAGACACAAGAATTTGAAAAAACAAACAAAAAAAACAAAACAGAGTAAATACCAATGGAATGTAATTATCACACTGGCTGAAAGCTGTTTATATGACCTGCATATAAAGTATAGCTTACAGATTTGCAATATGTAAATTATTATTATTACTGTCAATGAGTGTTATCGCTGGTCCGTATGAGGTTCTTTAAAAAGTGAACTCCTGTCCAGGCACTCTCCTTTCTGACACGTCTGTCAGTATTCCCAGTTGTCTGGGATTAAGGCTCCTGTAAAGTGTGTAAAATGATAATTATTTTGTGCCGCTCCTATAATGCGATTAAGTGGAATCACCTTAATGTTACCATGAAGAGTGCTGTTGAAAGGCTCCAACATGCATGGAGTAGGTATCACTCAACTTTAATTTTCGGTGTGTGTGTGTGTGTGTGTGTGTGTGTGTGTGTGTGTGTGTGTGTGTGTGTGTGTGTGTGTGTGTGTGTGTGTGTGTGTGTGTGTGTGTGTGTGTGTGTGTGTGTGTGTGCGTGCACTCTGGCTGTTGCACTCTCACTGTCAATCACGCCCGCAAAATCAAAGTCTGTACTGCTCTTAATACCTTTATGACCTATTCTGAACCTGTTTTATGATTGCATATAAGCCAGTTGTCACAGGGGTGTTAAATCACTGTTATCATCTTGAGGAAGCTGTGGTTTGTGGCTCTGTTTGACTATAAATAAAAAATGCATTTCACATTTACTCTAAAGCAGACACAATGCCAGAAATACCTCTTATAGCACGACATTTTTACTGATAAGAAAAGAGTTAAGAAAAAGTTGACAAAGATGAAGCAATTAATAAAAAGTACAATAAAAACCACCATAAGGCTGGGATTTAATGCAAAATGGTGCATTGCTGAACATTTGCTTTTAGTTAATTTTCATTTATATGTACTGGAGTTATCTCTCTTTGAAACGCCACTGACATGCTCATAAGTTGAAATGCACACTCATCATCTACTTCAGTCCTTTTCATCCTCAACACGAAGAAAGCAGTCCCTGTGCTTTCATGGGCTTCATGTACTTGTTTAAGTTTTGATGATGATAAGAGTGAAAGATGGTGTTTGCTCCTCTCAGGGAGCAGCAGCGTCTGAGTCCCAGCCCAAACCAATGGGAGGCGAGTCATTATTTTATAAATAGTTATCTTCAGATTCTGTGGAAAGTGGAGCAGCCTCACAAAATCTCTTCAGCCATTTTTCTAATGTAAGATTCTCTGCAGGCCAGCGCTCTCCTCTATAATTCATTCATTTTTTTAAAGGAATAGGACATGACCTGGCACAGCAGTCCTGCACCTGCAGTGTAGTTCAACGCCAGCACTGCCTGCTAAACACCCCATACTGCATGACTAATAACAAATCCAGAGGTATGGGATATATAAATGAGACACCAGAATGTGGATCAACTATATTTAACAGCATATGTTTTGGTGCTTGCCCTTAGTATTGTACATGATGCTTTATAAACTATATTACCCCTACTGTTCGCCTGTAGCTAGTAGAACTATATCCCTGTCTTTACCGTTTTGTCTTGATATAGATCAGGCTGCATGAGAATCTGCAGGTATTAGACACAACACATCTGCATCTCCTTTCCCGTCAGGGACCACTGACATTTTAATTTCCGCAAGCAAAGAAAAAGTCAGCCAGACACCGCAACAGGGAGTGTATCTATGCCACTGATACGATTTTTGAAGTGTGTGTGAGTCTGCTAATCTAATAAAAAGCTTTAGAGCTTGCCTGGCTCTGACATCAGCTGGTGTCTCTCCGCATGTGGACCTGCAATAGAGAACAAAGGAAAGGGTGAAAAAGCTCCTCCTTGTGGCGAAAAATGTACTTACTTGCCACTCTTTATGTGTGTCTGTGTGTCAATACATTCAATTCTTTAACATGTTTCTACAGTGTATCTGTTAGTGTATATTGATTTGTATCGTTATTGATTTTCTGTGTCATTATGGATCCACAGATAGCAGGTCCTGTCCTACTTTCCACTCAGTCTGATATAAGCCAAAACTTGTACATGTTCTCTTCCCCAGTGAACTGTGTGATTGACAAATCTAGGTTATCCATGTCTGCCTATAATGCTAGATTTATTTCTAATCCCACCCAAAAAAATATTTGGTTCTGGGTATTGCTGTGTGTGAGCAGGAAACAGAAAAAAAAAAAGAGATGCAGCGTACACTGTGAGCTGTGTGTTCTCTGTTATATCAAATGCTTGAACCAACAAAAATCATGCGCATGTTGTTCAGATATAATCCTTTATATGTATTTGTGTGGTTGCATTCGGGTAAAAATAACCTCTGTCCTTGGCAAATACACAGAGTGCTAGGGTGTGGTGGAGGGGGATGTAGGGAGGGGTACCAACAGGGGCTGCATCTGCGTCACCATGGATACAGGAGGGGAGAGAGTGAATCAATTGTGGGTGCTCCCTGTGAAAGGAGAGATCTATCAGATGCTGCCTTTGTCGCTAGGCACAACGTTGAGCCAATCAGGGTGTCCATTACAGTTACACATATTCTCGCTACCCAATCAGATTCCTGTGCTACCTTCCCTTTAACCAAATCTTATTGACAGTTTTAAATGATGGTCTGGTGGTGCAGACCAAACCAAACAGGGTGCTTGCTTTCACAAGCTGTGAGGTGGATTGCTGAGTCCACATCAATGTTTTCCCGGATGAGGATCATATGAATGAATTTTATGCACAGACTACGTGTGTTTCTTTCTTTCTTTTTTTTTTTTTTAAGACACCTCTCTCTCATCTCTCTGTCATTTAAATCGCTAAAGCCCTGATCACCTGCCATTCATGTTGCACAGATGAATCATTACAATCATCAACTGTTTCATTTAAGCCTGGTGTTGGCTTTTGTGTGGTTTTTGATGAGTAAATACTCCCCCGAACAATGGCTGACGTGGCTGCAATCACCACAGAGCTGTACAATATAAATGCTTTAAGATATGTCAAAGAGTGAAACCAGCAACAGCATTCCAGAAAATAAATTGCACTCTTCACTAATTGTTTTATGAAATGTGTGCGTGGTGAATAATTATTTTACCCTCATGTCATATCCGCCAAGTTGTGAAATGACAGCTCATGACACTAATTGGAGCAATCACACTGCGGCCATGACATGCTGCTCTCCAGCTGTGTTGCTTTACAGTAGAGTAACTAATTATATGATTTTTAGGCAGTGTGGCATTACTTTCCAAATGAGTGAACACTGTGTTCCACTGTATTGCTGCATGGCTCTCAGGGGTGCATGCATGTGTGTGTTTGGGCACATTCCATATTGCTGTGTCCTGGTTTTCATCTTGTTCCGGCTCATGTTTCTCCGGATCCGCCCCTGCCCTACTTACTCCAGAAACCAGTGGAGGCAAGCACAGATTTGGAAATAAATTAATAAGTGGCAGTTGGATTAGAATAGGAAGAGGAGTGATTAATCTCTATTGGGTATCCTTGTATGTCTTTGCCTTTCTTCATTTTTATATATATATATATAGTATAATATTGCTGTTTTTGTGAGGTGAAACATCAGCATGTAAAACATGAGATTACATAAAGTAAAAGCAGGCATTTTGTCTCCTCACATATGTGCCCACGTTACAGTTATGCTTTCTTGCTATTCTCCAATTACTTCATTCCAGATATGTAAGGCTGTTTGCACAATTTGACTTGATACATTATCAGATAATGTGAAACATTTGTGTTCTGTTACATTTTGGGTCAGTTATAGTCACATTGCTACAACCACTGGACAAGCACAGCCGTATTATAGACTTAATTAACAGGGCTTTGCACATGAGGTAAAAATAAGAATAAACACATCTTAATAAGAAGCATGCCATAGTGTTGAAAAGCTGGAGTGTAGGAGGAAACATTTAAAAGGAGTAGGTTGCCCCCTTGTGTTGTAACAAGCTCTGCTCTGGAAAAACTGCAAAATCACATCAGTACCCTATCAAAAGCACCAAGATGTAATGTGTGCAAGCTGCAGGAATAAGGGGGAGGGGTTGGGGGGCAGATCCCTGGCCCAGAGGATACAGTAGGTTGGGCATGGCTGAATGCAAAGGTCAGGCTCTCTGAGGGTTTATGGGGGTGGAAAGAGAAGCAAGGCACTGCAGCTAAAGTGCTGTCAGTGTGAATATGCTGCTGCAGTGCTACATTACCAATGTATGAGCAGCACGGCCACAACCTCTGACAGTCTGTTGTGTATAAGTATATGGTTTGTGTTTACTGAGGATAGTTTGAGTATGTAGTGTGGTTTATGGCTGTTGTGATAGGAATCATTTAGTCACTTCACTGAACATGTACATGAGCAATAACAGGAGGAAAATAAGGGAGTAGATAAAACAATGCTATGGATATTGTAACAAGTAAGCTTACAGTTGCATTGCATTGCTAAGTGTGTTTGCGCAAATGTTTGCAACTAACATTTGCAGCTAATAGTTCTAACTAACATATTATTTTCTTTTTTTCTTCCATGTGCTGCCTGATGCTCTTCTTTCAATGACTAACAGGTAAGCTTTTGTTGGTTTTTTTGGTGTGTGTGTGTGTGTGTGTGTGTGTGTGTGTGTGTGTGTGTGTGTGTGTGTGTGTGTGTGTGTGTGTGTGTGTGTGTGTGTGTGTGTGTGTGTGTGTGTGTGTGTGTGTGTGTGTGTGTGTGTGTGTGTGTGTGTGTGTGTGTGTGTCCAAGATGGCGTTGCTATAGAGACAACAGAGCTGTTCTGGAGGAGAGAGGAAAAGGGGGAGGACTCGCCTTGGAGCATGTTCAGATCGCACCCTTCCCCCATACACTCTCTCTCTCTCTCTCTCTCTCACACACACACACACACACACACACACACACCAACTGTACAGGGAAGCCATTACAACACACACAGCAGTCACACTACTGATGTCTATGCAAAAGGAATCAGAAAAATAACGAGATGGAAGCGATACAGTTGCTAATTTAGTGACTGCACATGGTGGTTTCTCTTTAATAATGCAGTGAACACGCCTATAACTGTGCTACTGACTGCTTCCACCTCTGCACACCCCTCCCCTCACATATTACACATTGCTTCCTCTACCAATTCAATACCACTGCCCATGATGCTATCGATTATTTCCTATCTTTACTATGGGACAGCTATAACACACGCTGTGAGGCAGGATAACCAGCTCACGTGTACATAACGACCACATTTGCGAGGCAGAACCCCATCTTGTTAAGGGAATAGATATGTGTTTTTGTAAACCACAATTTATCAACTATTAATTATTCAGCAAAGCGTTTAGCATATGCTCTGTATAAGCGATTTATATCAATAAATACACCTGAAAATGAACAAATGTCAGAAAAACATATTTTCCACAATTTGTGAACAGAGAACTTATTTATTAACTGATTAGTCTAAAAATGTTTCCCAGAGGAGCAATATCAGTGGACGCGGTGATGATGTGATCACCACTTTTACATCTCTATTACACGCTTCACTTAACAAGCATGCTCAGTAATTAAGTCTCTGGAAGGATTCATATTGACAGTCTGCTATAATTCATATTTGTCATGATGATGATTTTGACCTTTTAAAAGATAATCTTACTGTGCTGAATAAACTGCTGGTTTTGTATGTGTCATGGTGATTTTATGAGGAATATAATCCAGACTAAAGCTGCATGGTCCGTGCCATAGACTGTGACCTACAAGTAACCTATGAATCATTTAATTTAATTATGGACTGTCTGGCGAGATGAGAATTGTGTGTATGTGTATGGATGTGTGTAAATAACCTATATGTGCAGTACTGTCCTCAGTGCTGCACATGGTACATATTCTTCTCTTGGGCATAAAATTCATCCTTTGTGAGCCATTATCATTATTGTTGTTATTGCATTTGGGGATTGGAGGATGAGTGAAGCTGTTGAAAGGTTATTAATCATTTCAAATCAAATCATGTTTCCCACAGTGCGGAAATGGGGCAGGAGTTTCTGAATCACTGGGTTAATCCTAGGATTACAAAAGAGGGAATGTTTAGAAGCTCATGACTACTGTTGCTGAGGAAGTGTGGAGAAAAACTCAGATACACCAAAATAAACTGCAGACCAAAGATGCATGCATTAGAACAATGGGTTTGGATAAATGTATTCTTTACCCGGAGAGACAAAACAGAGAAAAGAGCACACATGGAAAAGGCCTGACGTGAGTTGACTGAGACAGAAATTTATTTTAGGGGGGCAGAGCTTAAAAAAGCATTGCAGTTATTCAAGCAATGTGACTGAAATACATATTCATTGTATTTTATGTATCAATACCTTCAATTTTAATGAAAATATGACATCAATCGAGTAGAAGCACTGTCAATGTGAAACCAGCCAATAAAATACATAATTTCAGAGTTACTTTTTTTTTTTTTTGGTTGGGGGGGGCTTCTATGTAAAGCATATTTGTGTGCATAAAAAAGTTCTATATAAGTTTGAAGTATTATTCTTATTCTTATTATTATTCTTATACTTATTCTTATCATTGATTCATCTAGATGAACTATGGATGGAGTGTGATACTACTTAATGCAGAACTGAATGTGGGGTTCAGTTGGTGAAAACAACTAATTCAGAAATAGTTTGATTTTGCACAATTTTCATTTAACTTAGAACATTTCCTGCAGATCATGTGTGATCCTTTATGGTTGAGCTGGACAGATCAGGTGCCACCAAGACACACAAATCCTTTAAATAATCCATTAGCCTGACCTACACTAAATCCACCACAGACCAACTTCAAACTTCCACGGCAGCTTTCGTCAACCTACTGACATAAAGTTCTCTCTGGGTTGAAAAAAGCACTTTAAGGAAATTTTGTATCTGAAAGCACATAATTAATCCTCATCAAGCAGCTCCACTAATCATCAATCTGCAGTTCAAATGTACATTAATCATATGTTGGACACATTGGACAAGTTTATCCAACTTGCATGATCAACTTAATTGATAAAATCACACTCAAATCAACTTCCTACTGTGGGTGATTAATGAGCATTTCCCAGTATATCTTGTTCCTGTGGTTGTTTTTAGATTCAATTCTGGTAAATTTGGAATAAGTACAATATGTATCTAATATTTCATCAGAATAAAAGTGTATATACCAAGACACTTTAAAGAAGAAAATCCAAGCCACCATCCTCCACAAGGATGTTAGGTGGCGTGTTGTCTTGGTATTTATAGAAGAATAACTAGAGCAATAAATCAGTAACAAACAAAGTCACTGACTTCTAAGTTTGCCTTCAAAGCTGGCGATCCTCCCACCATTCCGTGGGAAGGTCAAGTGGGCGGTGTCAAGTCAAACGGATCTCTTGGAGGGAGAAGTGAAGCTGGGATGATTGGACTGCACTGAGACAGCACTGGATGGTTGATGAGGAACACCTGTGTGATTGTCTGGGTGCGCAGCTATGCTTTTAAAAAGAACACACACCTTCAATGCAGGTTTGATCGTGCTGGTGTGAGATGCCATCACAGTAAGAGGCCGCTGCTAGTTTATTAAAAGTTACCCCTGTACAAGCTAAAGATGTCATTCAGGGCAGAGACGCAGCCGGTTATTCACATTCAACTAACTTTGGGGTATGATTTGCCTAAGTTGACATCCTAAAATAAAACGTCTTGATAAAGAGGAACGTTATTTCTTCATTTAAGTGAAACACACTGAACTATACATGGATGTCAAGTAAATGTATATCGATTTGGAAGAATGCACAGGAGTTTGAGACTGTAACGTGAACACCACAATTCCAGCTGCAGTAAGCAATATAATAGTCTCAGAAAATGTCTCAAAGTCCCTGTACAGATTGTCTTGGCATTTGTGAAGTAATATATTAAGTCTTTATTCGTTTTATACTCAATGGTTTTAAAACTGAGTAACTTGATTGCCACCTTGTAATTATAATACTGCTCTGAAAGATAAACGTTTCAGATTTTTTTTTTTTTTTATATGTAATCACCTTCTCACTGTTCATGTTCCCGAAGTTTTGTCTTTGAATAAAGATAATGACTCAGAAAAGCAGCATGTCCTTACCTCTGACGGCCACCTGGCTTTGACTTCTGCAGCACATCTTTTCTTCTGTACAATGTCTTCAACGTATTCCCTCTTTGTTTTACATCTCAGTTCACGGCTGACATCTTTGAGACTTTCAAACACTGGGTGTGAAGGATGGGTTGACTTTAGACTTTTTGGGCATCTGTTGTCTTGTTGTTCTAGCTGGTCAGCATCTGTCCTTTGATTAGCATTTGCAGTCACTTTCGAAAGGGCCCATGTTTTGCGTTTTTTGTCCTGTAATGAGCAATTAAGTATTTTAGGCTCATCAAGCAAAATTTCTGATGGTTTCGAGCACCTCCGTCTTCACACCGAAACACCAACTCGATGACCGACAAAGAAAAAGAATCAGATTATTGTGATAGTGTTTTCCGTAACACAGAGGAGGCAAACTGCTACACATCTTCACATAAAGCAATACATTGTGAAGAAAAACTAAATGTGTTTCTTAGTATAGACTGAAATCTGATGTTAACCAAAATAACACATTTATTCAAAATATCAGGAGTAATGATGTACACGAAGGGTGTCCAACCTCAGTCCTCGAGGGCCCCTGTCCAGAATGTTTTAGTTCTCTCCCAGTTGCAGCACACCTGATTGCAATGAGGGGCTCGTTATTCAGCATTTTCACAACCTTGGTGATGCCATCATCATTAGATTCCAGTATGCTGAAACAAGGAGAGAGATAAAACATGCAGAAAAGGGGCCCTCGAGGACCGGGGTTAGACACCCCCTACAGTGCATAGGACCGTATTGAAACTTTAGGGATTATTATTTGTCAGCCTGAATGGATGCGTTTTTGAGGGCCTTAGCATGCGTAACCTTTTTTAAAACTTTGCACACTCGTCAGGCCCAGTGAAAATGTCAATAATTTGAGGGTGTTGCACTGGTGATTTGCGACATGGCTCAATGACGCCGCCTGTAAAATTGGAAAAAAGTAGCCCCTGAATCCCTTTTTATGAGAGCTATGGAAATTGGCACACAAATGTAACAGGCCAAGACGAACAAAAAACTCTCTTACAGCAATTCTCGAAAACTCAACAGGAAGTCGGAAATTTGGAGGAAAATTGTGGAATTTAGTGAATTTTTCCACAAATGTACAAATTTTCCAGAGTAAACTCGTCCCAGGGGGAAACTCCAATCTACGTCAGATTGGGCAAAAGTTATAAAAATCTCTCCCAAAAGTTTTAGGGTGTGACTGTGACCACGCCACAAAGTTTGTTTTGCCATGAAACAGGAAGTCCAGTGTAATTTGGCTGAACGTGGTCAGGTCGGCTTGAAATTGAACGCATTGCATCACAATCTGATTACACCATAAAACAGGAACAAAACCTATCTTGCATGTACGTGTGTACTGTGCTTTTGCAATCATGCAGCATCATGTCAGCTGTTTCCACAGTGTCAGATCATATCATCTAGCAATTTAACTTCCATGAATTAAATTTAAAACTGATAATATTTTTGAATTATGAGTTACCATGATAAAGCAAACTCACATATTTGTATTTGATGCAAGTAAAACTGACTTGCAATTTCACCCACATAATTGTGGCAAACATATCAATTTGAGATGTCTGCCATGTGTATATTACAACATATATAATTTACACATGGCCATATTGGTGTCAAAGCTCCATAAATGCTTAAGCAAACACCTTCCAAAATTGCAGTAGACAATATTCAAAAGAAGTACAACAGATTTATTTAAGCGGAATACAGAAATGTTTTGGTTAAAACAGATGTACTGTCTTATCTTTAGGTGGAGCTGCTGTGTATCTGTTCATGTGTAGTATTTGGTAACATACAGCTGTCCATCATTGACCTCAGCTTCATGCCATGTTACTCAGTGAAGTTAAAACGATTTCATAATATCAACTTCACTGTTAAGCATCCATGGTGCCATGGTCTGCTTACATAAACATACTACTTAATTATTTCCCCACACTATTCTAGAGATCACTAGTGGCTAATGAAACTGGAGTCATAGCACACCTTGCAATGTCTTTTTTTTTAGTGAACAAAGTTAAGTCTTGCTGTGCTGCATTCATGGTGCATAACCACAGGCCCAAAACATAAGCTTGCTTGCTGTGTAGGTTCTAACTTCAGGTGTCAATCTGCTTAAACTGTGAATTTTACCATGTTGAAGTCATAAATTTGATTATTTACAGTTTACTTGCCCAATGTTACGTGTCAGATATCCACAGACACCATTCCGAGGAAAAAGATGTCAGGACAAAGGTGTGCACACTTGCAGAATTTGCAGTGGTTTGAACCAATCAGGCATAAAACAACAATAAATGAATTAATTAAAAAGTAAAAACAACCAAGAATGAAGTTCAAGATTTTTTTTCAGGTTTTTTCACTTTTTATCATGCTTTTTTAAGCACATCTAGTGTTTGTTATTTGAATAACTTTTTTTTTTCTTTCTTTTGGCAGAACTTTTTTTCAGGTTTATGTATTTTGTCTGTGCTGTGACTTTTTTTTTTTTTTTTGGGGGGGGGACTTTTTTATATGACACATTGTACAACACGCAGTGATGTTTTTCAGGGATAAACACATAAATATAGATACAACTATTAGATACGTCCATATCTAAAAACAACAAAAGAGAAATATCTGAAAGGCCTTAAGTAAGAAACTAGTCCTCCTCCTGTCAGTCCTTTAGGCTTAATTTTACTGAACTACCCCCCAAAATGTGAAAGGTGATATTAGATGTGTGTTTGTAAGTTTGACATTTCATTGACAAGACTTGCCTCAGTTGTGTTTGCTGGTGAATAGTCTGTTCACGCACTCCGTGCATTCCCCCCCATCCACCACATGGCGCTGCTGTTGATCCATCAGGATTCATCCTGCTGTTCAATCCAAATGGCCCCTCCTGTTTTCAGGCGTCTGCTTCTTCAGTCTTTGTTAAAAAGACACCGATGGCAGTGGGAAAAACAGTGACTATTAGAACAAGCTCCCCTCGGATAATATACTCTACACTTCTTTCATATTTGTAATTTTTTTCCTCATTTTGCAGAAATGCCACCGCCTTATAAGTGGAGCTATTTTGGGATTTCTGTGTGCCTATTGCTGCTGGATTTACACTGGCACACGGTGGCCGGACAGCTCTCTTATTCAATTTCGGAGGAGGTAAACGTCGGGACTCCTGTTGGAAATATAGCTAAGGATTTAAATGTTAATTTGAAAGAGCTGGAATCTCGGATGTTTCAGATTGTTACTGGATTAAAACGAAAATATTTTGAGATAAATATCCAGACTGGTGCTCTGTACGTCAATGAGAGAATAGACCGAGAGGAGCTTTGCTCAGAAGAACTAAAATGCTCTGTAAGTGTTGAAGCTGTGATTAATAATCCATTAAAGCTTTATCGTATAGATGTGGACATTTTAGATGTGAACGACAATGCTCCAGTGTTTACGACCAAACTGCAAAATTTATATATTGCAGAAAGTACATTGCCGGGGGTGAAATTAGCTTTATCTGAAGCGACTGATGTAGATGTGGGTAAAAACGGTGTTAGTACGTACAGATTAAGCCAGAATGAGCATTTCTCCTTGGCAGTGCACAAGGCAGGCGACAGCGTATCTGCTGAGTTGGTGTTGCAGAAGGCTTTAGACCGAGAAAGGCAAGCTGTGATCACCATGATATTGACCGCTGTAGATGGAGGAAACCCTCCAAAATCAGGCACTTCGAAGATCGTTGTCAGTGTGTTGGACAATAATGACAATATTCCGGTTTTTAGTGAATCTTTGTATAAAACCAAAATTGCCGAAAACGCGCCTCGTGGCACAACAATAATCATTGTGAACGCAACAGACGCAGACGAAGGCCTAAACAGCGACATAATATTTTCTTTGAGAACTAAGGATCAAGACCGAGTACTTGACATATTTGAAATTGAAAATGAGACAGGCATCATCAGAGTTAAAGGAGACATAGATTTTGAGGAGAAAAGAGCATTTGAGATACGCGTTGAGGCTCGTGACCGAGGCCAACCTCCGATGTCTGCTCACTGCAAGGTGCTGGTGGAAGTGGTGGATCAAAATGACAATGCGCCTGAGATCACAGTGACGTCCCTGCATAACACAGTGAAGGAGGATGCTGCTGTGGGCACCGCGGTTGCGCTTGTGTCAGTCCTTGATAAAGACGGGGGGAAAAATGGTGAGATTCAAATCGAGATTAAAAATGATGCTCCATTCAAACTTGAAACAAACTATAAGAACTATTATTCTCTGCTAGTGGACGGGCCCCTGGACAGGGAGCGCGTATCTAACTACAATGTGACTATAGTTGCTAATGATAAAGGGAGCCCACCACTCTCCAGCACCAGCATGGTTTCTATTCGAGTTTCTGATGTCAATGATAACGTACCTCTGTTCTCAGAGAGTGTAATAAATGTCTACGTGAATGAGAATAGTCCGGTGGGAGCAGTGATTAAAACAATCACCGCTACGGATGCTGACAGCGACCAAAACCGCCAAATTACGTATTCATTTTTAGGAAGTAATAGTCTCACTTTACCGTCATCGACAATGGTAAATATCAACTCGGAGACTGGAGAAATGATCAGTTTACAGTCTTTTAACTTTGAGGAGATGAAAACGTTTCAGTTCAAAGTTCAGGCCACAGACTCTGGTGTTCCTCCGCTCAGCAGCAACGTGACCGTCAATGTTTTTATCCTGGATGAAAATGACAACAGTCCCTCGATTCTTGCTCCTTATTCTGAGCACGGCTCCGTTAACAGTGAGAACATCCCATATTCTGCTGAAGCAGGATACTTTGTGGCAAAGATCAGGGCTGTAGATGCAGACTCTGGATACAACGCACTGCTTTCTTATCACGTCTCTGAACCCAAAGGAAACAACCTGTTCAGGATCGGAACCAGCACCGGGGAAATCAGGAGTAAGAGGAGGATGAGTGACAATGACCTGAAAACTCACCCCTTGGTGGTGCTGGTTTCTGATAATGGAGAGCCCTCCCTGACAGCTACTGTCTCTATCGATGTGGTGGTGGTTGAAAGCACCGCTGACATCCAGACTCAGTTCAGACATGTGCCTACAAAGGAGGACAGCTTCTCGGATTTGAACCTGTACCTGCTGATTGCCATCGTGTCAGTGTCCGTCATCTTTCTACTGAGTCTCATAAGTTTGATAGCGGTCAGGTGCCACAGGACAGACGGCTCTTTCAGCAGGTACAGCGCCCCCATGATCACCACCCACCCTGACGGGAGTTGGTCTTACTCCAAATCTACTCAGCAGTACGACGTGTGTTTCAGCTCAGACACATTGAAGAGTGATGTAGTGGTTTTCCCTGCACCGTTTCCACCTGTTGATGGTGAACTCATCAGTATAAATGGAGGAGACACTTTCACCAAGACGCAGACTTTACCGAACAAAGAAAAGGTAAGACAAAATGATCCCGATGTACACTTTTACTTTCGTGAACTGAGAAAAAAAGATCAGATTCGAGTGAATAAGCTTTAATGACTTTAACTACATTTTTATTTACCTTGAATTCATGTTTTAATTCCGTACTGTGGCAAAAAAATACAGTATTAATTGTTTACCCGTCGCTGGTTTTTAGCGATGAGGGGGTAAACCGCTGTCTATGGTGCTGAAATAAGTTCAGCGTTTTGTTCAGTGCGGTCTGAAAGGTGACGTTGGCCCAGTTCTTTTTTATCATACCACTGTTATTTTCAAGTCCTTTCGATTTTCTAATTGATTCTGAGATAGTTGAACATAGTAAAACGATACTTGATGTTAGTTATATTTTAAGCTTCTTGGGTATAGGTGTGGAGAGAAAGACGTCAAAGAATTTAAACTCAATCAAGATAGTGACTTATCTTTAAAGGTTTACAATTGTTATTGTCTCTGATTTATCTGGTGATATACAATGTGACGCTTTTTTTCCTTAATGAAGGGGGGACTGTAGGTTTTTTTTTACGTTTTACAGGTAATGCACGTATACTGTTTATTGTAGTTTGTATCGATTGTATGAGACAATTGAGCGTTTGGAATAAAAAATAAAGACACACCAGAATTAAACAAAAATGAGATGTAGTATTACACTGTTTTCTGTATATTTCAATCACGAAAGGTAACATCATAAAATGTGCTTATATATTAATTTTAATTGATAATATATCTGTTTGGATGAGTGGATAGGTCATTGAATCGTTGCGCATAGCAGAAGAGTTTTGCAGTTCATTTGCCTCACCACAAGATGACACTATAGACCATGACATCCTGAAGATATTTTGACGTACAAAACTCCTCCCGGTGCAAAATACTCCGCGTATCGTCTGGGCTTTGTTACAAACAGTCGCAGGTTGAAGAAAGAGGTGGAAAACTGCATTCATGTGACTGGTGCTACAAACTGTTTGCCAAGGTCTTCCTCCTTTTCAAGACCGAGTTGGATGTGCCTGGAGTAGGATTCGTGGCTTTTGAGATGGATATAACCATGTATTTTAAAGATAGAATACGGCTTTCTCGGATATCTATTGCCGTCGTGCTGCTGACTTACTGCCTTGGGACGGTATCTGGACAGCTCTCCTATTCCGTTTCAGAGGAAGTAAACCCGGGGACTTCTGTCGGAAATATCGCCAAGGATCTGAATTTAAATGTCCAAGACTTAGAGTCTCGCAAGTTTCAGATTGTTGGTGGATCAAGTAAGAAGTATTTTGATATAAGTCTACAAACGGGTGTTCTTTATGTCTGTGAAAGAATAGACAGAGAAGAGCTTTGTGCAAAAGCATTGAAATGCACCGTCAGTGTGGAGGCCGTCATCAACAATCCACTGAAGCTATATCGTTTAGAAGTAACAATACTCGACATTAACGACAATGCTCCTGTTTTCTCTGAGCATTTACAGTCGCTCGATGTTGCAGAAAACACGTTGCCCGGAACCAGATTTGGACTAATAGAAGCATCTGATTTGGATGTTGGTAAAGATAGCGTTAATACGTATAAGCTTAATAACAATATGCATTTCTCTTTGGATATCCACAAAGGTGGAGAGAGCGTGTCTGCAGAGTTGGTGCTGCAGAAGCCTTTAGACCGCGAGCATGATTCTGTGATTAAACTCACGTTAACGGCTGTAGACGGAGGAAATCCGCCGAAATCAGGAACCTCAGAGATCATTATAAATGTTTTAGATATAAACGATAACCGTCCTGTTTTCAATCAATCGTTATACAAGGTTCAGATTCCTGAAAACGTGCCAATAGGCTCAAACGTTATTGTTCTGAATGCAACGGATGCAGATGAGTTGTTAAATAGTGAAATAATATACTCTTTAAGAAAGAAAGGCCAAGATCACATATTGGATATATTTCAAATTGATTTTGAGACAGGGGCAATTTTAATCAAAGGAAACATCGATTTTGAAGAAAATCCTGCATTTGAAATTCACGCTCAGGCCAGTGACAAAGGCCAGCCTCCGATGTCTGCTCATTGTAAGGTGCTGGTTGAAGTGGTAGACCTGAACGATAACGCCCCCGAGGTCATCGTCACGTCACTGTTGAACGCAGTGAAGGAGGACGCAGAACAAGGCACCGCCATTGCGCTGGTCTCTGTGCTGGATAAGGATAGCGGGAAAAATGGTGCAGTTAAAGCTGTCATTGTAAACAAAACACCGTTTAAACTAGACACAAATTACAAAAACTATTACTCGTTGGTAGTTGATGGTCCACTCGACAGAGAGACGAAGGCCCAGTACAATGTAACAATAGTTGCAACTGATGAAGGGACTCCAGCTCTATCAAGCACTAGCATGGTCTTTGTTGAGGTTTCTGATGTCAATGACAACCCACCTCGCTTCCCTGAGCCATTTCTAGATGTTTATGTGAAAGAAAATAGTCCAGTTGGAGCGGTTCTAAAAACTGTGATTGCAGTTGATTCTGATATTGATAAAAATGGCCACGTGACCTATTCATTTTTAAAAATGAACAGTAACTCATTACCGTCCTCTACCATGGTAAATATTAACTCAGAAACAGGAGAAATTATCAGCTTGCAGTCTTTTAACTTTGAGGAGATGAAAACGTTTCAGTTCAAAGTTCAGGCCACAGACTCTGGTGTTCCTCCGCTCAGCAGAAACGTGACCGTCAATGTTTTCATCCTTGATGAAAATGACAACAGTCCCTCGATTCTTGCTCCTTATTCTGAGCACGGCTCCGTTAACAGTGAGAACATCCCATATTCTGCAGAAGCAGGATACTTTGTGGCAAAGATCAGAGCTGTAGATGCAGATTCTGGATACAACGCACTGCTTTCTTATCACGTCTCTGAACCCAAAGGAAACAACCTATTCAGGATCGGAACCAGCACCGGAGAAATCAGGACTAAGAGGAGGATGAGTGACAATGACCTGAAAACTCACCCCTTGGTGGTGCTGGTCTCTGATAATGGAGAGCCCTCCCTGACAGCTACTGTCTCTATCGATGTGGTGGTGGTTGAAAGCACCGCTGACATCCAGACTCAGTTCAGACATGTGCCTACAAAGGAGGACAGCTTCTCGGATTTGAACCTGTACCTGCTGATCGCCATCGTGTCAGTGTCCGTCATCTTCCTGCTGAGTCTCATCAGTTTAATAGCTGTCAGGTGCCACAGGACAGACGGATCTTTCAGCAGGTATAGCGCCCCCATGATCACCACCCACCCGGACGGCAGTTGGTCTTACTCCAAATCTACTCAGCAGTACGACGTGTGTTTCAGCTCAGACACACTGAAGAGTGATGTAATGGTTTTCCCCGCACCTTTTCCTCCTGTGGATGGTGAACTGATCAGTATAAACGGAGGAGACACTTTCACCAGGACTCAGACTTTACCCAACAAAGAAATGGTAAGATCAGTCGATTTGTTATAAGTGATTGTTTATGTCCAGAAAAGATAAAAAATGCACTTTTATTTAATATTGTTTAAAATATGATATTGAGAGTTAACACAAAAAAATATATAAGTTTGTGCCAGTAGAAACAGATAACACATCAAAAAACCTCATCGCTAACTGCATCCCTCTTGTTTAGGATCATAAAGTTTTGGGATGATGTTTTCATTGTTATACAACAATGCAAAAACCACTATATAGGATAAATTTGTTATTGAGGATCATTTCAGCTTTTCTATTGACTTGACTACTTATCTTTTCCTCACATCAAAATAGGCAAAATTGCTTGGGCTATACTGTGACCTCGTGTCGTTATCCGTGGTGCTGAACAAGTACAAAAAAATTACACAACATTTCACAATTGTGATGTTAAAAATACAGGCTGTTGGGAACTCATGTTCCTCATAGCTCATGTGTAGTTCTCACAAATGTCCACAAGGGGATATTGTAGACCATGACATTTTGCAGGTCTCTTTACTGTCTCGGGCTCCTCCCAGGCTTAGACAGCGACGCTGATCGGACTTTTGTAACAAAGAGACGCAGAAGGTGGAGAGGAAAGACGGACCAACAGCATATGCGAGACTGTGTATAGAAATCTTCTTTATCGTTTTTGATGTGGCTTGGTTTTTATATGAGGGTGATCCTGCGCACTTTTACGAATGTGACATTGTGGATGTAAGACATCATGTATTTACCAGGAAGAACGAGTTCTATGTGGATCTATCTCCTGTTCCTGCTGCTGGATCGTTACTGGGAAGCGGCGTTAGGACAGCTATCTTATTCTGTCTCTGAGGAGGTGAATCTTGGGACTGTTGTTGGAAATATCGCAAAAGATCTCAACCTGAATGTCCAGGAATTGGAGCCCCGCATGTTTCAGATCGTTACAGGGGGGAAAAGAAAATATTTCGAGGTAAATCTAAAGACTGGTGCTCTGTATGTTAACGAGAGAATAGATCGAGAGGAACTGTGTGGCAATGAGGCCAAATGTTCACTCAGTGTGGAATCGGTCATAAATAACCCTTTAAAACTGTACCGTATTGAAATAACAATTTTAGATGTGAATGACCATTCTCCCTCGTTTCTTACAAATATACAATCGATGAACATAAGCGAGAATACAGCAGTTGGAGCTAAATTCCCTCTACGTCCTGCTGGCGATGCCGATGCTGGTAAAAATTCAATAAGTAATTTCAAGCTCAGTGTAACTGAGTATTTTTATCTCGATACACTTAAAGGGGAAAATGTTATTCCTGAATTGGTGCTTCGGAAAGTTTTAGACAGAGAAAAACAGTCGGTGATTACTCTCACATTAACTGCCGTCGATGGAGGAACACCTGCTAAATCAGGCTCAATGACTATATTAGTAAATGTATTGGACAATAATGATAATGCTCCTGTATTTAGTCAAACTCTATACAAAGCCAGGGTGTATGAAAATGTGAAAATAGGCACATCCCTCATAACGCTAAACGCTACTGATTTAGATGGAGGGGCAAATGGGCACGTGCATTATTCATTCAGTGATTTAGGTCGAAGTAAAGCAACTGATTTGTTCGACATTCACGAAAGAACCGGGACAGTAATAAACATAAAGAATATTGACTTTGAGGAAAATAATGCTTTTGAGATTCGAGTACAAGCCAGTGATGGGGGTACTCCTCCTCTAACGTCACATGCTAAATTACTAATTGAAGTATTAGACGTGAATGACAACGCTCCTGAAATTACAGTCACGTCGCTTCTGAACTCTGTGAAAGAGAATGCGTCAATTGGCACGGCCATTGCTCTGGTTTCAGTATATGATCAAGATGGAGCTAGTAATGGGATGGTGAACTGTAAAGTATCCAACAGTGTTCCTTTTAAACTGGAATCAAATTATAAGAATTACTACTCGTTGGTAGTGGACGGTCCCCTTGACAGAGAGACTTCTTCTCAATTCAATATCAGCATCACTGCTACTGATGAGGGCAGTCCACCTCTCTCCAGAACGAGCGTGATTCATGTCCACGTTTCAGATGTGAATGATAACAAACCTCTTTTCACAGAAGATATTTTAAGTGTGTATGTGAAAGAAAATAGTCCAGTCGGGGCTGTTCTAAAAACTGTGACTGCAATTGATGCAGATATTGATAAAAATGGTCACGTCACCTATTCATTTTTACAAAGTAACAGTGACTCAGTACCGTCATCTACGATAGTGAATATTAACTCTGAGACGGGAGAAATTATCAGCTTACAGTCTCTTAACTTCGAGGAGATGAAAACGTTTCAGTTCAAAGTTCAGGCCACAGACGCTGGTGTTCCTCCGCTCAGCAGTAACGTGACTGTCAATGTTTTTATCCTCGATGAAAATGACAACAGTCCCGCGATTCTTGCTCCTTATTCTGAGCACGGCTCCGTGAACAGTGAGAACATCCCATATTCTGCAGAAGCAGGATATTTTGTGGCAAAGATCAGAGCTGTAGATGCAGATTCTGGATACAACGCACTTCTTTCTTATCACCTGTCTGAACCCAAAGGAAACAACCTGTTCAGGATCGGAACCAGCACCGGAGAAATCAGGACTAAGAGGAGGATGAGTGATAATGACCTGAAAACTCACCCTTTGGTGGTGCTAGTTTCTGATAATGGAGAGCCCTCCCTGTCAGCTACTGTCTCTATCGATGTGGTGGTGGTTGAAAGCGCCGCTGACATCCAGACTCAGTTCAGACATGTGCCTACAAAGGAGGACAGCTTCTCGGATTTGAACCTGTACCTGCTGATCGCCATCGTTTCAGTGTCCGTCATCTTTCTCTTGAGTCTCATCAGTTTAATAGCGGTCAGGTGCCACAGGACAGACGGATCTTTCAGTAGGTACAGCGCCCCCATGATCACCACCCATCCTGATGGGAGCTGGTCTTACTCTAAATCTACTCAGCAGTACGACGTGTGTTTCAGCTCAGACACACTGAAGAGTGATGTAGTGGTTTTCCCCGCACCTTTTCCACCTGTGGATGGTGAACTGATCAGTATAAACGGAGGAGACACTTTTACCAGGACTCAGACTTTACCCAGCAAAGAGAAGGTAAGAGAAGTCATATTATCATCATGTGTTTTACTCTGAGACAATAGGAAAATGTTTGTATTTTTCTAGAGCGTTAGTTTGATGTGGGTGGACAAACCCCCTTTCAGGCAATAAAGATACAATGTCATAGTGTTTTCGCATTGTAGTATGTTCTTGGCCATCGCAGACTCTTCCCATTGTCTTTCTGGGGGAGTAACTGTCCGTGGTGCTGATTCAAGGGTCTTGATTTGCCTTTCTTGAGAACTGTCTGATACGTTTCTCTCTTTTAGGGATTTAACCGACACTCATCTGAGTTACTTTTTCTTTTCTTTTTTTTTTTCTTTTTTCTTTTAACCAACAATCAGCATAGGGTTTGACGTTTTCATTAAGAAAACGATGAACAAACTCTCATGATCCTCAATGTGTAGTTTCATAGTAATCCATGCAGAGTAAGGATCAAAGAGTTGAAGTTATCTTTTATAAGTCTATATAATATCTATTTTTAAATTTCTAATCAATCCAAATATTTTAAATGGAAGACTATTTTTTAACACAACATTTATTCCCGATTTTCAGCTAACGCATTGCTTTTGTAGAATGTTGACCACCTCAAGAAAAGAATGTGTGGATTCACATCCTTAAAAGCCTTTACAAATCAATTACACGTTTGTGTTGTTGTATTATTGAAGTTGATGCTGGCTTGGTTTGTTCCATTGATTCATTTAACTACATTTGAAGAAACGTAGGATATGTTTAAATTCCCAGAAGGTGTACATATTTGGCCTAACATTCAGGATGAAATGATATGGGTTATAAAAAAAAGGCCAAAAGGGGGATTTGATTCACAATATGTGTATTGTGTGACGCCTTGTGTAGTTCTCACAGACGTCCACACGGGGACATTGTAGACCGTGACATTTTCCAGCTCTCTTTTCTCGGTGCTCCTCCCAGGTTTAGAAGATGACGCGTCTCGGACGTTTCTAACAAAGAGACGCAGAAGGTGGAGGGGAAAGACGGACCAAACTAATATACGAGGCCGTGAATCAGGATTTTCTTTATTTTTTTATGTGGCTTAATTTTTATATTTGGGAGATCCTCCGCATTTTTATAAATGTGACATTGTGGATTTAATACATCATGCATTTACAAGGAAGAGCGAGTTCTGTGTGGATCTATCTCCTGGTCCTGCTGCTGGATTGTTACTGGGAAGCGGTGTTAGGACAGCTGTCTTATTCCGTTTCCGAGGAGGTGAATCTGGGGACTGTTGTCGGAAATATCGCAAAAGATCTCAACCTGAATGTCCAGGATTTGGAGCCCCGCATGTTTCAGATCGTAGCCGGAGGAAAGAAACAGTATTTCGAGGTAAATCTAAAGACTGGTGCTCTGTATGTCAATGAGAGAATAGATCGAGAAGAGTTGTGCGGCGATGAGGCTAAATGTTCAATCAGTGTCGAAGCAGTCATAAATAACCCTTTAAAGCTATACCGTATTGAAATTATAATATTAGATGTGAATGACAATTCTCCATCATTTCTCGGATCGTCACAGGTTATCAATATTACTGAAAGCACAGCCGCAGGTGCAAAATTTCTTTTGCACCCAGCTAATGATGCAGATGTTGGCAGAAATACAGTGAATACCTATAAGCTTAGTCAGAATGAATATTTCGCTCTTGATACAAACAAAGAAGAAAGTGTTACTCCTGAATTGGTTTTACGGAAAGTTTTAGACAGAGAAAAACAGTCCGTAGTCAGACTTACATTAAATGCCATTGATGGAGGAACACCTGCGAAATCAGGCTCAATGACTATCGTCATTAATGTTTTAGACATTAATGATAATGCTCCCATCTTTAGCCAGACTTTGTACAAAGTTAAAGTGTATGAAAATGTTAAAATCGGTACATCCATAATAACGTTAAACGCCACTGACTTAGACGAGGGGACCAATGGACAAGTACAATACTCATTTAGTGAAGTGGGCCGAGGGAAACAGACTGACCTGTTTACCATAGATGAAAAATCAGGAACAGTAAAAAATAAAAAGGATATTGATTTTGAGAGAAACAATGCGTTTGAGATTCGAGTAATTGCGAGTGATGGCGCATCGTCACCAATGAGTTCAAACGCAAAAATACTAATTGAGGTTTTAGACGTGAATGACAACGCACCTGAAATAACAGTTACATCGCTGCTGAACTCTGTGAAAGAGGACGCCTCAATTGGCACGGCCATTGCTCTGGTTTCAGTATATGATAAAGATGGAGGTAAAAATGGGATGGTGAACTGTAAAATATCCAATAGTGTTCCTTTTAAATTGGAGTCAAATTATAAGAATTACTATTCGTTGGTAGTGGACGGTCCTCTGGACAGAGAGACTTTTTCTCTATACAATATCAGTATCACTGCTACTGATGAGGGCAGTCCACCTCTCTGCAGAACGAGCGTGATTAATGTTCACGTTTCAGATGTGAATGATAACAAACCTATTTTCACAGAGGACACTATAAGTGTTTATGTGAAAGAAAATAGTCCAGTTGGAGCAGTTCTCAAAACTGCAACTGCAATCGATGTTGACGTTGACAAAAATGGTCACGTGAGCTATTCATTTTTACAAAATAACATTGACTCATTGCCGTTGTCTACCATGGTTAATATTAACTCAGAGACTGGTGACATAATCAGTCTGCAGTCTTTTAACTTTGAGGAGATGAAAACGTTTCAGTTCAAAGTTCAGGCCGCAGACTCTGGTGTTCCTCCGCTCAGCAGCAACGTGACCGTCAATGTTTTTATCCTCGATGAAAATGACAACAGTCCCTCCATTCTTGCTCCTTATTCTGAGCACGGCTCCATTAACAGTGAGAACATCCCATATTCTGCTGACGCAGGATACTTTGTGGCAAAGATCAGAGCTGTAGATGCAGATTCTGGATACAACGCACTGCTTTCTTATCACCTGTCTGAACCCAAAGGAAACAACCTGTTCAGGATTGGAACCAGCACCGGAGAAATCAGGACTAAGAGGAAGATGAGTGACAATGACCTGAAAACTCACCCCTTGGTGGTGCTGGTTTCTGATAATGGAGAGCCCTCCCTGACAGCTACTGTCTCTATCGATGTGGTGGTGGTTGAAAGCACCGCTGACATCCAGACTCAGTTCAGACATGTGCCTACAAAGGAGGACAGCTTCTCGGATTTGAACCTGTACCTGCTGATCGCCATTGTCTCAGTGTCCGTCATCTTTCTACTGAGTCTCATCAGTTTAATAGCGGTTAGGTGCCACAGGACAGACGGCTCTTTCAGCAGGTACAGCGCCCCCATGATCACCACCCACCCTGACGGGAGTTGGTCTTACTCCAAATCTACTCAGCAGTACGACGTGTGTTTCAGCTCAGACACACTGAAGAGTGATGTAGTGGTTTTCCCCGCACCTTTTCCTCCTGTGGATGGTGAACTGATCAGTATAAACGGAGGAGACACTTTTTCCAGGACTCAGACTTTACCCAACAAAGAAAAGGTAGGATATGTGCTTCCTAAGTAGACTGTTTTTCAATTGTGTGAAGACGTGATATAGCTGTTCATATTTAACTTGCGTCAAAAAGCTTTTGGGATAATGTGTCATTCAATAAGTATCGACATTGTATGATATAATCTTCTCGCACTATAACTTGTATCACGTCTCGTGCAAGTAGATACTTAGGAGACTAATACAACATTTACTTATATTGAGAATCTGTTTAATTTCATGACGTTTGCACTGCCAAAACCCGTTTTAGAACTCTGTCCGTGGTGCTGAACACAGGTGTATATACTATGTGTGAAGTGAATTAAAATGCCGTGCCAGTAACCATATTTCGATTGACTTCACAAGTGCCATAATAGATTACAGAGCAATAAATATATTGAAGACGTTTTGCTGAGACTAATCACAGAAAATTACCTTTTTCTCTGTTTTTTATTTTTATTTTTTAACAGTCATAGTTTTTTCACCTATTTTGCGTTAGGAGTTCTTGACTTACAAATTGAACAACATTTGAAAATATTGTTATTTATATTAAGTTGATATAGGAGTGTCCTTCACCTTTAGTTTTGATTTCCATTTTTCTGCGGTCCGTTGATATACCAAATGCACCTTGGTTAATATGCCGTGTAATTCCGACAAATACCCACAAGGAGACACCCCAGACCGTGACATGTGTAAGATCTGTGAGGCGTTCGGACTCCTCCCCGACGCAGCGGATAGTGTGTATGTGGGCTTTGTTAAAAAAGAATGGTGGACGACAAAGACGCGTTGGTTCCTTTGGCTGCAAATATGATGGCGCCGCTGTTTGGATTGGTTATTCTTTGATCGTGCTATCATCTTTGCTGCAACATATTGATCTGTTTTTTACTACTGCATTATTCCCGGCTTAGATAATAATGCATCTTCAAGCTAAAGGGAGCTCTCTGTGGATTTATCTATTTTTCTTGTTGGATTTTTACAGGAAAGCGGTTTCAGGGCAGCTCTCTTACTCTGTCTCAGAAGAGGTAAATCTCGGGACTGTTGTCGGAAATATCGCCCAGGCTTTAAACCTCAATACGCAGGATTTGGTGTCTCGTCATTTTCAAATCGTCGCTGGTTCAAAGAGGAAATATTTCGATGTAAATGTAAAGACTGGTGCTCTGTATGTCAACGAGAGAATAGATCGGGAGGAACTGTGCGGCGATGAGGCCAAATGTTCACTCAGTGTAGAAGCAATCATAGATAATCCTTTAAAGCTGTACCGCATTGAAATTATAGTATTGGATGTAAATGATAATTCTCCGTCTTTTACGTCTACGTCTCAAACAATAAACATTACAGAGAGCACTGGATCGGGAGCAAAGTTTTTGCTGAAACGAGCTCGTGATGCAGACGTTGGTCGAAATTCAATAAACACATACAAGCTAAGTCAAAATGATTACTTCACTCTGGCTCCAAATAAAGGAGAAAGTGTTACTCCCGAATTAGTACTTCAGAAGGTTTTAGACAGAGAAAAACAGTCGGTTATTCGGCTGAATCTCACTGCTGTCGACGGAGGGACACCAACCAAATCAGGTGCAATGGCTATATTAATCAATGTGTTAGACAGTAACGACAATACTCCGATTTTTAGTCAAACACTGTACAAAGTTAGTGTGTATGAGAATGTTAAAACTGGAACATCGATAATCACCCTAAATGCCACCGATTTAGACTCAGGTCAAAACGGAGTCATATTATATTCTTTCATTGAATTAGACCAGGAGAAACAAACCGAACATTTTGCTATAAATGAAAGAACCGGGACAGTAACAAACACAAAGAATATTGACTTTGAGGAAAATAATGCTTTTGAGATTCGTGTACAAGCCAGAGATGGTGCTTCTTCTCCTCTGACATCACATGCTAAATTACTAATCGAGGTTTTAGACGTGAATGACAACGCTCCTGAAATAACAGTCACATCTCTGCTGAACTCTGTGAAAGAGGACGCGTCAATTGGCACTGCGATTGCTCTGATTTCAGTTTATGATAAAGATGGAGGTAAAAACGGCTTAATAACGTGTAAATTATCAAACAATGTCCCGTTCAAATTAGAGTCAAATTACAAAAATTATTATTCCTTGGTAGTGGATGGTCCTCTGGACCGAGAGACTTCTTCTCAATACAATATCAGCATCACTGCTACTGATGATGGCAGTCCACCTCTCTACAGTGCGAGCGTGATTAATGTTCAAGTTTCAGATGTCAATGATAACAAGCCTTTTTTCGCAGAGGAAATAATAAGTGTTTATGTGACAGAAAATAGTCCAGTAGGAGTGGTTCTAAAAACTGTGACTGCAGCTGATTCTGATACTGATAAGAATGGTCACGTGGGCTATTCATTTTTGCCAAGTAACAGTGGCACATTACCGTCATCTACCATAGTGAATATTAACTCAGAGACTGGTGACATTATCAGTCTGCAGTCTTTTAACTTCGAGGAGATGAAAACGTTTCAGTTCAAAGTTCAGGCGACAGACTCTGGTGTTCCTCCGCTCAGCAGCAACGTGACCGTCAATGTTTTCATCCTTGATGAAAATGACAACAGTCCCTCGATCCTTGCTCCTTATTCTGAGCACGGCTCCGTTAACAGTGAGAACATCCCATATTCTGCAGAAGCAGGATACTTTGTGGCAAAGATCAGAGCTGTAGATGCAGACTCTGGATACAACGCACTGCTTTCTTATCACCTGTCTGAACCCAAAGGAAACAACCTGTTCAGGATTGGAACCAGCACCGGAGAAATCAGGACTAAGAGGAGGATGAGTGACAATGACCTGAACACTCACCCCTTGGTGGTGCTGGTTTCTGATAATGGAGAGCCCTCCCTGACAGCTACTGTCTCTATTGATGTGGTGGTGGTTGAAAGCACCGCTGAAATCCAGACTCAGTTCAGACATGTTCCTATAAAGGAGGACAGCTTCTCGGATTTGAACCTGTACCTGCTAATCGCCATCGTGTCAGTGTCCGTCATCTTTCTACTGAGTCTCATCAGTTTAATAGCGGTCAGGTGCCACAGGACAGACGGATCTTTCAGCAGGTACAGCGCCCCCATGATCACCACCCATCCTGACGGCAGTTGGTCTTACTCCAAATCTACTCAGCAGTACGACGTGTGTTTCAGCTCAGACACACTGAAGAGTGATGTAGTGGTTTTCCCCGCACCTTTTCCACCTGTTGATGGTGAACTGATCAGTATAAACGGAGGGGACACTTTTACCAGGACTCAGACCTTACCCAACAAAGACAAGGTAAGAGCAGTCAATTTCTATCCGGTCTTTCACTTTGAGTCAAAAGGAAAATGTTTCTATCTTTCCAAAACATTATGATGATGTGGAAGGACAAACCACAATTCAGGCAATAAAGATTACAAATGGCAATGGTTTCGCATTGCATATTATTAGTCACTGCTGACTGTATTTTCAATTCCTTTCTGAAGGAGTAACTGTCCGTGGTTCTGATTCAAAGGTCTCGATGAGCCTTTCTTGAGAGCTGTCAAACAAGTTTCTATGTTTCAACGACAAAACCAACATTCATCAGATTTACATTTTTACAAATGGTATGTTCATTTCAATAAAGTAGACGTGTTAATATTGTCATTATTAAAACCAGAACCAAACGGCATGGTCCCCGGTGTGCTGTTTAATTTTATTCCATGCAGAAAAGCATTGACGAGTTTCAATTATCTTTTACAATTATATATTATATATCCATTTTTGAAGTTGAAATGACTCTGAATGTTAATATAGGAAGCCTTTTTCAATCCAAACATGTATTTCCAACGTTCACTTATCGTCATTATTTTGAAGAACGATGACCAAACGAAATTAATTTCTGGATCTACAGCATGATCATTTTTATAACAGAATGTATGCGTTTCTGTTGGAATAGTATTTCAATCTTTGCAGACTTGTTTCTCCAGACTGCTTAATTCAACAACACCGGAAGATACAGAGAAAACGCTTAGAAAATGCTCAGACGGTGCACACATTTGGCTTAATATTCAGGATCAAAATTACGATATGTGTTGTTAAAAGGACGGAAAATGGAACATGATTCATGTGTTAATTTGACGCCTTTTGTAGTTCTCACTTATGTCCACATGGGGACATTGTAGACCATGGCATTTTTCAGCTCTCTTTATTGTCTCGGGGCTCCTCCCAGATTTAGACGATGACGCTTGTCGGACGTTTGCAACAAAGAGACGCAGAAGGAAGAGGGAAAAGACGGACCAACAGCATATACGAGGCCGTGTATCAGGATTTTCTTTATTTCTTTTATGTGGCTTAACTTTTATATTTGGGAGATCCCACACCTTTTTAAATGTGACTTTGTGGATGTAAGACATCATGTATTTACCAGGAAGAGCGAGTTCTGCGTGGATTTATCTCCTGGTCCTGCTGCTGGATTGTTACTGGGAAGCGGTGTTAGGACAGCTGTCTTATTCTGTCTCTGAGGAGGTGAATCTGGGGACTGTTGTCGGAAATATCGCCAAAGATCTCAACCTGAATGTCCAGGAATTGGAGCCCCGCATGTTTCAGATCGTAGCCGGAGGAAAGAAAAAATATTTCGAGGTAAATCTAAAGACTGGTGCTCTTTATGTCAATGAAAGAATAGATCGAGAAGAGTTGTGTGGTGATCAGGACAAATGCTCAGTTAGTGTGGAAGCGGTCATAAATAGCCCTTTAAAATTGCACCGCATTGAAATGACAATATTGGATGTAAATGACAATTCCCCATCCTTCATAAGCATTACAGAATCAATGAACATAACAGAAAGCACCGCAACAGGAGCAAAATTTCCTCTGCACCCAGCTAATGATGCAGATGTCGGGAGGAATACTGTTAGTAATTACAAGCTCAGCCAAAATGACTACTTCTCTCTTGATACATCTAAAGGAGAAAGCGTCACTCCTGAATTAGTGCTTCAGAAAGTTTTAGACAGAGAAAAACAGTCGGTCATCACTCTCACGTTGACTGCCATTGATGGAGGAACGCCTGCTAAATCAGGCACAATGACTATATTAATAAATGTCTTGGACACCAATGATAATGCTCCTGTATTCAGTCAAACGTTGTACAAAGCCAGCGTGTATGAAAATGTGAAAATAGGATCTTCCATAATAACATTAAATGCTACTGATTTAGACGCAGGAACAAATGGCCAGGTGAGATATTCGTTAAGTAAAGTAGGTCGAGGGAAACAGCCACAACTGTTTGACATCGACGAACGAACCGGTATGGTGAAAAACATTAAAAATATTGACTTTGAAGAAAATAATGCTTTTGAGATCAGAGTACAAGCCAGTGATGGTGCTTCTTCTCCTCTAACGTCACATGCTAAATTACTAATTGAAGTATTAGACGTGAATGACAACGCTCCTGAAATTACAGTCACGTCGCTTCTGAACTCTGTGAAAGAGGACGCCTCAATTGGCACGGCCATTGCTCTGGTTTCAGTATATGATAAAGATGGAGGTAAAAATGGGATGGTGAACTGTCAAATATCCAATCGTGTTCCTTTTAAATTGGAGTCAAATTACAAGAATTACTATTCGTTGGTAGTGGACGGTCCTCTGGACCGAGAGACCTCTTCTCAATACAATATCAGTATCACTGCTACTGATGAGGGCAGCCCACCTCTCTCCAGCACGACAGTGATCAATGTCCACGTTTCAGATGTGAATGATAACAAACCCCTATTTACGGATAAAGTGATAAGTGTTTATGTGAAAGAGCATGGTTCAGTAGGAACGGTTCTAAAAATTGTGACTGCAATTGATGCAGATATTGATATGAATGGTGAAGTGAGTTATTCCATTTTACAAAGTAACAGTGATTCAATGCCGTCATCCACCATGGTGAATATAAACTCAGAGACCGGAGAAATTATCAGCTTACAGTCTTTTAACTTTGAGGAGATGAAAACGTTTCAGTTCGAAGTTCAGGCCACAGACTCTGGTGTTCCTCCGCTCAGCAGTAACGTGACTGTCAATGTTTTTATCCTGGATGAAAATGACAACAGTCCCGCGATTCTTGCTCCTTATTCTGAGCACGGCTCCGTGAACAGTGAGAACATCCCATATTCTGCAGAAGCAGGATATTTTGTCGCAAAGATCAGAGCTGTAGATGCAGATTCTGGATACAATGCACTGCTGTCTTATCACCTGTCTGAACCCAAAGGAAACAATCTGTTCAGGATCGGAACCAGCACCGGGGAACTCAGGACTAAGAGGAGGATGAGTGACAATGACCTAAAAACTCACCCCTTGCTGGTGCTGGTTTCTGATAATGGAGAGCCCTCCCTGACAGCTACTGTCTCTATCGATGTGGTGGTGGTTGAAAGCACCGCTGACATCCAGACTCAGTTCAGACATGTTCCTACAAAGGAGGACAGCTTCTCGGATTTGAACCTGTACCTGCTGATCGCCATCGTGTCAGTGACCGTCATTTTTTTATTGAGTCTCATCAGTTTAATAGCTGTCAGGTGCCACAGGACAGACGGCTCTTTCAGCAGGTACAGCGCCCCCATGATCACCACCCACCCTGACGGGAGTTGGTCTTACTCCAAATCTACTCAGCAGTACGACGTGTGTTTCAGCTCAGACACACTGAAGAGTGATGTAGTGGTTTTCCCCGCACCTTTTCCTCCTGTGGATGGTGAACTGATCAGTATAAACGAAGGAGACACTTTTACCAGGACTCAAACGTTACCCAACAAAGAAAAGGTAGGCTTGATCTCAATGTTTTGTATCAATACGGCATGTACGATCTGAATAATTTGTGGTATGAACGTTTTATTATGGAACTAAACTTCAGGACTCAATCATTCCCCGAGAAAGAAACATAAATAATTTTCAAGTATTTTCGGGGATTTTTGGTAACAAACGTGGTACATAACAAATGTACATCCAATCAGTTTCTTTGAGATTGTTCTTGAATTGACTCAGAATCACTTTGAATTGGTGCTCATAATCTTGATATAATGTATTTCGTATTCGCTTCGTTCCTCTTGAAAGTCGTCCGTTACAACCGTTTTTTTTCGAGCTGCATTCACGAGATTTATTGTGCTGGGAAAGCATGCTATCCATGTGCATTTGTAATTTCCTCTTGTTTGATATCTTCCTCAGCGATGAATTTGTTGTTTCGCTGTCCAGAGTGCTGAACGCAAACTTAGAGACGTATCGGCATCTGATATGAGACAGGCAGCGGGGGATGTATGTCAGCTTGTTCCGTTTAAAAATCAAATACGCCGATATTTACTTACAGCAAATGCCTGACCAGCAATAGCCGACCAAAATAATTATGTTTAGATTTTACAGTAGAACATTTTGAGCGCATTTTAACCACAGACAACTATTAACTTTTGCGCTAAACCTCGTGATATTTGTTGAGCATCTGCCTTTAGCAGTGTACCAACAATCACTCGTGGGGTTATTGTAAGTTGGTTGTCATATAGCATTTCAGCATTAAATTGGTGTCTGGGTTGTTTATAACATGTGCAGTGTTTTCAAACTACCACTAAACGACACTAGAGACCGCGAGACTGAAAACCCGTCGCTCCTCCCAGAGTAAAAAGAAAAGAGAAAAAAAAAAACCCAGAACGATCGAGGTGAACACAAAGAGTGACTGGAAGAGAAAAGATGGCACAATGAAGCAATTCTCCTAAAATACTAAGATCGACGAGGATTTCTTCACTTGTCTGGATTCTAACGAAGGGAATACATTGCTGATAAATGATTTGCTTCATTTCGACGGAATTATGCCTTTACTGATAACCAAGACGTCTATTCTTACATACATTGTGCTTTTGGGCTGTTACTGGGAATCTGCGTCGGCACAGCTCTCCTATTCCGTTTTAGAGGAGGTAAACCCGGGGACAAAGGTTGGAAATGTCGCAAAAGATCTCAATCTCAGTGTGCAAGATTTGGAGTCCCGGCTTTTTCAGATCGTTGCATCGAAGCGAAAATACTTCGAGATAAATGTGAAGACTGGATTTCTATATGTTAACGAGCGTATTGACCGAGAGGAGCTTTGTTCGGAGGAGTCCAAATGCATTGTGAGTGTAGAGGCTGTGATAAACAACCCTTTAAAACTTTACCGTGTCGAGGTAGAAATAAAAGATGTGAACGACCATTCACCGACTTTTAACACTAAATCGCAGATGTTAGACATTGCAGAGAACACTTTGCCGGGATTTAGATTTGCCTTATCCGAGGCGAGAGACGCGGATGTGGGAAAGAATAGCGTTAGTGCGTATAAACTCAGTCCAAATGAATATTTTAGTCTTTTGTCGAATAGAGGAGGGGATAATATATCTCCGGAGTTAGTGCTGCAGAGAGCCCTAGATCGTGAGAAAATAGCAAATATGAGGCTTTTGTTAACTGCAATAGATGGAGGGTCTCCGCCAAATTCGGGCACATCCGAAATCGAAGTAAATGTACTTGACAACAATGATAACGCACCATTATTCAGCAGTACCCTCTATAAAGTTAAAACACACGAAAATGTCCCAGTCGGTACTATCATTTTCACATTAAACGCGACGGATGTTGATGAAGGATCAAATAGTGAAATTGTTTATTCTCTTCGGAGTAAGGACCAAGATCACGTACTGGATATTTTCAAAATTGACCCTCACACGGGAGTAATTTCAGTGAAAGAGAAAATTGACTATGAGGAAAGAAAAGCATTTGAGTTAAGGGCAGAGGCGAGAGATAAAGGCCAGCCTCCGATGTCTGCTCATACAAAAGTGCTGGTTGAAATAATGGACGTCAATGACAATGCTCCTGAAATCACAGTTACGTCACTTCTCAATACAGTGCAGGAGGACGCCGCTTTGGGGACTGCTATTGCACTAGTCTCAGTTTTTGATAGTGACAGTGGTAAAAACGGTGAAGTGAAATGTGAAATATTAAATACAGTTCCTTTCAAATTAGAGACTAATTACAAAAATTATTACTCATTAGTTGTTGATGGACGCCTAGACAGAGAGGTGATTCCTCAGTATAATATTACAATATCAGCGACGGACGACGGGAGCCCCCCTCTTTCAAACACCACTGTCATTACTATTCAGCTGTCTGATGTGAATGACAATACGCCGTATTTTCCAGATACTTCAATATGTATTTATGTAAAAGAAAATAGCAAAGTAGGAACAGTCATTAAAACAGTTACTGCAGTCGATGGAGACATCATCAATAATGCAGAGGTGAGCTATTCGATCATAGATACAAAATTATTGTCTCTCCCCACAATGATAAATATTAACTCAGAGACAGGCGAGATCACCAGCCTCCAATCTTTTAACTTTGAAGAAATGAAAACATTTCAGTTTAAAGTTCAGGCCACAGACTCTGGTGTTCCTCCGCTCATCAGCAACGTGACGGTCAATGTTTTTATCCTTGATGAAAATGACAACAGTCCCTCAATTCTTGCTCCTTATTCTGAGCACGGCTCCGTTAACAGTGAGAATATCCCATATTCTGCAGAAGCAGGATACTTTGTGGCAAAGATCAGGGCTGTAGATGCAGACTCTGGATACAACGCACTACTTTCTTTTCACCTGTCTGAACCCAAAGGAAACAACCTGTTCAGGATCGGAACCAGCACCGGAGAAATCAGGACTAAAAGGAGGATGAGTGACAATGACCTGAAAACTCATCCATTGGTGGTGCTGGTTTCTGATAATGGAGAGCCCTCCCTAACAGCTACAGTCTCTATTGATGTGGTGGTGGTTGAAAGCACCGCTGACATCCAGAATCAGTTCAGACATGTGCCTATAAAGGAGGACAGCTTCTCGGATTTGAACCTGTACCTGCTGATCGCCATCGTGTCAGTGACTGTAATTTTTTTATTGAGTCTCATCAGTTTAATAGCGGTCAGGTGCCACAGGACAGACGGATCTTTCAGCAGGTACAGCGCCCCCATGATCACCACCCACCCTGACGGGAGTTGGTCTTACTCCAAATCTACTCAGCAGTACGACGTGTGTTTCAGCTCAGACACATTGAAGAGTGATGTAGTGGTTTTCCCCGCACCTTTTCCCCCTGCGGATGGTGAACTGATCAGTATAAACGGAGGAGACACTTTCACCAGGACTCAGACTTTACCGAACAAAGAAAAGGTAGGCAAGTTTTACAAAATCCCTATGTGACATGAATATTATCAAATAAATCCCCTGCAATGTTTTGGTTAAGAATGTGAGGATAAGAACACAAAACACTGAAATTAGCTCCAACTTTGTCTTGTTTTCGAAGAAAACAAATACTCCCTCTAAAATAAAGACTTCAACTTTAACTGTTGTATGTGTGGAAGAGCATACCACAATGTGTCACTTAACTTGATTCCAGTAACTTAGCTTCAATCCAAAAGATTCAGACCTTTTGATAACTCAATGCATATAATCCATCCTGTCCATCTTGGACAAGGGAACCATAATTAATTTCAATCTGGACAGACACAATCATATCAGAACTAAGACGTATGTCTTCAAAGAAAGAGCATATTGTGCTCAAATGTATGCAGACAATGGTTTTGTTTAAGTTGTTACTGTCCTGTAAATTTGAGGATTTTGCTTTTTCCAGTATTCCTATTAATCCATATAAACGTCACATTCAAAGGTATTTGTTTGTGGTCTTAAATCTGTTATGAAATAATAGTGGCTTTTTTTTAAAATCTTTTACACAAAGTTTCTTCTTAGATGCAGTACAACTAAAACAGATTTTAAAGTTATATTGGTACTTCGTACATCATTTTTGGTTGTTTCTTTTCCGATTTTAGTATAACAGTTATGTATATTATAAATCTTATGATTCCTAAATGATTTGCAGATAAGTTGAGAAACTGTACTTTTTATTGACTTGCTAGCAGTGGTGCTCAAAGAGGCTTGTTTTGGTTTTTTTTTCTAAATGGAGATATTTTGTTTCTGTTTTTAGTGGTGATGCTGTGAAGCATAAATTAAAAAATCTTTATCCTGACCTCCGTTTTCAATATTATATGTCTGAATAGAGCAGGGGTCTCCAACCTCGGTCCTCCATAGCCCCTGCCCTGCAAGATTTAGCTCTCTCCCAGTTCCAACACACTTGAATGCAATTAAGAGCTCGTTAATGGGCTTTTTCACAACCTCGGGGATGAAATCATCATTAGATTCGGGTATGCTGAAGCAGGGAGAGAGATAAAACATGCATGACAGGGACCCTCGAGCACCGGAGTTGGCGACCCCTGAAATAGATTATAATATTATATATAAATAATTTCCCCCAAACAGTACACTCAACACATTCGTGACATTTTATTGATATGCAGATTAAAATATTATTTTTCCTGTTTCTTCTCTCGTTGTCTATAAACAGTTGTACTATATTGAGCTTCCGCTCATAACACTCTAAGTGTCACGAGATGTCGCTCGAGACCTTGCAAAATAAAATGTATTCGGCGTGCAGAAACTCCTCCTTTACTTCTGACAAACTAACACGTCATCATCTGACAATGCTTTGTGAAAGCTCACACAGATAAAGGAGGCCAGACGCAGGATCCGTCGATGGAATGGATACATGAAACCCTTTTTTTATATATATATAATTCTATGGATAATCCAGAAGGGAGGATCTGTGATTTGTCAATTTTGCTTGAACAGAAATGGCTTCTTGGAGACTGTGGGATAATAGCCGGAGTTTGTTTGTTGCTCTTCTTTGTTTGTGCAATCTGTCCGAGGCTCAAATATCCTATAGTATATCAGAGGAGGTGGACAAAGGCACCGCGGTGGGAAATCTTGCTAGGGATCTGAATCTCAGCGCGCAGCAGCTTCAGTCAAAGGGTCTTGAGATTACATCTGCGTATAAAAAACGGTATTTTGACATCAACGATGAATCCGGAGTTCTTTTTGTCAACGACAGGATCGATCGGGAGGAGATTTGTCCTAATACGGTAAAGTGCTCTTTAAATTTAGAGGCCGTATTGAGCAATCCTCGAAGTCTCCATCGAATAGAGGTTTTAATCAATGATATTAATGATAACGCCCCATTTTTTCTGGAAGAAAAAACTATAGTGGACATGTATGAGTCGTCATATGTTGGAGAAAGGCATCCACTCCCAATATCGCACGACGCAGATATAGGAACTTATTCGGTCAAGACTTACAAAATAAATCAGAATGATTATTTCACTTTGGATGTACAGAACACTGGCGAGGCCGTGTCTGCTGAATTAGTGCTACAAAAAACATTAGATCGGGAAAAAGAGGCTGTAATTGAGCTCACGGTTACTGCTTTTGATGGAGGAAAACCACCTAAAACGGGGACTTTACAGGTTCAAGTTAATGTTTTGGATGTGAATGACAATTCTCCCTTGTTCAGTAAATCGCTCTACAAGGTCCAAGTAGTCGAAAATGCAGATATTGGGACCACGCTATTAAACCTGATTGCTACTGATTTGGATGATGGGATTAATGGCCAGGTTGTATATTCGTTTACAGAGAGGGGGCTTATAAACCGTGATGAAAGATTTGCTCTGAATGATATTACTGGAGAAATTACAGTAAAAGGTAACATTGATTACGAGGAAAAACAGGCTTATGAAATTCGTGTTCAAGCTCGAGACAAAGGCACTCCTCCCCGTAGTGCACATAGTAAAGTTTTAGTTGAAGTCATTGATGTGAATGACAATTCCCCGGAAATATCGGTGTCATCACTAATGAGTCCTGTTAAAGAAAACGCTGATTCTGGTACAGTTGTTGCGATGGTGACTATTACTGACAAGGATGGAGGTAAAAACGGAATAACAAACTGTAAGATTGCCAATTCAGTGCCATTTAAATTAAAATCGAACTATAAAAACTATTATTCTTTACTAGTTGACGGGTCCCTTGACAGAGAGAGTGTCTCCCGATTTAACGTAACAATTCTGGCCACAGACGAAGGCACATCTCCTCTGTCTAGTATAAGTACAATTAGTATTGAGGTTTCTGATGTAAATGATAATCCTCCTCTATTTTCTGAAAATGAAATTAATATATACGTACAGGAGAACAGTCCGATTGGAGCTACTTTTCATAGACTCTCCGTTTTAGATTTGGACTTGAATGAAAATGCTAAATCAACATTCCGCTTAGTTAATGGCGCTTCCAAGACGCATATAACTAACATGGTGAATATTAACTCTGAAACAGGAGACATTATCAGTCTGAAGTCGTTTAATTTTGAGGAGATGAAAACGTTTCGGTTCAAAGTTCAGGCCACAGACTCTGGTGTTCCGCCGCTCAGAAGCAACGTGACTGTCAATGTTTTTATCCTTGATGAAAATGACAACAGCCCCGCAATTCTTGCTCCTTATTCTGAGCACGGCTCCGTTAACAGTGAGAACATCCCATATTCTGCTGAAGCAGGATACTTTGTGGCAAAGATCAGGGCTGTAGATGCAGATTCTGGATACAACGCACTGCTTTCTTATCACCTGTCTGAACCCAAAGGAAACAACCTGTTCAGGATCGGAACCAGCACCGGAGAAATCAGGACAAAGAGGAGGATGAGTGATAATGACCTAAAAACTCATCCCTTGGTTGTGCTGGTTTCTGATAATGGAGAGCCCTCCCTAACAGCTACTGTCTCTATTGATGTGGTGGTGGTTGAAAGCACCGCTGACATCCAGACTCAGTTCAGACATGTGACTACAAAGGATGACAGCTTCTCGGATTTGAACCTTTACCTGCTGATCGCCATTGTCTCAGTGTCAGTCATCTTCCTGCTGAGCCTCATCAGTTTAATAGCAGTCAGGTGCCACAGGACAGACGGATCTTTCAGCAGGTACAGCGCCCCCATGATCACCACCCACCCTGACGGGAGTTGGTCTTACTCCAAATCTACTCAGCAGTACGACGTGTGTTTCAGTTCAGACACACTGAAGAGTGATGTAGTGGTTTTCCCGGCACCTTATCCTCCTGTCGATGGTGAACTGATCAGTATAAACGGAGGAGACACTTTTACGAGGACTCAGACTTTACCTAATCAGGAAAAGGTAAGTTATAATCCTTTGAAATGACATGATAGTATAAGCTTTATAATTTATGTTTTCAGTTTCCCTGCATCTGACTAAAGCGCTGGCCGTGGTGCTGAAGTCACAGGCGACAGTTGCAGCATCTATGTTATCATATGACAGCATTGGTTGTCATTTGTTTTTCAAAATATATTGTAGAAAGTGTACATAGTATGTGGTCGTATAATATTTTTCAATGATCTAAGTTGACGAATCGTGAGAAATTTAAGAACATCTGTATCTTATCTTGAATATTAAACTGGTATATATTACTACTGACACCATTGCTTCATTACCTCCTAAATATAGACAAACACAGCTCTCCATGGTGGGTTTTTTTCCCTTGTTTTTTGGGGGGTTTGTTTGAGTAGTGTAAATTGGTGTCTATATCAATTGAAAACATTGATTCCTAGTTTTGTTTGGGTAAAGTTGTATCAGTGGATTTTCTGGAAACCTTTGGTTGATTTATGTTTCGAGTTTATTTTCCCCGTAGAGTTGGATGAAAGTTATGTGGTTGACATATTGGGATAACATATAAATTACTTCCTGAATTTCGCAGTGTTTAAAATAGTAGTATGAATCTGCAGAAAGGGTAATTCAATGTAATATTTATAGGTTGAATTGTTTGCCACTTGGTGGCGCTAGAGACCATACAATGTGGAACACTCCTCCTCGTAAGGAAAGCGTCACTAACCGTCGGTTTACGGAGACGCTGGGGCGAGGAGAACGACTTGAGTCTTTGGAGAAATATGTTTGAGGGAAATGATTTCTAATCCAAAAATGGAATGATCTGGATCTCAGAATCCGCTTCGTAATTTTCTACAATGGGAAACGAGGAATATATCTGGATTAACATTGTGGCACTCCTTTGTCTCTGCGGTCGGACCGCTGCGCAGATCTCTTACTCCGTTCTCGAGGAGGCGAACAAAGGCACCGTGGTGGGAAACACCGCAAAGGATCTGCATCTGAGTGTACAAGAACTAGAAACCAGGGATCTGCAAATTGTTTCAAATTACCGTAAGAAATATTTTGATGTGGATTTCAGGACGGGAAGCCTGATTGTTAATGACAGAATAGATAGAGAGGAGCTTTGTCCGAACACGGCCCAGTGTTTCCTGAGGATACAAGCTGTTTTAAACAATCCCATGACAGTGCATCGCATTGAGGTCGGGGTTTTAGACATAAATGATAACTCGCCAGAATTCATTGAAAAGTCGTACTCTTTAAACATATCTGAATCGGTGTCAGCGGGAGAACGGTATTTTCTTCCAATACCAGAGGATGCAGATATAGAAAGCAACACAGTAAAGAGCTACAAGCTGAGTCCAAATGAACATTTCTCTCTAGACGTACAAAGTGGCGGGGAGCACGGTGTGTCTGCTGAGCTGGTACTGAACAAGGCTTTAGATCGAGAGAAACAACCGATTATTAGACTAACTCTGACCGCTGTTGATGGAGGAAAACCATCCAGAACGGGAACTCTCCAACTGATTGTAAACGTTATAGATGCAAATGATAATACCCCGACGTTTAGCAAGTCTCTTTACAAAGTATGTGTAAGTGAGACAGCTGCAAGTGGAGAAACTGTGATAAAGTTAAATGCAACTGATTTAGATGAAGGTATAAACAGTAAGATACGTTATTCGTTTATAAAACGAGGGAATTCTGATCCATCGAATATTTTTTATCTCAATTCGGAAACAGGAGAAATTGCTGTGAAAGGGAAACTAGATTATGAAGATACACCTGCTTATGAAATCAGAGTTCAGGCGCAAGATCAAGGCAGTTCTCCTCGTAGTGCGCATGCCAAACTGCTAATCGAGATAATTGATGTGAATGACAATACTCCCGAAATATCCGTGACGTCACTTATGACACCCGTTAAAGAAGACGCGGAAATAGGGACAATTGTTGCATTAATTACAATTAGTGATAAAGACGGTGGAAATAATGGTGTAACTAACTGTAAAATCGTTGGATCTTTTCCATTTAAGCTAAAGTCCAACTACAAAAATGATTATTCTTTAGTTGTTGATGGACCTCTGGACAGAGAAAACATTTCATTCTATAATGTGACTATTGAGGCAACAGATGAAGGAAGTCCTCCTCTAGCCAGCATCAGAATTATTACTGTTGAAGTTTCAGATGTCAATGACAATGCACCTCATTTTATGGAGCCTGTGATTAATGCTTATGTTAAAGAAAACAGTCCTACGGGCATAGTTATTGGTAAAATAAGTGCACTTGATCCGGATCTACATAATAATGCCAAGATAAGTTATAGTTTTTCAGAAAGTGTCCCTAAAAATATTCCAGTTTCATCTGTTTTAAATATTAATTCAGAGACTGGAGAAATTATCAGTCTCCAGTCTTTTAACTTTGAAGAGTTGAAAACGTTTCAGTTCAAAGTTCAGGCCACGGACTCTGGTGTTCCTCCACTTAGCAGCAATGCAACTGTAAATGTTTTAGTCATTGATGAAAATGATAATGCTCCAACAATTCTTGCGCCTTATTCTGAGCACGGCTCCGTTAACAGTGAGAACATCCCTTATTCTGCAGAAGCAGGATACTTTGTGGGAAAGATCAGGGCTGTAGATGCAGATTCTGGATACAACGCACTGCTTTCTTATCACCTGTCTGAACCCAAAGGAAACAACCTGTTCAGGATCGGAACCAGCACCGGAGAAATCAGGACTAAGAGGAGGATGAGTGACAATGACCTGAAAACTCACCCCTTGGTGGTGCTGGTTTCTGATAATGGAGAGCCCTCCCTGACAGCTACTGTCTCTATCGATGTGGTGGTGGTTGAAAGCACCGCTGACATCCAGACTCAGTTTAGACATGTGCCTACAAAGGAGGACAGCTTCTCGGATTTGAACCTATACCTGCTGATCGCCATCGTGTCAGTGTCCGTCATCTTCCTGCTGAGCCTCATCAGTTTAATAGCAGTCAGGTGCCACAGGACAGACGGATCTTTCAGTAGGTATAGCGCCCCCATGATCACCACCCACCCTGACGGGAGTTGGTCTTACTCCAAATCTACTCAGCAGTACGACGTGTGTTTCAGCTCAGACACACTGAAGAGTGATGTAGTGGTTTTCCCGGCACCTTATCCTCCTGGCGATGGTGAACTGATCAGTATAAACGGAGGAGACACTTTTACCAGGACTCAGACTTTACCTAATAAGGAAAAGGTAAGTTGTAATCCTTTGCAATGACATGATAGTATAAACTTTATAATGTATCTTTTCAGTTTTCCTGCGTATGACCAAAGCGCTGGCCGTGGTGCTGAAGTCACAGGCGACTGTTGCAGCATCTTTGTTATCATATGACAGCGTTGGTTGTTTCATTTTTTATTTTTTATTTTATATATTGTAGAAGGTGTACATGGTATATGGTAATATATAAATTTTTAAATGATGTAAGTTGACAAATTGTAAGACATTTGGGAACATCTGTATCCTATCGTGATTATTAAACTGTTATATATTACTACCGACACCATTGCTTCATTACCTCCTAAATATAGACCAACAAAGCTCTCTGTGGTCTTGAAGTGATTTTCTTTTCTTTTCTTGGTTTGTTTGTTTGTTTGAGAGGTGCAAATTTGTATCTATATCAATTGAAAACATTGATTCCTACTTTTGTTAGTTGTATCAGTGGATCTTCTGGAAACCTTTGGTTGATTTGTGTTTCGATTTTCTTTTCCCCGTAGAGTTTGATGAAATTGATGTGGTTGACCACTTGGGAAACCATGTAGATTATTTCTTCAATATCGCCGTGTTTAAAATAGTAGTATGAATCTTCCTAAAATGTAATTCAACTTAATATTTATAGGTTGAATTGTTTGCCACTTGGTGGCGCTAGAGACCATACAATGTGGAACACTCCTCCTCGTCAGGAAAGCGTCACTAACCGTCGGTTTAGAGAGACGCTGGGGCGAGGAGAACGACTTGAGTCTTTGGAGAAATATGTTTGAGGAAAATGATTGCTGATCCAAAAATGGAATGATCTGGATTTCAGAATCCGCTGTGTAATTTTCTACAATGGGAAACGAGGAATATATCTGGATTAACATTTTGGCACTCCTTTGTCTCTGCGGTCGGACCGCTGCGCAGATCTCTTACTCCGTTCTCGAGGAGGGGAACAAAGGCACCGTGGTGGGAAACACTGCAAAGGATCTGCATCTGAGTGTACAAGAACTAGAAACCAGGGATCTGCAAATTGTTTCAAATTACCGTAAGAAATATTTTGATGTGGATTTCAGGACGGGAAGCCTGATTGTTAATGACAGAATAGATAGAGAGGAGCTTTGTCCGACCACGGCCCAGTGTTTCCTGAGGATACAAGCTGTTTTAAACAATCCCATGACAGTGCATCGCATTGAGGTCGGGGTTTTAGACATAAATGATAACTCGCCAGAATTCATTGAAAAGTCGTACTCATTAAACATATCTGAATCAGCGTCACCAGGAGACCGGTATTTTCTCCCAATAGCAGAGGATGCAGATATAGGAAGCAACACAGTAAAGCGCTACAAGCTGAGTCCAAATGAACATTTCTCGCTAGACGTACAAAGTGGCGGAGAGCACGGTGTGTCTGCTGAGCTGGTACTGAACAAGGCTTTAGATCGAGAGAAACAACCGATTATTAGACTAACTCTGACCGCTGTTGATGGAGGAAAACCACCCAGAACGGGAACTCTCCAGCTGATTGTAAACGTTATAGATGCAAATGATAATACCCCGACGTTTAGCAAGTCTCTTTACAAAGTACGTGTAAGTGAGACAGCTGCAAGTGGAGAAACTGTGATAAAGTTAAATGCAACTGATTTAGATGAAGGTATAAACAGTAAGATACGTTATTCGTTTATAAAACGAGGGAATTCTGATCCATCCAATATTTTTGATCTCAATCCAGAAACTGGGACAATTACTGTGAAAGGGAAGCTAGATTATGAAGATACACCTGCTTATGAGGTGAGAGTTCAGGCAATGGATCAGGGTACCGTTCCTCGTAGTGCGCATGCCAAACTGCTAATCGAGATAATTGATGTGAATGACAATTCTCCCGAAATATCCGTGACGTCACTTATGACGCCGGTGAAAGAGGATGCAGGGATGGGGACTATTGTTGCTTTAGTTACAGTTAGTGATAAGGATGGCGGAAATAATGGCGTAACTAGCTGTAACATAGTAGGATTGGTTCCATTTAAGCTTAAGTCCAACTACAAAAATGATTATTCTTTAGTTGTTGATGGACCGCTGGACAGAGAAAACATTTCATTTTACAATGTGACCATTAAGGCAACCGATGAAGGAAGTCCCCCTCTATCTAGCATCGGAATAATTACTGTAGAAGTTTCAGATGTCAACGACAACGCACCTCATTTCATGGAGCCTGTGATTAATGCTTATGTAAAAGAAAACAGTCCAACAGGCTCAGTTATTTGTAAAATAAGTGCACTCGATCCTGATCTACATAATAATGCCAAATTAAGTTATAGTTTGGTAGACAGTTTCCCTAAAACTATTCCAGTTTCATCTGTTTTAAATATTAATTCAGAGACAGGAGAAATTATCAGTCTGCAGTCTTTTAACTTTGAAGAGTTGAAAACGTTTCAGTTCAAAGTTCAGGCCACAGATTCTGGTGTTCCTCCACTCAGCAGCAATGCAACCATGAATGTTTTAGTCCTCGATGAAAATGATAATATTCCAACAATTCTTGTTCCTTATTCTGAGCACGGCTCCGTTAACAGTGAGAACATCCCTTATTCTGCAGAAGCAGGATACTTTGTGGCAAAGATCAGGGCTGTAGATGCAGACTCTGGATACAACGCACTGCTTTCTTATCACCTGTCTGAACCCAAAGGAAACAACCTGTTCAGGATCGGAACCAGCACCGGAGAAATCAGGACTAAAAGGAAGATGAGTGACAATGACCTGAAAACTCACCCCTTGGTGGTGCTGGTTTCTGATAATGGAGAGCCCTCCCTGTCAGCTACTGTCTCTATCGATGTGGTGGTGGTTGAAAGCACCGCTGACATCCAGACTCAGTTCAGACATGTGCCTACAAAGGATGACAGCTTCTCGGATTTGAACCTGTACCTACTGATCGCCATCGTGTCAGTGTCCGCCATCTTCCTGCTGAGCCTCATCAGTTTAATAGCGGTCAGGTGCCACAGGACAGACGGCTCTTTCAGCAGGTACAGCGCCCCCATGATCACCACCCACCCTGACGGGAGTTGGTCTTACTCCAAATCTACTCAGCAGTACGACGTGTGTTTCAGCTCAGACACACTGAAGAGTGATGTAGTGGTTTTCCCCGCACCTTTTCCACCTGTGGATGGTGAACTGATCAGTATAAACGGAGGAGACACTTTTTCCAGGACTCAGACTTTACCTAACAAAGAGAAGGTGAGTTAAACTGAATGACAACACACATGATGGTTTGGGTCCATAACGAATCCAGTAATTTCTTTGACTGACTCTAAATGTGTCTCACTAAATATGATATTTACTACACATTTACAAAATGTAAATCTAAAAGTGTTAGAAATCATGTTCACTGACTAAGATATAAATTTCGGGCCTCTAAAAATTTGCATCCAAAGGTTGCTCTCAAACGAGTTTTTTGTCTCATTCAAATGACCACATCAATTAAATATTTTAGAGCCCAAACAGTTGTAACATTATATTTAAAGGAGACACATTCTCTGTTTCGATTGTTTACTTTATGCACAAAATCCAATCATTTTAAAATCTACTTATCAGAAAAAATATTCAACTGAGGATAAATGTTTTGCTACTTTGATGAGCTTTACTTGATCTTGATATTTTGCTATTACATTTCCTTTTGGGAGAACAGCTCGAGATTGGTCTAAATTATTGCATAGATAGTTCTCTCCATAGTACTAAATACAAACGTAAAATATTGGGGCTCTCCACAGTATTTTCTCACACAACCAATTCGATGTTTATTGATGAGCTTGTAAGTTGACTACACTGTGCCGAAATCAAAACGGCCCATATGTGATCATTTCTTCAGGACTTATTCTGTGTGTTTTAGACAAGCTCTGAAACACTGGATGATTGTTGCTCCGTAATTATTAAAGTATACAGTATATTGCCATACGTAATGCTGGTATGTAATCCCATATACCCGTGTCATTTCGAATAATTTCTTCCTGGTTGTGTGCTAATCAGTTTGAGAAGGTAATGTGCAGTCTGAATGTTTGTGAATTACATAAATTGGCTTTCATATGCATGTGGCTACTTTTCACCACACGATGTCGCAGTAGACCGTAGATGTGAATGTGCTTGTAAACCCGAAACACCTCCTTGTACGAGACAAAAAAAAAAAAAAAGAATCGGGCGCGTCATCATTCACTGTTATGCTGGACACTCAGTACTACTGTGGCGAACGGTGGGCGAGCTGAACAAGACTAACGCCGCTTTTGAATGGATTACTGCGATAGATGCTCTCTCATATTCTGATCTTTCAAGGCATCCAGGATGTTTCTGCGAAGACAACACGGATACGCCTGGATTAGTTTAGTGGCTTCGCTTTGTCTTTGTGGTCGATCTTCTTCACAGTTGTCGTATTCAATATCGGAGGAAGTGAACAAAGGCACAGTGGTGGGAAATATTGCGAAGGATTTAAACCTTAATGTACAAGACCTAGAAACCAGAGACCTCCGTGTTGTTTCGAGTTACAGTAAGACATACTTTGACGTGAATTTGCGTACAGGGAATCTCTTTGTTAACGAAAAAATAGATCGAGAGGAGCTTTGTCCGCATTTTGTAAAATGCTCGTTGAGATTGCAAGCAGTGCTAAATAATCCCATGAATGTAAATCGCATTGAGATCAATATTGTAGACATAAACGATAACCCCCCAGCTTTTACTCAAAACGCATATTCTCTGAATATTTCTGAATCATCTCTGACAGGAGAACGTTATTTCCTCCCTTCAGCAGTGGACGCGGACGTCGGAAGTAACTCAGTAAAAGCCTACAAACTGAGTCAAAATGAGCATTTTTCTCTTGATATTCAAAGCAGTGGAGAACACGGTGTGTCCGCTGAGTTAGTGCTGCAGAAAGCTTTAGATCGAGAGAAACAGTCGGTGATCACACTTGTTTTGACTGCTGTTGATGGAGGGAAACCCCCGAGATCAGGATCATTGCAGATACGTGTCAATGTAATAGATGTTAATGACAATATACCCACGTTCAGCAAATCGCTTTTTAAGGTGCGTGTCATAGAAAATGCAGCTCCAGGATCGATTATTATGAAGTTAAACGCAACTGATTTGGACGAAGGCAGCAACGGTAAAATAATGTATTCTTTCATTAAACAAGGAAATATTGACAAATCAAATGCATTTGATCTAAATCCTGAAACAGGACAAATTACTGTTAAAGGCAAAATAGATTTTGAGGAAACACCTGCTTATGAAGTTAGAGTACAAGCGCGAGATCAAGGCTCTTCTCCCCGTAGCGCGCATGCTAAACTGCTGATAGACGTAGTTGATGTGAATGACAATGCCCCAGAAATAACTGTAACGTCACTAATGACCCCAGTTAAAGAAGACGCAGAAATGGGGACTATTGTTGCTTTGGTTACAGTGAGCGATAAAGATGGAGGGGATAATAGTTTAACTAACTGTAAAGTAATTGGGTCTGTTCCATTCAAGCTGAAGTCCAATTACAAAAACGACTATTCTTTAGTTGTTGATGGATCTCTGGACAGAGAAAATATTGCGTTTTACAATGTGACCATAAAGGCCACAGATGAAGGAAGTCCTCCTTTATCCAGCATCAGAATCATTACAGTTGAAGTGTCTGATGTCAACGATAATGCGCCTCAATTTATTGAACCTGTAATTAATGTTTTTGTTAAAGAAAACAGTCCAACAGGCTCAGTTATTTGTAAAATAATTGCACGTGATCCTGATCTACATAATAATGCCAAGTTAAGTTATAGCTTGTTAGACAGTGTCCCTAAAAATATTCCCGTTTCATCTGTTTTAAACATTAACTCAGAGACTGGAGAAATTATCAGTCTCCAGTCTTTTAACTTTGAAGAGTTGAAAACGTTTCAGTTCAAAGTTCAGGCCACAGATTCTGGTGTTCCTCCACTCAGCAGCATTACAACTGTCAATGTTTTAGTCCTCGATGAGAATGATAATATTCCAACAATTATTGCTCCTTATTCTGAGCACGGCTCCGTTAACAGTGAGAACGTCCCTTATTCTGCAGAAGCAGGTTACTTTGTGGCAAAGATCAGGGCTGTAGATGCAGATTCTGGATACAACGCACTGCTTTCTTATCACCTGTCTGAACCCAAAGGAAACAACCTGTTCAGGATCGGAACCAGCACCGGAGAAATCAGGACTAAGAGGAGGATGAGTGATAATGACCTGAAAACTCACCCCTTGGTGGTGCTGGTTTCTGATAATGGAGAGCCCTCCCTGTCAGCTACTGTCTCAATCGATGTGGTGGTGGTTGAAAGCACCGCTGACATCCAGACTCAGTTCAGACATGTTCCTACAAAGGAGGACAACTTCTCGGATTTGAACCTGTACCTGCTGATCGCTATCGTGTCAGTGTCCGTCATCTTCCTGCTGAGCCTCATCAGTTTAATAGCGGTCAGGTGCCACAGGACAGACGGATCTTTCAGCAGGTACAGCGCCCCCATGATCACCACCCACCCTGACGGGAGTTGGTCCTACTCCAAATCTACTCAGCAGTACGACGTGTGTTTCAGCTCAGACACACTGAAGAGTGATGTAATGGTTTTCCCAGCACCTTTTCCACCTGTTGATGGTGAACTGATCAGTATAAACGGAGGAGACACTTTTTCCAGGACTCAGACCTTACCCAACAAAGAAAAGGTAGGCCCTACTTGACCATAATCCTGTCTTGAGTTATTTTGAATGTATTTATTCTGTTCAGACTAATATTTTTTTATAAAATATTTTCAATTAAGCTTGAAGGATTGTCAATTCCATCAAAAACCCAAAACAGTGTTGAAAGTTAGAGTAGTTTGTCATATTTCTAAATAAAATAGTGTCTGAAATGTGTTATCTTTTACGTGCGTTTTGCAGACAATGACGTCAGTGAAATCACGTGCAAACATTTAAAACATTTCTGTGCGTTAGACTTTTATTACGTGACACCAATCCTCCAGAAACGTTATGATTTCCATGATTATTTGCTTGTGTTTTCGAATAGAGCATTAAGCCTGCTCAAGCACAAACGTTGACAATGTGATGTTGACAGAAATAAATACCAAACATGTCTGTTTCAAAGTCAAAATTTGAGAAACAACACAGAACTAGTCTTATAATTGAGTCGTGAATAGACATGATGAAGTGGACTTCACCCGAAACACTGCAGCATTTCTGCTTCAGGCTATGCTGCTTTGCACTCCATTTTCAAACGGGATCACGACGTACACAATAATAAACAACAGATTGTTTTACAATGAAGTACAAAATCACATTTGCTTTTGTACATCAATTAAATAAAATCATACCCCCCATCCCCACCCCCAATATTTAACAGTCTCCCAGACACGATCCTTAGTGTTTCAGGGCGTGATTTCTGCTTTCAGTCATTTAAATACACGCAGCCATTTACTTGATTAGACCAAATATGCCACATCCTATATATCAGAAACCTAATTTTATTATTCAAACATCTCAAGTGGTGTACATTCTTCGTCATACTCTATAGCTGTGTATGTTTTCTTAGATCAGAGTCTGCAGAGTTTAGAGAACGAAGCTCGCTTTTTGGTAAACTAATTTGATCATATAAAAGTAAACGACGCTCTCCGTGGTGCTGAAGTTAAACGTGTAAACGCTGATTCCGGCACAATTCTTCTTCAAATAATTCCTATTTTAAATCAGAATTTCATCAAATAAATGCCTCTACCCAAATAGTATTTTAAAATAAAGGGGGGACGTGGGGTTTTCTAATCTATATAGTGTTTAAGTATATCAGTTTAACTATTGTTGTTGGAGGTTTGTTGGTTATTACATATCCATACAAATGTTTACATGCTTTTTTTTTAGCTTTTTAAAATTAATGGTTTGGCGAGCTATTTTTTAGTGATATCTGAACTGAGTTTAATAAACTTCTGAAGATGTGCTGCATTTTATATGATTTGATATATTAATTGATGCAGTTTTGGTAATGGTGGGTCTGCCTTTACACCACATGATGTCGCAGTAGACCGTCGATGTGAAATAGCTTGTAAACGTAAAACCCCTCCTCTGTAACTGGAAAACCAGCTCGTCATCATCCACTATTTTTGCTGGACGGTCGGGGAGATAGTGGCAAGTAGTGGACAAGGAAAAACAGTTGCTTCTTTGGAATGGATTACCTGAACTGCGACTGATGTTCTCTCGGGTTCAGAGCTTTCAAGGCATCGACGATGTTTCCGCGAAGACAAGACGGATACGCCTGGATTCATTTTGTCGCTTTGCTTTGTCTTTGTGGCCGGTCTGATTCACAGTTGTCCTATTCAATATCCGAGGAGCTGAACAAAGGCACAGTGGTGGGAAATATCGCAAAGGATTTAAACCTCAATGTACAAGAACTGGAAACCAGAGATCTTCGAATGGTTTCGAGTTACAGTAAGACATACTTTGACGTGAATCTGCGTACAGGAAACCTCTTTGTTAACGAGAGAATAGACCGAGAGGAGCTTTGTTTGCATTTGGCAAAATGCTCGTTGAGATTGCAAGTACTTTTAAGTAACCCTATGAATGCACATCGCATTGAGTTAAATATAATGGATATGAACGATAATTCCCCAGCATTTAGTGAAAACACATATTCTCTGGATATCTTTGAATCCTCTTTAACCGGAGAGCGATATGTTCTCCCAGTAGCAGAAGATGCGGATGTCGGAAGTAACTCAGTGAAAACCTACAAGCTGAGTCAAAATGAGCATTTTTCTCTTGATATTCAAAGCAGTGGAGAGCACGGTGTGTCTGCTGAGTTAGTGCTGCAGAAAGCTTTAGATCGAGAGAAACAGTCAGAGATCACACTAGTTTTGACCGCTGTCGATGGAGGGAAACCTCCGAGGTCAGGATCATTGCAGATACGCATAAACGTATTAGACGTTAATGACAATATACCAACCTTCAGCAAATCGCTTTTTAAGGTGCGTGTCATAGAAAATGTAGCTCCCGGATCACTCATCATAAAATTAAATGCAACTGATTTAGACGAAGACATAAACGGTAAAATCGTGTATTCTTTTATTAAACAAGGGAATATTGATCCATCAACTTTATTTAGTCTTAATCGGGAAACGGGAGAAATCAAGGTTAAGGGCAAACTAGATTATGAAGATACACCTGCTTATGAAGTCAGAGTTCAGGCGCAAGATCGGGGTTCTGTTCCTCGTAGTGCGCATGCTAAACTGCTGATCGAGATAATTGATGTGAATGACAATGCCCCAGAAATATCGGTGACGTCACTAATGACCCCCGTTAAAGAAGACGCAGAGATGGGGACTATTGTTGCTTTTGTCACAGTAAGTGACAAAGATGGAGGAAATAATGGTGGAACTAATTGTAATGTTGTTGGATCTGTTCCTTTCAAGCTGATGTCCAAATATAAAAACGACTATTCTTTAGTTGTTGATGGACCTCTAGACAGAGAAAACATTTCGTTTTACAATGTGACCATAAAGGCCACTGATGAAGGGAGCCCTCCTTTATCCAGCATCAGAATCGTTACTGTTGAAGTGTCTGATGTCAACGATAATGCACCTCATTTTATTGAACCTGTGATTAATGTTTTTGTAAAAGAAAACAGTCCAACGGGCTCAGTTATTTGTAAGATAAGTGCACTTGATCCGGATCAACATAATAATGCCAAGATAAGTTATAGTTTGTTGGACAGCGTCCCTAAAAACATTCTAGTTTCATCTGTTTTAAACATTAATTCAGAGACTGGGGAAATTATCAGTCTGCAGTCTTTTAACTTTGAGGAGTTGAAAACGTTTCAGTTCAAAGTTCAGGCCACAGACTCTGGTAGTCCTTCTCTCAGCAGCAATGCAACTGTAAATGTTTTAGTCCTTGATGAAAATGATAATATTCCAACAATTCTTGCTCCTTATTCTGAGCACGGCTCCGTTAACAGTGAGAACATCCCTTATTCTGCAGAAGCAGGATACTTTGTGGCAAAGATAAGGGCTGTAGATGCAGATTCTGGATACAACGCACTGCTTTCTTATCACGTCTCTGAACCCAAAGGAAATAACCTGTTCAGGATCGGAACCAGCACCGGAGAAATCAGGACCAAGAGGAGGATGAGTGACAATGACCTGAAAACTCACCCGTTGGTAGTTCTGGTTTCTGATAATGGAGAGCCCTCCCTGTCAGCTACTGTCTCTATCGATGTGGTGGTGGTTGAAAGCACCGCTGACATCCAGACTCAGTTCAGACATGTGCCTACTAAGGAGGACAGCTTCTCGGATTTGAATCTGTACCTGCTGATCGCCATTGTCTCAGTGTCAGTCATCTTTCTACTGAGTCTCATCAGTTTAATAGCGGTCAGGTGCCACAGGTCAGACGGATCTTTCAGCAGGTACAGCGCCCCCATGATCACCACCCACCCTGACGGCAGTTGGTCTTACTCCAAATCTACTCAGCAGTACGACGTGTGTTTCAGCTCAGACACACTGAAGAGTGATGTAGTGGTTTTCCCGGCACCTTTTCCACCTGTGGATGGTGAACTGATCAGTATAAACGGAGGAGACACTTTTACCAGGACTCAGACCTTACCCAACAAAGAAAAGGTAGGCTATTGGCTGGAATATTTTACTCGTGTTTTGAGTCATTAATTGTTGTCTTTAATGCAGATGTAGAACATAGTTTATTTTCATATAGCCTGTCATGCATGCTTGTAAGTATCTACGTAAATGTCATCAAACACCAATAATGGTGTCAACCTTAATAATATTGTATCTTGCGCAAAAAATATAAAGAAGAAGACACAGTTGGCTTAAATGACTTATATATTGTTAAACGTTTTTCCACTTTTCTGGGCCCAAACTTTGAAGTTTGGAAAGCGTTTTTAAGGAAGTTATGAACCATATTGGAGCCTTACGACAAATATGTGTGAACTGAAAATTGGAAACAAAGTCTTGGAGAACATATGTTTCAGAGGCAAAATGTGAGGTATCCTACTACACACTCACAAAGAAAAAAAAAACATATTAAATTTCACAAACAAACGTCGTTTACAGAAAGTTGAGAAAGCCCCTCCCTCCCGGAGCTCGTGCTTAACTTCTTGACGGTTTGCACCACCTTTACAAATGCTGTAAGAACTGACATAATAATAAGCAACGCAAGCGTTTTCAGATTTATCAAATGATATATTTCATAATTGACATCAACTGATCAATATATTTTGGAGTCTTTCAACCGTCGTCCACAGTGCGTTCAGTTAGCAGATCAGTTTCCACGTGTCTGTGCGAGCAAATATCACGTTTCTGCCAGTTTTAAAACGCTCAGCGTTTTCATAATTTAGCCAATATGTGTAACCCACCCACCCCCAAAAGTAAACAAAAAACAAAAACAAAAAATAAAACAGCAAACAAACAAAAACATATCCAACATTGTAATCCAAACACGTACGGTTTTATACATTTCTGCTAAATGCGATGAAGGAGGCATTTTCTTTCGCCAGCGTCTGCCGAGTGAACGTTAAATGAGCTGGCTTCATCGTAAACAAAATGAACGGCGCTCTCCGTAGTGCTGAAATAAAACGTCGATAAGCTAGTTTTAACACAATTCTTATAGAAATACATGTTATTTTGATTCAGAATATCATCACATTAATATATCTAGTCGTTCAGTATCTTAAACTACAACGCGAAAGTGCAATTTTGCAAACGAATAACATCATTTAATTTAATCAGATTAAATATCATCATTGGTCGTTTGTCGGTCATTAAATGCTGTTCAAGATGTTAACATGCTTTTTTTTAAATTGGATGTTTCAATAAGCTATTCTTACAAGTCATTTCTGAACGAGATCAGTACATGTTTTAAGATGTGTTGCATTTTATATGATTTGAAAAATTTAATTGATGGGGTTTTGGTAAGCGTGGATCTTCCTTTCACCACGTGATGTCGCAGTAGACCGTAGATGTGAATAGAGCTTGTAAACCTAAAACCCCCTCCTCTGTGACTGTAAAACCAGCTCGTCATCATCCACTATTTTTGCTGGACAGTCAAGGAGATTGTGTCGAGTGGTGGACAAGATAATACAATTGCTTCTTTTGAATGGATTACCTGCTCTGCGATAGATGTTCTCTTGGGTTCTGAGCTTTCAAGGCATCAACGATGTTTCCGCGAAGACAAAACGGATTCGCCTCGATTCATTTTGTCGCTTTGCTTTGTCTTTGTGGCCGGTCTGCTTCACAGTTGTCCTATACAATATCCGAGGAAGTGAACAAAGGCACAGTGGTGGGAAATATCGCAAAGGATTTAAACCTTAATGTGCAAGAACTAGAATCCAGAGGTCTGCGTGTTGTTTCGAGTTACAGTAAGACATACTTTGACGTGAATCTGCGTACCGGAAACCTCTTTGTTAACGAGAGAATAGACCGAGAGGAGCTTTGTTCACAGTTGGCAAAATGCTCGTTGAAATTGCAAGTAGTTTTAAATAACCCTATGAATGCACATCGTATTGAGTTAAATATCAACGATATTAACGACAATTCTCCAACTTTTATTGAAAACACATATTCTCTGAATATATCTGAATCCTCTTTAACCGGAGAGCGATATGTTCTCCCAGTAGCAGTGGATGCGGATGTCGGAAGTAACTCAGTGAAAACCTACAAACTGAGTCCAAATGATCATTTCTCTCTTGATATTCAAAGCACTGGAGAGCACGGTGTGTCTGCTGAGTTAGTGCTGCAAAAAGCTTTAGATCGAGAGAAAAAGTCAGAGATCACACTTGTTTTGACCGCTGTCGATGGAGGGAAACCTCCAAGATCAGGATCATTGCAGATACGTATAAACGTATTAGACGTTAATGACAATATACCAACCTTCAGCAAATCGCTTTTTAAGGTGCGTGTCATAGAAAATGCAGCTCCAGGATCACTGATCATAAAATTAAATGCAACTGATTTAGACGAAGGCAAAAACGGTAAAATCGAGTATTCATTTATTAAACAAGGGAATTTTGAACCATCAACTATATTTAGTCTTAATCGGGAAACGGGAGAAATCAAGGTTAAAGGCAAATTGGATTATGAAGATACACCTGCTTATGAAGTCAGAGTTCAGGCACAAGATCGGGGTCCTGTTCCCCGTAGTGCGCATGCTAAACTGCTGATCGAGATAATTGATGTGAATGACAATGCCCCAGAAATATCAGTGACGTCACTGATGACCCCCGTTAAAGAAGACGCAGACATGGGGACTATTGTTGCTTTTGTCACAGTCAGTGATAAAGATGGAGGAAATAATGGTGGGACTCACTGTAATGTTGTTGGATCTGTTCCTTTCAAGCTGAAGTCCAATTATAAAAATGACTTTTCTTTAGTTGTTGATGGACCTCTAGACAGAGAAAAAATTTCGTTTTACAATGTGACCATAAAAGCCACTGATGAAGGGAACCCTCCTCTATCCAGCATCAGAATCATTACTGTCGAAGTGTCTGATGTCAACGATAATTCACCTCATTTTATTGAACCTGTGATTAATGTTTTTGTAAAAGAAAACAGTCCAACGGGCTCAGTTATTTGTAAGATAAGTGCACTTGATCCGGATCAACATAATAATGCCAAGATAAGTTATAGTTTGTTGGACAGCGTCCCTAAAAACATTCTAGTTTCATCTGTTTTAAACATTAATTCAGAGACTGGAGAAATTATGAGTCTGCAGTCTTTTAACTTTGAGGAGTTGAAAACGTTTCAGTTCAAAGTTCAGGCCACAGACTCTGGTAGTCCTTCTCTCAGCAGCAATGCAACTGTAAATGTTTTAGTCCTTGATGAAAATGATAATATTCCAACAATTCTTGCTCCTTATTCTGAGCATGGCTCCGTTAACAGTGAGAACATCCCATATTCTGCAGAAGCAGGATACTTTGTGGCAAAGATCAGGGCTGTAGATGCAGACTCTGGATACAACGCACTGCTTTCTTATCACGTCTCTGAACCCAAAGGAAACAACCTGTTCAGGATTGGAACCAGCACCGGAGAAATCAGGACTAAGAGGAGGATGAGTGACAATGACCTGAAAACTCACCCGTTGGTAGTGCTGGTTTCTGATAATGGAGAGCCCTCCCTGTCAGCTACTGTCTCTATCGATGTGGTGGTGGTTGAAAGCACCGCTGACATCCAGACTCAGTTCAGACATGTGCCTACAAAGGAAGACAGCTTCTCGGATTTGAATCTGTACCTGCTGATCGCCATTGTCTCAGTGTCAGTCATCTTTCTGCTGAGTCTCATCAGTTTAATAGCGGTCAGGTGCCACAGGTCAGACGGATCTTTCAGCAGGTACAGCGCCCCCATGATCACCACCCACCCTGACGGGAGTTGGTCTTACTCCAAATCTACTCAGCAGTACGACGTGTGTTTCAGCTCAGACACACTGAAGAGTGATGTAGTGGTTTTCCCGGCACCTTTTCCACCTGTGGATGGTGAACTGATCAGTATAAACGGAGGAGACACTTTTACCAGGACTCAGACCTTACCCAACAAAGAAAAGGTAGGCTATTGGCTGGAATATTTTACTCGTGTTTTGAGTCATTAATTGTTGTCTTTAATGCAGATGTAGAACATAGTTTATTTTCATATAGCCTGCCATGCATGCTTATAAGTATCTAAATGTCATCAAACACCAATTATGGCGTCAACCTTAATAATATTGTATCTTGCGCAAAAAATAAATAAAGAAGAAGACACAGTTGGCTTAAATGACTTATATATTGTTAAACGTTTTTCCACTTTTCTGGGCCCAAACTTTGAAGTTTGGAAAGCGTTTTTAAAGAAGTTATGAACCATATTGGAGCCTTACGACAAATATGTGTGAACTGAAAATTGGAAACAAAGTCTTGGAGAACATATGTTTCAGAGGCAAAATGTGAGGTATCCTACTACACACTCACAAAGAAAAAAAAATCATATTAAATTTCACAAACAAACGTCGTTTACAGAAAGTTGAGAAAGCCCCTCCCTCCCCGAGCTCGTGCTTAACTTCTTGACGGTTTGCACCACCTTTACAAATGCTGTAAGAACTGACATAATAATAAGCAACGCAAGCGTTTTCAGATTTATCAAATGGTATATTTCATAATTGACATCAACTGATCAATATATTTTGGAGTCGTTCGAACGTCGTCCACAGTGCGTTCAGTTAGTAGATCAGTTTCCACGTTTCTGTGCGAGCAGATATCACGTTTCTGCCGGTTTTGAAACGCTCAGCGTTTTCATAATTTAGCCAATATTTGTAACCCACCCACCCCCAAAAGTAAACAAAAAATAAAACGGCAAACAAACAAAAACATATCCAACATTTTAATCCAAACACGTAAGGTTTTATACATTTCTGCTAAATGCGATGAAGGAGGCATTTTCTTTCGCCAGCGTCTGCCGAGTGAACGTAAAATGAGCTGGCTTCATCGTAAACAAAATGAACGGCGCTCTCCGTAGTGCTGAAATAAAACGTTGATAAGCTAGTTTTAACACAATTCTTGCAGAAATAAATGTTATTTTGATTCAGAATTTCATCACATTAATATATCTACTCGTGCAGTATCTTAAACTACAACTCGAAAGTACAAGTTTGCAAACAAAGTGCATAATTTAATTTAATCAGATTAAATATCATCATTGGTCGTTTGTCGGTCATTAAATGCTGTTCAAGATGTTCACATACCTTTTTTTAGGTTTGTTTTAATTGGATGTTTCATTAAGCTATTCTTACAAGTCATTTCTGAACGAGATCAGTACATGTTTTAAGATGTGTTGCATTTTATATGAATTGAAAAATTAATTGATGGGGTTTTGGTAAGCGTGGATCTTCCTTTCACCACGTGATGTCGCAGTAGACCGTAGATGTGAAATGAGCTCGTAAACCTAAAACCCCTCCTCTGTGACTGTAAAACCAGCTCGTCATCATCCATTATTTTTGCTGGACAGTCAAGGAGATTGTGTCGAGTGGTGGACAAGATAATACAGTTGCTTCTTTTGAATGGATTACCTGCTCTGCGGTAGATGTTTTCTCTCGGGTTCTGAGCTTTCAAGACATCAACGATGTTTCCGCGAAGACAAGACGGATACGCCTGGATTCATTTCGTCGCTTTGCTTTGTCTTTGTGGCCGGTCTGCTTCACAGTTGTCCTTTTCAATATCCGAGGAAGTGAACAAAGGCACAGTAGTGGGAAATATCGTGAAAGATTTAAACCTCAATCTACAAGAACTAGAAACCAGAGATCTTCGAATGGTTTCGAGTTACAGTAAGACTTACTTTGAAGTGAATCTGCGTACCGGAAACCTCTTTGTTAACGAGAGAATAGACCGAGAGGAGCTTTGTTCACATTTGGCAAAATGCTCGTTGAAATTGCAAGTAGTTTTAAGTAACCCCATGAATGCACATCGCATAGAGGTAAATATAATGGATATTAACGACAATTCTCCAACTTTTATTGAAAACACATATTCTTTGAATATTTCTGAATCCTCTTTATCCGGAGAGCGATATGTTCTCCCAGTAGCAGTAGATGCGGATGTCGGAAGTAACTCAGTGAAAACCTACAAGCTGAGTCCAAATGATCATTTCTCTCTTGATGTGCAGACTGGCGGAGAACACGATGTGTCTGCTGAGTTAGTGCTGCAGAAAGCTTTAGATCGAGAGAAACAATCGGTAATCACACTTGTTTTGACCGCTGTCGATGGAGGGAAACCCCCGAGATCAGGATCAATGCAGATACGCATAAACGTATTAGACGTTAACGATAATATACCAACTTTTGGCAAATCGCTTTTCAAAGTTCGTGTCATAGAAAATGCAGCTCCAGGATCACTCATCATAAAGTTAAATGCAACTGATTTAGACGAAGGCATGAACGGTAAGATTTTGTATTCTTTTATCAAAAGAGGGAATATTGATCCATTAATTATTTTTGACTTAAATCCGGAAACCGGAGGAATTACTGTTAAAGGCAAAATAGATTTTGAGGAAACACCTGCTTATGAGGTTAGAGTTCAGGCGCGAGATCAAGGCTCTTCTCCTCGTAGTGCGCATGCTAAACTGCTGATAGAGGTAACTGATGTGAATGACAATGCCCCAGAAATATCTGTAACGTCACTAATGACCCCAGTTAAAGAAGATGCAGAAATGGGGACGATTGTTGCTTTGGTTACAGTGAGCGATAAAGATGGAGGGGATAATGGTTTAACTAGCTGTAAAGTAATTGGGTCTGTCCCATTCAAGCTAAAGTCCAATTACAAAAGCGACTATTCTTTAGTTGTTGATGGACCTCTGGACAGAGAAAATATTTCATTTTACGATGTGACCATTCAGGCCACAGATGAAGGGAGTCCTCCTCTATCCAGCATCAGAATCATTACAGTTGAAGTGTCTGATGTCAACGATAACGCACCTCATTTTATTGAACCCGTGATTAATGTCTTTGTAAAAGAAAACAGTCCAACGGGCTCAATTATTTGTAAGATAAGTGCACGTGATCCCGATCTACATAACAATGCCAAGTTAAGTTATAGTTTCTTAGACAATGCCCCTAAATATATTCCTGTTTCATCTGTTTTAAATATTAACTCAGAGACTGGAGAAATTATCAGTCTGCAGTCTTTTAACTTTGAGGAGTTGAAAACGTTTCAGTTCAAAGTTCAGGCCACAGATTCTGGTGTTCCTCCACTCAGCAGCAATGCAACTGTTAATGTTTTAGTCCTCGATGAAAATGATAATATTCCAACAATTCTTGCTCCTTATTCTGAGCACGGCTCCGTTAACAGTGAGAACATCCCTTATTCTGCAGAAGCAGGTTACTTTGTGGCAAAGATCAGGGCTGTAGATGCAGACTCTGGATACAACGCACTGCTTTCTTATCACCTGTCTGAACCCAAAGGAAACAGCCTGTTCAGGATTGGAACCAGCAATGGGGAAATCAGGACTAAGAGGAGGATGAGTGACAATGACCTGAAGAATCACCCCTTGGTGGTGCTGGTTTCTGATAATGGAGAGCCCTCCCTGTCAGCTACAGTCTCTATTGATGTGGTGGTGGTTGAAAGCACCGCTGACATCCAGACTCAGTTCAGACATGTGCCTATAAAGGAGGACAGCTTCTCGGATTTGAACCTGTACCTACTGATCGCCATCGTGTCAGTGTCCGCCATCTTCCTGCTGAGTCTCATCAGTTTAATAGCTGTCAGGTGCCACAGGACAGACGGCTCTTTCAGCAGGTACAGCGCCCCCATGATCACCACCCACCCTGACGGGAGTTGGTCTTACTCCAAATCTACTCAGCAGTACGACGTGTGTTTCAGCTCAGACACACTGAAGAGTGATGTAGTAGTTTTCCCCGCACCTTTTCCACCTGTGGATGGTGAACTGATCAGTATAAACGGAGGAGACACATTTACCCGGACTCAGACTTTACCCAACCAAGAGAAGGTAGGCCCTACTTGAACATGTTCCAGTTTTCAGTGCATCTGCATATATATATTCTTTACAGACTTTTAATTATTCTCTTTTTTGAAAGATCTTCAATTGAGCTTGAAGGATTGCCAATTCCATTGAAAACCCAAAATAGTGTTGAAACTGAGTGTATTTTGTCTTCTTTTTTTTTTTAAATAGTGTCTGAAAATAATTTTCTTTTGCATGTGTTTTGTAGACAATAGCATCAGTGAAATCAGGTGCAAACAAATCAAACATTTGTGTGCGTTAGGCTTTGATTACATGACACCAATCCCCCGGACACGGTATGGCTTCCATGATTATTTGCTTGTGTTTACGAATAGAGCATTAAGCATGCGCACGCACAAACGTGGACTTTGTAATGCTGTCAGAAATAAATACCAAACATGTCTGTTTCAAAGTCAAAATTTGAGAAACAACACAGAAATAGTCTTATAATTGAGTCGTTGATAGACATGATGAAATAGACTTCAACCCAATCTCTTTAGCATTTCTGCTTGAGGCCGAGCCGCTTTGCACCACATTTTCAAACGGGCTCACGACTTGCACAATAATATACAACCTAATTTGTTTTTTTCAGAAGTGAAACATCGCATTCCCCTTTGTACATCAATTAAATAACATTATTTCTCTCCTCTCTATATTTAACAGTCTCCCAGACACGATCCTCAGTGTGCCCCGACTATGTTTTAGGACGTGATTTCTGATTTTAGTCATTTTAATACAGTTAGCCATTTACTTGGTTAGACCAAATATGCCACATCCTGTATCTCATAAACCTAATATTATTATTTAAACATCTCAAGTGGTGTACATGCTTCGTCATATTCTACGTATATGTACGTTTTCTTTATTCAGCGTCTGCAGAGTTGAGGGAACGAAGCTCGCTTTCTCGTAAGAAAAAAGAGGAACTACGCTCTCCGTGGTGCTGAAGTTAAACATGGAAACGCTGATTCCTGAGCGATTCTTTCTCAAATAATTCCTACTTACAATCAGAATAGTGTCAAATAAATCCCTCTGCTTATAAAGTCTTTTAAAATACATGGGAAACGTGAGGTTTTCCCATCCAGATAGTATTACAGTTTTTCTTTTTCAGTTTAACTACTGTTATTGGGGGTTAGTTGGTCATAAAATATTCATACAAATGATTACATGCTTTTTTTGGTTTTCATAATTGATGGTTTGACGAGATATTTTTTTAGAAATCACTTCTGAACTGATGTTAGTCATTTTCTGAAGAGGTGCTGCATATTATATGATTTGACAAATTAATTGATGCAGTTTTGGGAATGGTGGGTCTGCCTTTACACCACATGATGTCGCAGTAGACCGTCGATGTGAAATAGCTTGTAAACGTAAAACCCCTCCTCTGTAACTGGAAAACCAGATCGTCATCATCCACTATTTTTGCTGGACGGTCGGGGAGATAGTGGCAAGTGGTGGACAAGAAAAAAACAGTTGCTTCTTTTGAATGGATTACCTGCACTGCGATAGATGTTCTGTCAGATTCTGATTGTTCAAGACATCAACGATGTTTCCTCGACGACAAGACGGATACGCCTGGACTCATTTTGTCGCTTTGCTTTGTCTTTGTGGCCGGTCTGCTTCACAGTTGTCCTATTCAATATCCGAAGAAGTGAACAAAGGCACAGTGGTGGGAAATATCGCAAAGGATTTAAACCTTAATGTGCAAGAACTAGAATCCAGAGGTCTGCGTGTTGTTTCGAGTTACAGTAAGACATACTTTGACGTGAATCTGCGTACAGGAAATCTCTTTGTTAACGAGAAAATAGACCGAGAGGAGCTTTGCTCGCATCTAGCGAAATGCTCGTTGAGATTACAAGCAGTGTTAAATGATCCCACAAATGTAAATCGCATAGAGGTCAATATTTTAGATATTAACGATAATTCTCCAGCATTTATTGAAAGCACGTATTCTTTGGATATTTACGAATCTTCACTGACTGGGGAGCGATATGTTCTCCCAGTAGCAGTAGATGCAGACATGGGGAGTAACTCAGTGAAAACCTACAAACTGAGTCCAAATGAGCATTTCTCTCTTGATATTCAAAGCAGTGGAGAACACGGTGTGTCCGCTGAGTTAGTGCTGCAAAAAGCTTTAGATCGAGAGAAACAGTCGGTGATCACACTTGTTTTGACCGCTGTTGATGGAGGGAAACCCCCGAGATCAGGATCATTGCAGATACGTGTCAATGTAATTGACGTTAATGACAATATACCGACGTTCAGCAAATCGCTTTTTAAAGTGCGTGTCATGGAAAATGCAGCTCCAGGATCACTTATTATGAAGTTGAATGCAACTGATTTGGACGAAGGCATGAACAGCAAAATATTGTTTTCTTTCCTGAAACAAAGAAATATTCCTGATTCAAATATATTTGATCTCGATCCTGAAACAGGACAAATTACTGTTAAAGGGAATTTAGATTATGAAGAAACACCTGCTTATGAAGTCAGAGTTCAAGCAATGGATCAGGGTTCTGTTCCTCGCAGTGCGCATGCCAAACTGCTGATAGAGATACTGGACGTGAATGACAATGCCCCAGACATATCAGTGACGTCACTGATGACGCCAGTTAAAGAAGACGCAGTAATAGGGACTATTGTTGCTTTAGTTACAGTAAGTGATAAAGATGGAGGGGATAATGGTTTAACTGACTGTAATGTAATTGGGTCTGTTCCATTCACGCTGAAGTCCAATTACAAAAACGACTATTCTTTAGTTGTTGATGGACCTCTGGACAGAGAAAACATTTCGTTTTACAATGTGACCATAAAGGCCACAGATGAAGGGAGTCCTCCTCTATCCAGCATCAGAATCATTACAGTTGAAGTTTCAGATGTCAATGATAACGCACCTCATTTTATTGAACCTGTGATTAATGTTTTTGTAAAAGAAAACAGTCCAACAGGCTCAGTTATTTGTAAAATAAGAGCACTTGATCCTGATCTACATAGTAATGCCAAACTAAGTTATAGTTTGTTAGACAGTTTCCCTAAAAACATTCCAATTTCATCAGTTTTAAATATTAACTCAGACACTGGAGAGATTATCAGTCTCCAGTCTTTTAACTTTGAGGAGTTGAAAACGTTTCAGTTCAAAGTTCAGGCCACAGATTCTGGTGTTCCTCCACTTAGCAGCAATGCAACTGTAAATGTTTTAGTCCTCGATGAAAATGATAATATTCCAACAATTCTTGTTCCTTATTCTGAGCACGGCTCCGTTAACAGTGAGAACATCCCATATTCTGCAGAAGCAGGATACTTTGTGGCAAAGATCAGGGCCGTAGATGCAGACTCTGGATACAACGCACTGCTTTCTTATCACCTGTCTGAACCCAAAGGAAACAACCTATTCAGGATTGGAACCAGCACCGGAGAAATAAGGACTAAGAGGAGGATGAGTGATAATGACCTGAAAAATCACCCATTGGTGGTGCTGGTTTCTGATAGTGGAGATCCCCCCCATACAGCTACTGTCTCTATCGATGTGGTGGTGGTTGAAAGCACCGCTGACATCCAGACTCAGTTCAGACATGTGCCTATAAAGGAGGACAGCTTCTCGGATTTGAACCTGTACCTACTGATCGCCATCGTGTCAGTGTCCGCCATCTTCCTGCTGAGTCTCATCAGTTTAATAGCAGTCAGGTGCCACAGGACAGACGGGTCTTTCAGTAGGTACAGCGCCCCCATGATCACCACCCACCCTGACGGCAGTTGGTCTTACTCCAAATCTACTCAGCAGTACGACGTGTGTTTCAGCTCAGACACACTGAAGAGTGATGTAGTGGTTTTCCCCGCACCTTTTCCACCTGTGGATGGTGAACTGATCAGTATAAACGGAGGAGATACATTTACCAGGACTCAGACTTTACCCAACAAAGAAAAGGTAGGCTCTATTTGCAGTGATATTTTCTTCCCTTTTTAGTATATAAAGTTTCCCAAAATAATGTTTTTCTTTTCAAATTTTGTATTAGTTTTAATGTAAATTTTTAACTGAACTTGTTTGAATGCCAAGTCCATCAATAAACTAAATAGAATTTAACCTTGAAAACTACATCATCATTAAAAAAGACAAAGTTAATGTATCGTACATCCCACATAGTATTATATTCAGCCATACAATAGAGCACCTTACACATTTTATTGTTATGAAGCAAATAGTAAACAAAAGTAACCTGTCTTTGAAATGATATAGAAATCATCTAATCATAGAAGTTTACCAGTGCCTTTAAATGCTTAAATCAAAATATCTTTTTTATATTTAACTTTGATTTCCTTGAGAAAGCACGTTCTGATGTGTTACTCATAAATCAACCATCTTCAGTGTTTTGACCTTGAATTGTTGTTGTCAAGCATAGTGTTTGCATTAAAAGTGAGGGAATGCCACTGTGGCAATGAAGACAAACATAATTCATATACACAGTTATCTTTTAAACAACTGAGATTTTCATTAAGAATAACTATGATTTGTTTTCTAATTGTAACCATTGTTTTTAAAGCTAGTGTTGATTATTTTCTAAACAATTACATTATAGCTTCAAAGCATTTTAAAGAGCCGTTGATCTATGTTGGTTGCTTGTTGAACATTCATGAATATTTGTACACACATTTACTTGGTGTTCATAGATGTATCATTACACTTTTTGAATAATTTATCATAGAAGTTATGCCGTTGCATCTTGTACATCATTTTATTTGTATTTATTTATTTTTTGAAAGACGTGTTGTATTTAAATTATTTGGGAAAAATAACTCGACAGTATATTGGTAAACGTGTATCTACTCTCTACCGCATGATGTCGCTGGAGACCGTAGATTTATAATCTGCTTGTAAACCGAGAACTCGTCCGTGCACTGACAACTGGACTCGTCATCAGCCATTTTTTTTATTTTTTCTCGACACTCGGTAGTGTTGTGGTAAGAGCGGGACGCGATCAACCAGAATAGCGCTGCTTTGGGAATGGATTGCTTGTGCGGGTGATAGATGTTCTTTCGGGATCTAATCAACTCGATCAACGATGTATATGCAACGACAAAACGCATACTCCTGGATTCATTTTGTTGCACTGCTTTGTCTTTGTGAGCGATCTGCTTCACAGTTGTCCTATTCAATATCTGAGGAGGTGAACAAAGGCACAGTGGTGGGAAATATCGCAAAGGATTTAAACCTCAATCTTCAGGAACTCCAAATCAGGGATCTACGTATTGTTTCCAGTTTCAGCAAGACATACTTTGACGTGAACCTGGGGACGGGTAACCTCTTTGTTGGCGAGAGAATAGACCGAGAAGATCTTTGTCCGCATGTAGTAAAATGTTCAGTCAAAATACAAGCTGCTCTGAAAAATCCAATGAATGTGCATCGTATTGAGGTAATTATTCTCGATATAAATGATAACTCGCCATCCTTCTTTGAACAATCGCTTTCAATGGACATTTCTGAATTACTGTCACCAGGAGAACGATATCTTCTTCCTGTAGCAGTAGATGCAGACATAGGGAGTAACTCAGTGAAAACCTACAAGCTGAGTCCAAATGAGCATTTCTCTCTTGATGTGCAGACTGGCGGAGAACACGGTGTGTCTGCTGAGTTAGTGCTGCAGAAAGCTTTAGATCGAGAGAAACAGCCAATAATAAAACTTATCTTGACCGCCGTGGACGGAGGTAAACCTGCTCGATCAGGTACTTTAGAGTTAACCGTTAACGTAATTGATGTCAATGACAATACACCCTTATTCAGCAAATCCCTTTATAAAGTGAGGGTGGAAGAAAATGCTCCTCCGCATACGTTCGTCATCAAATTAAATGCAACAGATTTAGACGAGGGAACAAACGGTAAGGTTTTGTATTCTTTCATCAAAAGAGGGAATATTGATCCATTAGATATTTTTGACTTAAATCCGGAAACTGGAGAAATTACTGTTAAAGGTAAAATAGATTTTGAGGAAACGCCTGCCTATGAAGTCAGAGTTCAGGCAAAAGATCAAGGTGCGTCTCCTCGTAGTGCGCATGCTAAACTGCTGATAGAGATAATTGATGTGAATGACAATGCCCCAGAAATATATGTGACGTCACTGATGACGCCTGTTAAAGAAGACGCAGAGATGGGGACTATTGTTGCTTTCATTACAGGAAGTGATAAAGATGGAGGAACCAACGATATAACCGCCTGTAATGTTGTTGGATCTGTTCCTTTTAAGCTAAAGTCCAATTATAAAAACGACTATTCCTTAGTTGTTGATGGACCTCTGGACAGAGAAAACATTTCGTTTTACAATGTGACCATTATGGCCACAGATGAAGGGAGCCCTCCTTTATCCAGCATCAGAATCATTACTGTTGAAGTGTCTGATGTTAATGATAACACCCCTCGATTTATGGAGTCTGTTATTAATGTTTATGTGAAAGAAAACAGTCCAACAGGATTAGTTATTTTTAAAATAAATGCAGTTGATCCTGATCTGGATAGTAATGCAAAATTGAGTTATGCATTGTTGGACAGTTCTCTCAAAAATATTCAGATATCTTCTGTTTTAAACATAAACTCGGAGACTGGAGAGATTATCAGTCTACAATCTTTTAACTTTGAGGAGTTGAAAGCGTTTCAGTTCAGAGTTCAGGCCACAGACTCTGGTGTTCCTCCACTGAGCAGCAAAGCTACCATAAATGTTTTAATCCTCGATGAAAATGATAATATTCCAACAATTCTTGCTCCTTATTCTGAGCATGGCACTGTTAACAGTGAGAACATCCCATATTCTGCTGAAGCAGGATATTTTGTGGCAAAGATCAGGGCTGTAGATGCAGACTCTGGATACAACGCACTGCTTTCTTATCACGTCTCTGAACCCAAAGGAAACAACCTGTTCAGGATTGGAACCAGCACCGGAGAAATCAGGACTAAGAGGAGGATGAGTGACAATGACCTGAAAACTCACCCGTTGGTAGTGCTGGTTTCTGATAATGGAGAGCCCTCCCTGTCAGCTACTGTCTCTATCGATGTGGTGGTGGTTGAAAGCACCGCTGACATCCAGACTCAGTTCAGACATGTGCCAACAAAGGAGGACAGCTTCTCAGATTTGAACCTGTACCTGCTGATCGCCATCGTGTCAGTGTCCGCCATCTTCCTACTGAGTCTCATCAGTTTAATAGCGGTCAGGTGCCACAGGACAGACGGCTCCTTCAGCAGGTACAGCGCCCCCATGATCACCACCCACCCTGACGGCAGTTGGTCTTATTCCAAATCTACTCAGCAGTACGACGTGTGTTTCAGTTCAGACACGCTGAAGAGTGATGTAGTGGTTTTCCCCCCGCCGTTTCCACCTGTAGATGGTGAACTGATCAGTATAAACGGAGGAGACACTTTTACCAGGACTCAGACTTTACCCAACAACGAAAAGGTAAGCGGTTTCTAACTCGTCGATTAAATTTTCAGGAAAAAAATACACAAAAGGTAAACTTTCAAACGGATTTTTGTATTTCTACTGCACACCACTACCATCGATCACTGCGTTTGTAAAAATTCAGTCTAACGTGAAACATCTGTGTAAATTCATTGAAAGAGGTTGTCTGTGGTTCAAACGGCCTTTTGGGGCGCTTTCCGTGGTTCTGAAAATAAACTTCTCGTCTTTTCGATCTATCAAAAGGGCTTTATATCAAATTGTTGGTTTACTTATCCATCAACATTTATTGGTGAAATAATCCATTCCCTTACTTGATGTGCTTCGTTGTGAAGATATGTCAAATTAAAAACATTGCATCTTGTCCCAAACGTCATTTAGACAATAAATCAGCATAATGGTTTTCAGACAATTGGTACCTTTTTAATGTTGTTCCTCTCCACGCATTAGAAAAAAAATTATTGTCAGATTGTATTGGATACCCACAAGTGGTGTGCGTCAGAGAGTCGATTTTACATGTTCTTAGTTATATCTAAGTTATAACGCTTGAGGTCGCTAATGACCGAAACAGGTTTTTTTTTGCACTTTGTGTTTTTAGTCTCCTCCTTTTGCTATGAAGCGTCAGCAGACCGGGGGTGTGCTTTGTGTGGTGACGGTAAAAGGCAGTAGTCTGAAGTGGACGGGAGGGAAAATGTTAGGCGATAGTGTGGCGTTTTGTGGATGAAAATAACTGCAATCGAGTCTTTGTTTTTCAAAGCAGATATGGGCAATGAGAGGAATAATGGGATTTTATGCTCACTGATCATCACCTTTTTATTGGACTGGTCCGCTGCTCAGATTTTTTACTCTGTTTCCGAGGAAGTGGACAAAGGAACTGTGGTTGGAAACCTCGCCAAGGATTTAAATGTCAACGTGCGAGACCTGCAAACCAGGAATTTAAATATCGTTTCGGGATACAGTAAGACATATTTCGACACAAATTTGAAAACGGGTGAGCTTTATGTTTGTGAGAGAATAGATCGCGAGGAGCTTTGTCCAAACACAATCAAATGCACACTAAATGTAGAGGCCATACTGAGTAATCCTATGTTACTTCGACGCATCGAGGTGGTGATTACTGATGTAAATGACAATTCACCTGCATTTGTAGAGAAATCATTTCCCGTCAATATTTCTGAATCTTCGCCTACGGGTGAACACTTCTTGCTTCCTTTAGCTCTAGATGCAGATACAGGCGGATATTCAGTTAAGACCTACAAGCTGAGTCCAAATGAATATTTCTCCCTCGACGTGCAGAGCAGTGGAGAATACGGCGCGACTGCCGAATTAGTGCTGCAAAAGGCTTTAGATCGAGAAAAACAACATCTTATTACATTAACCCTGTCAGCTCTTGATGGAGGTAAACCTCCTAAAAGTGGGACCGTGCAGATCCAGGTTAATGTTTTGGATGTAAATGATAACACGCCTTCATTTAGCCAATCACTTTACAAAGCACGCATTAAAGAAAACGCTAAAGCTGGGTCGTTAGTTATTCAACTTAATGCCGCTGATTTAGATGAGGGGGATAACGGGAATGTAGTTTATTCCTTTGTGACACGTGGGAACTTCAATCCTGCTGATATGTTTTTTATCAATGCGGAGACCGGTGAGGTCACAGTTCATGGTGATTTGGATCACGAAGTGCAGTCAGCATATGATATTCATATTCAAGCTAAAGACAAAGGTGCATCGCCCCGGAGCGCAAATGGAAAGCTGTTAGTGGAGGTACTTGATGTAAACGATAATACCCCTGTAATTATGGTAACGTCACTAATGAACCCTGTTCGAGAAGATGCCGAAATAGGAAGCGTTGTTGCTCTTGTGACAGTAACTGATAAAGATTCGGGGAAAAACGGCCAAACTCAGTGCAAACTCACTGGTTCGTCACCCTTTAAACTAAATTTGAATTATAAAAATTATTACTCTTTAGTAGTAGATGGGCGTCTTAATAGAGAAGAATGCTCGTTTCACAATGTCACAATCACAGCCACTGATGAAGGTACGCCGTCTCTGTCCAGCAAGAGTACTGTTTTAATTCAAGTATCTGATGTCAATGACAATGCTCCACGTTTTCTTGAACCCCTCATTAATGTCTACGTAAAAGAAAACAGTCCGATTGGAGCTCGTATATGCGTGGTTACTGCTGTAGATCCTGATGTCAGTGAAAATGCGAAAGTGACATACTCATTAGAAGGCTTTGAGAAAAGTATCCTTTTAACATCATTTGTAAATATTAACTCGGAGACGGGGGAAATTATGAGTCTACAGTCCTTTAATTTCGAGGAGTTGAAAACGTTTCAGTTCAAAGTTCAGGCCACAGACTCTGGTGTCCCTCCGCTCAGCAGCAACGTGACCGTCAATGTTTTAATCCTCGATGAAAATGATAATATTCCAACAATTCTTGCTCCTTATTCTGAGCACGGCTCCGTTAACAGTGAGAACATCCCGTATTCTGCAGAAGCAGGATACTTTGTGGCAAAGATCAGGGCTGTAGATGCAGACTCTGGATACAACGCACTGCTTTCGTATCACTTGTCTGAACCCAAAGGAAACAACCTGTTTAGGATCGGAACCAGCACCGGAGAGATAAGGACTAAGAGGAGGATGAGTGATAATGACCTAAAAACTCATCCATTGGTGGTGCTGGTTTCTGATAATGGAGAGCCCTCCCTGTCAGCTACTGTCTCTATTGATGTGGTGGTGGTTGAAAGCACCGCTGACATCCAGACTCAGTTCAGACATGTGCCTATAAAGGAGGACAGCTTCTCGGATTTGAACCTGTACCTGCTGATCGCTATCGTGTCAGTGTCCGTCATCTTTCTGCTCAGCCTCATCAGTTTAATAGCGGTCAGGTGCCACAGGACAGACGGCTCTTTCAGCAGGTACAGCGCCCCCATGATCACTACCCACCCTGACGGGAGTTGGTCTTACTCCAAATCTACTCAGCAGTACGACGTGTGTTTCAGCTCAGACACACTGAAGAGTGATGTAGTGGTTTTCCCCGCGCCTTTTCCAACTGTGGATGGTGAACTGATCAGTATAAACGGAGGAGACACTTTTACCAGGACTCAGACTTTACCCAACAAAGACAAGGTGAGTTGACTGTATGACGTGTGTAGCTATTGAGTCACTTAAAAATGTTTTTTTGATCTATTTTATCCCTATCTATATTTTCAGGCACTGTCATACGTCAAACTTGTTTCAGTGATTCATACAATATGATCACTCTGTCCCGCTTTGTATTCTGAAGTGAGAATTCACTGAAGTTACTACTGTGGTTGCTGTCCATGGTTCTGATTCGTTTGTTTACCACATCTGGGTAACGTCTATACCAAGGGTCCTCAATTCCGGGCCTCGAGGGCCGGTGTCCTGCATGTTTTAGGTTTCTCCCGGTTCCAACACACCTGAATCCAATAAGGGGCTCCTTACTTGGCTTTTTTACAAGCTAGATGATGACATCAGTATCAGATCGAGGTGTGCTGAAGCTGGGAGAGAGCTAAACCGTGCAGGACGCCGGCCCTCGAGGCCCGGAATTGAGGACCCCTGGTCTATACACTCCGTAGGGAAACTTAATGGAAAATGTATTATTCTTTACACGTTCCATCCTTGATCACATAACTGGAAACATATCTGCTTCAATAGTTGTAATGTCAGTTATTAATTAATTTCACAGTTTTTGCCATATATTTTAACAGATAGAAAACAGTCAAAACATGATTTTTGTGTTCCTCTTTTTACTATTTTTTCTACTGGATCGAATGATCCATACATTTATTCCGTACTTACATTAAATCTACAGTTGGTGTCGCTAGTGATTGTACATATATCAGTGGCTCATTTTTTTTTCTTCCCCGGACTCCTCCTCCGCTTGCGATGGAGTTAGTCCAGTGCTTTGTCAGAGGATACACGAATAGCCGCTGACAGATACGGCTTTTTTTGATATGCCGGTGAAATTTGGACATGCTCAAAATTTGTATTTTTCATCGGGTGGCAGCCATGGGAAATATAAGACAAAAAGACGTCACTTGGATACAAATACTCGCCCTGCTTTGTTTGTGCGACGCGTCCGCCGCGCAGCTCTCGTACTCCGTGTCAGAGGAGGTGGACAAAGGAACTGTGGTGGGAAATCTTGCGAAAGACATACAATTGAATGTTAACGAGCAAGAGAGACGGGATTTGCGAATAGTCTCCAGCAACTCAAATAAATATTTTGACATGGATTTCAAAACAGGTGCGCTTTATGTCTGCGACAGGATCGATAGAGAAGAGCTCTGTCCAAATACGGAAAAATGTTCTCTTTACTTCGAAGCAATACTGACCAACCCGATGCATCTGCACCGCATAGAGGTTCAGATCATTGATATTAACGACAACGCGCCGTCATTTCGTGAAAGGGAAAAGGTTCTCAGTATTTCTGAGTCTTCCTTAACTGGTGAGAGATATCTACTTCCGATAGCAAACGATGCAGACAGGGGCAGTAATTCTGTACAAAGCTATAAGCTTAGTCCAAATGATTATTTCTCATTGGATGTAAGCGGTGCACAACACAGTGAGTCTGCTGAATTGGTGCTGCAGAAAGCTTTAGACAGGGAGAAACAATCTGTTATCCATTTAAGTTTAACAGCTCTGGACGGAGGAAGACCTTCGCGATCGGGGACATTAACAATACTTGTGCATGTTATGGATATAAACGACAATTCACCCGTATTTACCCAACCCCTGTATAAGGCACAAGTAATTGAAAATGCTCCTTTTCAGACCCCAGTGTTGACAGTAAGCGCTAAAGATTTGGATGAGGGAATTAACAGTGAAATTGTGTATTCATTTATTGAAAGGGGAAATTTTAATCCATCTTCATTGTTCTCAATAAACGCCGAGACAGGGGAAATTACTGTAAATGGAAAAGTTGATTATGAGATGAATACAGCTTACGATATCCGGATACAGGCACAGGATAAAGGTACACCTGCACGCAGTGTGCATGGCAAGTTATTAATCGAAGTAATTGATTTTAATGACAATATACCTGAAATCATTGTCACATCTCTCATGAGCCCAGTTAAAGAAGATGCTGAGGTAGGTACAGCTGTGGCATTGGTGACTCTGTCTGACAGAGACGGTGGCAGTAATGGAGTCACCCATGCAAATATTATTGGTTTGGTGCCTTTCAAACTCAAGCTTAACTACAAAAATTATCACTCATTAATAGTTGATGCGCCACTTGATAGAGAGAGTATTTCTAAATATAACATAACGATAATAGCCAGTGACGAAGGCAATCCACCGCTGTCCAGTATTAGTATAATTACTGTTGACATTTCTGATGTGAATGACAATGTACCTTTGTTCCCGGAGCCTGTGATTAATGCCTATGTGAAAGAAAACAGTGCAGTGGGAGCTACCATCTTAATCATAACTGCCGTTGACCCTGACATGGGGGAAAATGCCAAAATAACTTATTCAGTCCTGAATGGCTTCACCAAAAGTATACCAATAACTTCTGTTGTTAACATAAACTCAGAAACTGGAGATGTCGTGAATTTACAGTCTTTTAACTTTGAAGAAATGAAAACGTTTCAGTTCAAAGTTCAGGCCACAGACTCTGGTGTTCCTCCGCTCAGCAGTAACGTGACGGTGCATGTTTTTATCCTTGATGAAAACGACAACAGTCCCTCGATTCTTGCTCCTTATTCTGAGCACGGCTCCGTTAACAGTGAGAACATCCCATATTCTGCTGAAGCAGGATACTTTGTGGCAAAGATCAGGGCTGTAGATGCAGACTCTGGATACAACGCACTGCTTTCTTATCACCTGTCTGAACCAAAAGGAAACAGTCTGTTCAGGATCGGAACCAGCACCGGAGAAATCAGGACCAAGAGGAGGATGAGTGACAATGACCTGAAAACTCACCCCTTGGTGGTGTTGGTTTCTGATAATGGAGAGTCCTCTCTTTCAGCTACTGTCTCTATTGATGTGGTGGTGGTTGAAAGCACTGCTGACATCCAGACTCAGTTCAGACATGTGCCTACAAAGGAGGACAGTTTCTCGGATTTGAACCTGTACCTGCTGATCGCCATCGTGTCAGTGTCCGTCATCTTTCTACTGAGTCTCATCAGTTTAATAGCGGTCAGGTGCCACAGGTCAGACGGATCTTTCAGCAGGTACAGCGCCCCCATGATCACCACCCACCCTGACGGGAGTTGGTCTTACTCCAAATCTACTCAGCAGTACGACGTGTGTTTCAGCTCAGACACACTGAAGAGTGATGTAGTGGTTTTCCCCGCACCTTTTCCACCTGTGGATGGTGAACTGATCAGTATAAACGGAGGAGACACTTTTACCAGGACTCAGACTTTACCTAACAAAGACAAGGTAAGGTTAGCAGTACAAAACAATATCTTAAAAAATCTGTGATTTATGTGAATTCTCTCAGGTTGCATTATGTTGTCCTTGATAATTTTGTAGCTCCTGATATCACATGCTCACCCTGCTGTCATTTGTTGTCATGTGAGCAATCACGGATTGTATATGCTATAATGAATCTGTTTTTACTGAAACTCCATTGATTAAATCATTTTATCGTCTTGTTATGTCTCCAATATAACCGTTAGATGTCGCTAACAGCTTGTAGACTTCAGGTTTTTGTTTTTTGTTTTCTCAGCTTTGCTCCTCCCTCTACAGGCGGTTCGCAATTCTTTGTTTGCTGTTTTATCATAGCACCCTGCTCGGCTTTGATTTGGAATTGCTGTTTCAGAGCAATGGTGGTGCTCGGGTGTTTTCTTTTTTCTTACTTTAATTTCACACGTCGTTGCTAACAGAATGCCACAAAGGAATATTTTTCGGCACTGGATTTATTATTTGTTCCCTGTGTTTCACCTATGGGAAGGCGCAGCAGCACAGATTGTGTACCCAGTAACGGAGGAATCAAGCCCTGGTACCACTTTGGGAAATTTAGCGAAGGATTTACATTTAGATGTACAGCAACTGGAAACTCGAGGTTTTCAAATTTCGGGACCTAATACAAGGTATTTCAACGTGGATGTTAAGACGGGTGCGCTTCTGGTCAAAGACAGAATAGACCGAGAAAAGCTCTGCTCTCGAAATGCCAAGTGTTCACTTGAGGTGGAAGCCATTGTGAACTCTCCTCTCAATCTGTATCGCTTTGAGGTTAAAATTGTGGACATTAATGACAATACGCCATCTTTTCGGATCCCAGAGATTGTTCTCAATGTGTCAGAGTCGGCATTTCCCGGAGAGAAATTCGCTCTGCCCAAAGCATTTGACGCAGATGTCGGGAGTAACTCGGTTAAAGGATATAAGCTCAGCCAAAATGAACATTTTACACTTGATGTGCAGAATAGTGGAGAGCCGACAATGTTTGCTGAAATGGCCCTTCACAAAACATTGGATCGCGAGAAACAACACGTTATAAAGTTAACACTGACAGCTGTCGACGGAGGAAAACCCCCGAAATCAGGCACATTACAGATCACCGTTAACGTGCAGGACGTAAACGACAACATTCCGATATTTGAAAAACCTTTATACAAAGCCACGGTGGTCGAGAACACACCGCGCGGAGCAACTGTAATAGCTGTGCATGCTCGAGATTTAGATGAAGGTTCCAATGGAGAAATACAGTACTCGTTTATAAATCAGGACACTGATAATGATGTTGATAAATTTTCAATTGATCCCGAAACGGGTGAGATTACAGTCAATGGTGAATTGGATCACGAAAAAAACAACGCCGTTGAAATCAGGGTTCAAGCAAAAGACAAAGGTCCAAATCCAAGAGCATCCAACTGTAAAGTGTTAGTTGAAATCGCAGATGTTAATGACAATCCCCCTGAAATATCAGTGACATCACTAGTAAATGTGGTGAGGGAGGACGCTGCTGCAGACACGATGGTGGGACTTATAACAGTAAAAGATCACGATGCAGATAGAAACGGAGTTGTTCAGGTGAAAATAGTCGATTCTGTGCCTTTTACAATAAAAAATACATATAAGAACCATTACTCTTTGGTTGTAGACGGATCCTTAGACAGAGAAGTGGTTTCTCAGTATAATATAACTATATCAGCGACAGACGAAGGGCTGCCGCCTCTGTCCAGTACAAGCGTCATTACCGTCCATGTTTCTGATGTAAATGACAATGCCCCCCGGTTTAAAGAGCCTGTTACAAACATAGTTGTTCGAGAAAACAGTGCTGTGGGTGCTGTCATTTATACCTTAACTGTAGATGATCCTGATGTGGATGAAAATGCGAAAGTAACATATTCAGTTGTAAACAACAATCACAAAATCAATGTTATTGCATCAGCCTTTAATGTCAATTCAGAGACTGGAGATATTATCAGTCTACAATCGTTTAACTTTGAAGAGATGACAACGTTTCAGTTCAAAGTTCAGGCCACAGACTCTGGTGTTCCTCCGCTCAGCAGCAACGTGACCGTCAATGTTTTTATCCTCGATGAAAATGACAACAGTCCCGCGATTCTTGCTCCTTATTCTGAGCACGGCTCCGTTAACAGTGAGAACATCCCATATTCTGCTGAAGCAGGATACTTTGTGGCAAAGATCAGGGCTGTAGATGCAGATTCTGGATACAACGCACTGCTTTCTTACCACCTGTCTGAACCCAAAGGAAACAACCTGTTCAGGATCGGAACCAGCACCGGAGAAATCAGGACCAAGAGGAGGATGAGTGACAATGACCTGAAAACTCACCCCTTGGTGGTGCTGGTTTCTGATAATGGAGAGCCCTCCCTGTCAGCTACTGTCTCTATTGATGTGGTGGTGGTTGAAAGCACCGCTGACATCCAGACTCAGTTCAGACATGTGACTACAAAGGAGGACAGCTTCTCGGATTTGAACCTGTACCTACTGATTGCCATCGTGTCAGTGTCCGTCATCTTTCTACTGAGTCTCATAAGTTTAATAGCTGTCAGGTGCCACAGGACAGACGGATCTTTCAGCAGGTACAGCGCCCCCATGATCACCACCCACCCTGACGGGAGTTGGTCTTACTCCAAATCTACTCAGCAGTACGACGTGTGTTTCAGCTCAGACACATTGAAGAGTGATGTAGTGGTTTTTCCCGCACCTTTTCCACCTGTGGATGGTGAACTGATCAGTATAAACGGAGGTGACACTTTTACCAAGACTCAGACTTTACCTAATAAGGACAAGGTAAGATGTAATAATTTACAATGACATGCAAGTCTCTAACGTGTATAACTCGTGGCTTCGGTTTTCCTGCGTTTGGCTGAAGCGCTGGCCGTGGTGCTGAAGTTTAGAGACTGCTGCAGCTTCTTTGTTATCACTCCTTCCAGACCGTTTCACATCGCTAAAATTAAAAGATAAAAAAACCCACATATATCAAAATGCCACTATAGAAAATTAAAAAATTTAATCACTAAATTAAAACATGTAAATGATTTTGTAAAACGTGTTAGTAGCATCGTGAGAAGTTGGCATCATACCAAGTAGTCAAAGAGTCTTTGTTGTGAACTTGCCAGGGTCTGGGTCAGTAGATTGTTAAAAGCATGCAGTATGCATCAGAAAAAAGTTTTTACATAAAATAAATACAATAGAAATATAGTATCTGGTGGCAACACTTGCAAAATGTAAAATTGTGGTGCTAATGAGCCGAGGGGTGTCAAGCTATCCCTGCTTTGGGGGCATCAGCAGGTGGTGCATTCACTGCAGTAAAAATGTTACATCTGTGTTTGGGTTTGGGAGGTTGTGAAACTTCCAAACCTCCAATTCTACTGATTATCACTTTGCATTTGGTGCCTTGCTCATACTAATCAAGGTGTCCACAACTTTTCTCTAAGCCATTTATTGGTTGTTGTCAGTGTTGCCTCTTGTGACACTCTTGCCTTCACTTGAGTGAGCACAAGTTGTCAGCTATGAGAAGCTCTGTGTTTACATGTCCGCTCCACAGCTGAGTAAATCTTCTTTTACTTCAGCGCATACTTCAAGCTTGTATCCAATTCACCACTGTACCATTTTCCAATAATACTCCTGCACGTGTGTGCGATGGGAGCTAACAAGATAGGGTAGCAGACTTTGCATCTTACCTTTGCAGGTTTGACTCTCTCAGCTGACAGATCACTTAAATAGGAAGTGTTGAATGCAGGGAAATACTTTCCCCACGAGGAAATCAAAAATGTACACAAAATCCTCCAAAAATGCTCAGCAACATATTGTGAAGTCACAAATAAATAGAGCTGACTGTGCTCTATCAAAACGCTGAGCAAGTATGAGCCATTTGTTGCTGTAATTGAAGTTCTCAAAGCCATCCATTCTCATTTTGACATTTGAGACTTATATTCTACGAATGATAAAAAAAAAAAAAAAACATTTGACTGAATGTCTTTCCTCTGTATTTTTGAGGGGAATTTCTGTCTCTTAAGTGAGATGTTAAAACTGGGTGAAGCAATGTTGGAAATCACCTCAGGTCATCTTTGACAGTGGTGTTTGTAATTTGTTTTAAGACATAACATGAATTTGTTACTACTAACATCAATAATGGCTCCATCCTGTTCCAGTAACCCATCAGTAAGATTGAGCCAGCATGCAAGATGGCATTCAGAAACCTTAGCCAATGCAACCAGATCTGCTATAGCTGATGTGGATTCAATTATTTGTTGTTTCCATGTTGATGTCAATGCATCGTGTGTAAAAGTAGAAATGTAAAGACTAATTTAGATCTCACTGATCCGTCACAAATAAAGTCAGGTAAATGTTAAACTCAGTTCAATGTAGCATTCATTCATTAACAAGAGAGCTAATCAGTTAATTTATTAGAAATACCTGTTTGTCTGACTGTGTACCTATCAGATATACTCAAGCTATATTGTTTGTTTGCAGTCAGCTCTGTTTTTCTCAAATGTTTTGAGCAATTCCCCATATTATACATTCAATAAAGCTTTTCATTGTTAGCTTTTTGTATTCATAATGTCTCTGCGTTGTATGAACTCATGCATTCATACATTTTTTCATTATTCAGCTTTTCAACTCACTGACCTTGATTTAATTCTGAGGGACTGCGCTCAATGCTGCTGTAAGACAGGTTTATACGGACCAAACAACATTTTTTATTTCTTACAAATCTAATGACAGAGGTGTTTCCCTTCATTGACATGGGCTTGATTCTGGTGGTTTTAATTTCTGTTCCAGAATGTTTTAGTGTCAGTATCAGGAGATGCTCACGATATCAGCTTCATGCCTGTTCCTGTTTTTTCCATCTCCTCCTCCATGCTGCCAGAGCTCTCTCCCCTCCCCCTATCCTTCCCTGTCCCTGAGAAGGGCAGCAGCTGAGAACATTAACAGGAAATCAGCCTACGTCTCCGCAGACATGTTGGGATCAGCCTTAGAGCACCGTAAACACGAGCTAATATATATTTCATTAAGATCTCTAATGTATGTACACAGTCGTTATGTACTCGCCAAGGCACTCATGAGTGCCTGGTATAATAAGTCTACAACTTGCAGTTACATTGGTAATTTCACGTCGCTTATTCCATGTTATTTGCCCTCACTGGTGGGAATGTGTTTCGCAGTTTGGTGACTGTGTATTTGTGTGTGTGTGCTGCGGTGGATTCATGATGCTTTTAGTCACTCAGACGGTATGACCTCATTTCAGGGAGTGGTTCAGCACAAACAAGCATGGCCTGATCTGTCAGGAGTCCGGTCATTCAGTTGCTTCAGCTCGAATAAGCCTGTGGTGTTTTTCTCTCTCTCTTGCTCTCTTTTAGATTCTGATTATTGCAGGGTATGAGGCATGGCCGTGTGCTCTTATAAGTGGGTCAGTAAGCGATTTCAAATATGGCAGCGCGCTACATGCGATATCCGACTGGACCTGTGATTGCTTTTTCGCTCTCGCTCTCTCTCTCTCTCCGATGCGAACTGTGTGAGATGCGTTCTGCATGCCACGGCTCCGAAAACAATGCCTGGAGCAGTCTCTCTGCGTAAAAGTGGTTGAGCATGTGTTCTGAACGCTGCAGCTCTCAGTGAATGTGTGAGCGAGGCTGTGGGAGAGCGGGGGAGGGGCAGGTAATTTTCCGCTACTCGTTGCTGCAGAAGGAGAAGCAGCTGCAGGAGGGACTTTCAGTACCGATCGAGGTATCAGCTGCTCCTCTCGGCTCAGCTCTCTCTCCTGCTCCTGCTCTGCGGCTGGGGCGGGGCCCACAGCACCGCGTGTCAATCCCAGATAAACCCAAAGGATGAGGAGAAGAAGCTTTCATTCGTGCCATAACATCCGCAGATACTGATTATTTTTATGGTGCGTTTTATTTTTGTTTTAATGGGGCGAAAATGTAGTTAAACCTATGTATAGAATAGGAAACAAGAAGAATGTTGAGTCAGTATGCATGAGAAGACGTCTTGCAGTGTATATCCGATAAAAGCTTCTAACAGTCTCCCTTGGTGCCGCAAAATGCATTAAATTATTGATTAGAGGACATTATCGTTAGTGGTGGTGCTCCAGAATCCATATATTATAGTCCTGAAGCAGAGGCTTTCACTGTATGTCATCTGTGTAGTCCACAGATGATGAGGTGGTTTAATTCCTCCTTTTTAGTCCCCATTCTGTCACACGTCCTATGTAGCACTTCCTGTTTTTCTCGCTCACATGGGTGTGTCCTTTGTGTGAGAGTGAGGTTGGTGCTATCTCTGGTTGCCATGGAGACTGCTCTGAGCCATAATGAAACGACGAACTAGACTGTTTCCAGGGAGCTGCCAGTATGTGTACCCGCCCCCACCCTGACATCCATCCCAGCATGTGTGGTACTGATGCAAGCAGGGAGGAAACTGTGTGGACACAATGGGAGATGGGAAGAGAGATGGAGAGTAAGATGGAGGAAAATAATGCACAGCATATTCTGCAAAAAATGCCCTGTCAGACAAATGGAAAAAAAGAGTCAATCTAAAAGGAAAAAATGTTGCAGATTAGAGAATGTTTCTAAAATGGGAAAGGATTTTGCAAAGACATACAAATACAGCACTGAAGCCTTGAGCACAAGATAGTGAGAAAATGGTTTGCAGAGGATGAGCTGTACAAAAAAAACCTCCACATTGAATACATGCCCCACAGCTGAGTGAGAACATCACGGGCTTACAATTGGTCACAGATAAAAGGAATAACTTATCAGTACCCCCTCCCCTGCTCCCCACTTTCTCCAACCCGTCCCCCATCCATGCTTCCTCCTAGTGGCATTTGGGTGTTTTTTGCAGTCATTAGATTAGCTTTGTCATGCTCAGAAGAACCACAGGCTCCATCCACTCTCATCCAGCGAGGACACAAAGCCAGGGCATCCTAAGAGGAAAGGATCCAAAGCCTGCCTGCATTTCCTGATAGCTTTGTTAAGTGCCACAACAAGAAACTGTTTGATTTATGTGCAGGCTGAATCAGAACGACCAAGGAACTGTTTAACCCCTAGCAATGTCCCAGCAGGGACGGATTTGTGCTGTTTTTAGAGCTCTCAGACCCTTTATTCGTGAAAGAAAGGTACACAAGGGATCAACACAAACACACCCACAAAATGCTTTTCCACCCATTTACTGAGTCCACCTGAGTAAAAGGATTGTGGTTACTGTGGGACTTCTGTTCTGGAAATTTGAATGGGGAACTTATCCTGCTTAAAGACCAGTGTTATGAAAAGAAGGTGCATGAGGACACAGCTGTTGGTTTTTTCTGAAATATAGATTGGACAGAATACAGTATCATCTTTGGTGGAGTTTTGTTTTACCTTTTAATGGGGTTAACTTTGATATAATAACAGTTTAGCTGCTGTTTTGCGGCACTTTGAACTAAATTCCTATTTGTAAGTATGCATTCAGTGCATCTAACAGAAAAGGTAATGTAAAGATCGTTTTAAATAAAGGTGCAGTACTGTAGATACTCTGTGTTTTACAGTGCTCTTTTCTGTTTCACCTCTGGAGGGTGCCCTGTCTTTATCCCTAGCGTGATGCATTGCGGTCACTGTACTGGAAATGATAAAGAAAATGACTGCCGCTGCAGCCTGACGTCTGTGCCCTTCACCCCCCCCCCCCCCCCCCCCTCCCCCCCACCCCGGGTCTGTCTCAAACACACACGCACACACACACACACACACACACACACACACACACACACACACACACACACACACACACACACACACACACACACACACACACACACACACACACACTCAAATATGGGATTATGCTTTAGTGCTTTGGCTTAATGAAAAAGCCTCTGTGGACAGGCAGTGGGGGTGACGATCACGTGTCAAACCGTTGTATTTCCCATTTATTCCAACAGAGGGACCAGTTTCTCTCTCTCTGTCTCTCTCTATCTCTCTCTCTCTCTCTCTCTCTCTCTCTCTCTCTCTCTCTCTCTCTCTCTCTCTCTCTCTCTCTCTCTCTGCTGCTTCCTGTTCAGACAGTCTCTCCCACAGTAGGATTACATTTGCAGTGATCTGGCATTATGTTATCCTTTTATTTTTTTACTGTTCCATAACTCTCAATTAGTCAATTAAAATGGTTACACCCATCCATTTCTGTTTTGTTTTGTTATGCATGTCTTTTCTTATCGTTGACCAAATAAAACAAAAGAACACTTTAATGCAGCACTCAAGGGACATGCAGTATTGGTTTGTTTTATATTATAAGTAGCTGAAGGAGTGATCTATAAAATGTAATTCGTCTCAAAATCTGTCCTGAAATGATATTATTTATTTATGTTCGTCCAGCAACCACACCTTAAACGACAGCTATATTTTCTTACAATATTCTAAACTGATTTGTTAGGCAGTTTCTTTAAACTCTGTCCCCTGTAAATTGTTTGTCAACTTCAGAATGCCATTGAAATTTATAGTCTACAGGTACTTTCTCTGTCTCTTCTTCTAGTATGGCAGTCATCCGCATGTTTATATATCTGGTCTCTTTTTGTGATTTTTGTTGTGCATCATATGATTAGTCAAGATAAACATTGTCCTAAATAAGCCATCAGTTTTGATGTTGCACATGGAAATAATGTTTTCCTTCTATGTATCAGTATCTTAAAGTAAGGCATTTTGTATGTATCACTTCTGAGAAGTTGCAAGCTCTCACTCTTTGCCATGAATGCATCTTATTACAATTTTGAGTTTTTTTCCCTTACATTTAAAAGAGCAGAGGGTAGCAACATACATTTACAAGCATATTTTATACTCAGGTAGAATTTATATTTTATTTTAGTTTTATGGCCCTTCTTTTTACATGGCTAAATCTGTTTACCACATGTTGACAGATGCCGAGATGTAAGAAGTTAAGCCTCACCCGCAGCCAGGATCTATTTCTCTGTCGATATCTGTTGTCATCTGACTCACCAAAAATTGGAGAGCCAATATAGTAGAATCTGAAGGGAAGTAGAATGAATGGCTTTTTGAGTGGCCACTTACAGTATTAATGAGGTTGGAGAGAAAGTTATTAATACAGTGTCCATCTTGCATAATTGATGGAGAGGGGGATATTAATTTTCCAGTAGAAAGAAAGTTACAATTTTTAAATCTGGAATTTCCTTTTCTTCTTTGTGGCTTTTTCTCTCTAATCTTTTCTCTGGGCTAAGAGACTGGAATACTTGTTTTCTCAGTTAAGACGCCTGTATACCTATCAGCCAGTTTTCCACTTGAACAGCAACTGTTTGACAGAACGTCAGAGTTAATGTGATGAGAAAATGTTAGAAAATGCTGTGATTGGGAATTAAAGAAAAGAAAAGATGAAAATGTTTTTGAAAGCCGAATTACTGTAACACATAAACATTAAAAAAGCTGATTAGTCTTTTGAAATGCATGACATCCATCAGTCTGCAGGTGGGGGATAGTTGATGAACAGTTCTTGCAGCACCCTTCAGTAAAAATGAAATAATCAAGTGTTCACAGGAGTGTAATTAACATTGAAACAGACGGATGTATTTGGGGCAGGAATAAGTATTCGAGAGTTGCAAGATAAACTATGAAATAAACAGTAAAAAGGAAGTGAGAGTGACAAGTACAAAGGTCAGGTGTAATGCAAGTCTGATTTTGTAGTTGACAAGATAAATGCTGCCTGTTCTCATTATTTGTCTCATTGGTAAACACGGATGCTCAAACCTCCCAATGGGAAAATCTGCTAAATGTCACAGCGTGAAAGAGCATCTGAGGCCTGGTTGCAAGGGGCCACTGTTGCTTGGTAATATTGCAGACTGATGAAACCATCTCAAATCAACCCTTTCTATCCTTGTAGGATAATGGAAAAAAAACCTGCCTCCATCGGCATATGATTGATGAAGTGGTGCACAGTCTTTCAAAACTATAAAACACACTTTTCACATTCTTTAATAACTTTAAAGTAACTAATAAAAATTAACAACTCCAGTGAAATTGGGGTCCTGGCCTAGTGCCTGCAAATCCTGCCAATGTTTAAAAAGATATAAAAACTTGTCAGTAAGTTATATAAAAGAATGAACAATTAGCAATTTCAAAATAAATCAATACAAATGTCCCATAAGGCATCCAACCATCCCGCTGCAACCCTAGTCTGAACAAAGATTGAATAAAATGTGTTCCAGAAAATGTGCAGTATTTTTCTTGGTTGAATGGAAATAGAAAGCAACACGTTTCAAAAATACAGTCACAAAGCTATTTTGATGATGTGTTTTTGTATTATTCTTGCAGGGTTGTCAAACACTTCAGGGGCCACATGCAGCCCAGTTTCATCTTGGGAGGGCTGGACCAGTAAAATAGAGCCATAATAACCTTTAAAGTAAATTGTAAACTTTTTATTTTTTGTGGTACAGAGTATGATGAAAGTCTTCTGGTGCAAAATACGGTGAAATATCAAATAAGCTTCTCCTATAGCTGTTACATTTACCATGTTTTTTACAAAGTTAGCCTGACAGCATGGCTTCAAATCTAATGCTAGTTTACTAGCGAAATGAGAAAGCTGTCTTTTACGGAAGCATCAATGATATGTCAGCCCGGGTCTCAGTGTTGCATTGTCTGTGCTACTCTTAAGAGAAAAAAAATTATGTTTTCTTTGAAATCTTTATAACTTGCTTGGTGGTTTGTCTGGTCAAATTGGAGTCTCTTGCAGGCCCACAGACCTTACATTTGACACCCCTGAGATTGCCAATAGTAATAGATTGCTGAATGGATGCGTGCAAGGTAGACATTTTGGTTGACAATTGTTCTAGTGCCTAGTTTTTATGCCAATTGTGTAAAATTAAGTTTTACACACTAAGGTAACCTTTGGCAGTCTGTCTTAATGCCCTCCATTTTGCCACCTATTCTGCTTTGCCTTGAAGTGTGAACAGTCGGCCCATATCTGCCATCCACAAGAGTGAGTCACTGTCTTTTCTTCATCTCTTGGGATGCCAAATGCTGTTGTTGTTATAGCCGTGGGCAAACAGGGCGTGGGTGAGAGTGCCAGTGAACAAGGAGAGGAAAAAGACTATGTGGGCTGTAGACACTCATCCTGGATCATTGGGCATGGAGAACCAGGAATAAAAGGTTTCACAAGGACATTTCTTCACTGCACATAACTTTTTCTCTTAAAATAGATCTTCATCATCCTTACAAAGGATTTGGTTCTTGTAAGAGAATAAATGTCCACTGTCATGTTTATGGTTTATTGAGTAAGATGTCATCCAGTTTCCTTGATGTTGCGGAGTGCTTGAAGTTTTCCTTGTGTCTTGCTTTTTCTAACTCATTTTCTTTGGAAATTGATAAGCATTCAGATAATGTATGTTTAACACTGAGACAGGTGTTGGTGCGGCATGTTTTTACTTGCTTTGATGACACACTAGCCTGATGTGATGACATTGATGTTGTCAAATTGAAATTATGGAGGGAATCAAAATTATTATGAAAAGGAAGCTATGCACTGTGGAAATTAACATGGTCACTGTTTGACCATAACCTACCAGTATGTCATACAGTATATATATATATATATATATATATTTTTTTTTTTTTTGTGTGTGTGTATGATGTGGTGCGACCTCAATAGATGATAGAGAATGTCATTTACAAAAGTTCAGTAAAAACACTGTTCTAAATTAAGAAGTGTTTTTTTTTTAAGACAAATATGTTATACGGTATTTGTTTTTGGTCAGTTCAGTGCATATCAACACATTACCTTACATGTAAGTGACAAACAATATATATACATGTATGTATTGATCCTAGCTTGGCACCCGAAGATCATTTCTTCAAACAATCTAACTTCTTAATAATATGAAGTATATTCCAATGAGAATCTCTTTTTGTTAATCTAGAACACCAATGGATTTGTGTGACTTATTGGGTTCCCTGCAAATATACTGCACTGGAAATGCACTTATAATGAGAGGCTACAGTACTTTTTCCACAAACTTTATCCAGGATGATGCTCTTTAAATATTGCTATGCTTAATTCAGAATAGATGGTACCTGATAGATAGATAGATAGATAGATAGATAGATAGATAGATAGATAGATAGATAGATAGATAGATAGATAGATAGATAGATAGATAGATAGATAGATAGATAGATGAGAAATAATTTATGGCGCAGAGTTCTGCAGCGCCTACAGCCAATAGGAATCTGCGTGCACAACATCGTCAGCTGTCACTGTAGAGCAAACTGATCTAGAACTCAGATTAAATGTGTGTGTGTTGACAGAAGTCCCCTGGTGTCACATCGGTTAACTCCTGAGCACATACGAGTCAAAAACTGTCCAATTATCACAGTTTCATTAAAAGAAGGGCTACCGGCAATTTTAATTACGTATTTTCATCATATTTTTGTCTGTTTCTTATACGTATCAGTCGACATAATTTTAACACGGTTTTGACATGCCTGCGTCCTTAAAATGAACGAGTCTCGATCACTATGCATGACGCTGTTTCACATGTTGGTGTGCTTCTTTCTGTTCCTGACTGAACTGTGAATATTTTATTTGGCCAGATGGATATAACTGTTTTTGCAAAGCTGAGTTCATAAATCAGTTAACCGGCGCACAAGGAAAAGGGCGGTGGCACAGACAAAAAAAAAAAGAAAAAAAGAAAAGGAGAGAGAGAAAAACAGAAAAGGATTGTGGACATTTTAACGCAAGTGTCACCGTTTGTTTACAATGTCCGCCTTTATCGATGGATATATTGAAGAAACACACTTGAGGCTTTCGCTTTTGGGGGTTGTATTTTTTCAGATGGTGTTTGATTATGTTAGCGGTGGTGCTGAAATGCAGCCAGCTTGATTTGAGCGAGAGGCTCTCCCTCCCTTTTTGCCCACAGACAGCAACACCGCCACATCGCAGGGGGAGAGAGAGAGGCAGAGAGACCAATAGGCATCATCTGTGCGAGGAGTCAGCCTCGCTGGGGGGGATAGATTAATTTGAAAACATTAACCAGACAGACAAAGGAAAACATGGATATACCGGGGAAAATGTCCTCTGGTTCCAGCGAGGATGCTGTGTTTATCACGCACATAGTCGAAGTGATGCACTGACCATTCCTCCGTTTTTAATGAGGCGGGTGGGGACCCACAGCAAGCTAAAAAGGCGGAAAGATTTCTACAACCGAAATTCTGCTTGCTTGCGATGGCTGTGACGGCGCGATGCTGTTACAGTGACAGGGAGCATGTGCCTTTCATTTTTTTGTTCGTTATCTTCGCACTCGTTTGCCTTACAAATGCACAGGTTCGGTACTCTATTCCGGAGGAGCTGGAAAACGGAGCAGAAGTCGGTGACATTGTTCGGGATTTGGGTCTGGATCAGAGAAAACTCTCTGCCCGACGCATCAGAATCACCACAGACAGTGGACGGAGATATTTTACCATCAACCACAAAACTGGGAAACTGGTGGTGAGTGACCGCGTTGACCGAGAGACAGTGTGTGAATTTAGCGGCACCTGCTCACGCAGCCTGGAGGTGGTTTTAGAAAACCCGCTGGAGATGCACAACGTGGAGGTGGAGATTTTAGATGTGAACGATAACGCGCCTCAATTCCCGAGGGATGAGTATCAGCTTGAGGTGTCGGAATCCGCTCACACCGGGTCGAGGTTTCACATCGAGGGCGCTCAGGACGCGGATGATGGCTCCAACTCTGTGAAGCAGTACCGACTCAGCGCAAACGACCACCTCACTCTGGAGTCCGTCAAAGCATTTTCCAATAATAAGCACATCGAGCTCATTCTCAAAAAGCCCTTCGACCGTGAGCAAATGCCCTCTCATCAGCTAATCCTGACTGCAATGGATGGTGGCACCCCACAGCGAACTGGCACGGCCATCATCAATGTCCGTATCCTTGACGCCAATGACAATGTGCCTGCATTTGACAGCTCTGTGTACAAAGTGAAACTGTTTGAAAACTCTCCAAATGGCGCACTTGTTATCAAGTTAAATGCAACAGACCCGGATGATGGCATAAATGGGGACGTTTTCTATTCTTTCAGCAGTTACACACCTGAGAGAGTCAGACAGATGTTTTCTCTTGACACAGATAATGGAGAAATTAGGGTGAAAAACAATATAGACTATGAGGAGACAAACTCATATGAAATGTACATACAGGCGATGGACAAGGGACCAGCCCCTGTGGCAGTGCACTGTAAAGTAGTTGTAGAAGTTTTAGATGTCAATGACAACATTCCTGAGATTGTGCTCTCCTCACTCTCCAGCCCTGTCCGTGAAGATGCTCGAGCTGACACTGTAGTAGCATTGATTAGTGTGATTGACCGAGATTCTGGACCAAATAAGCAGGTAACGCTTGAGATCATGCCCCATTTGCCTTTTAAGATAAAGTCATTCCGGAACCACTACACCATCGTCACATCCGCTTTCCTGGATCGTGAATCTATCTCATCCTACAACGTCACAGTGAATGCTGTGGACGGAGGCTCTCCGCCTCTCTCATCTCAGATGACTTTTAAAGTTGATGTTGCAGACGTTAATGATAATCCACCTCGTTTCGAGCAGACATCATATACTGTTTATATTACAGAGAACAATGCTCCCAGTTCTTCTCTGTGTGTTGTTAAAGCTACAGATGCTGATGCTGCAGAAAATGCTCGCATCACCTACACTGTCCTCAATGACAACAACCATGGAATTCCGGTAGCCAGCTACGTCAGTATCAAGCCTGACACAGGTGAAGCCTATGCCCTGCGAGCATTTGACTTTGAGAAGCTACGAGAGTTTCACTTTCAAATAAAAGCCCAGGACAATGGTGTCCCTCCTCTCAGCCGTGTGGCCACAGTGTATGTTTACATTATGGATCAGAACGATCATATGCCCAAGATAGTATATCCACCCGCCAATGGGAGCCGCACCACAGAGACGTTGATAAAAAATGCTGAAGCTGGAGTCTTGGTGAGCAAGGTTGTAGCGTGGGATGGGGATGCAGGACAGAATGCCTGGCTTCTTTACAATCTGGAGCAGACCAACATAGACCTAGATCTGTTTAAAGTGCATGAGTACACAGGAGAGATTCGCACGACAAGGCGTGTCATTGAAGATAACTCCACCTCGTTCATACTGACTGTTTCAGTGCGAGATAATGGTCTACCACCACTTTCCTCCACCGCCACCATTTATGTGCACGTGATGGAACTGCCTCCAAAAGTAGCCCCTGATCCAAAGCGCATCATAAGGCCCAACAGCCCCTTAATGTTTTCCAATGTCACTCTCTACCTCATCATTGCCCTCAGTGCCACAACCTTTGTATTTTTGGTCACCGTCTTTGTGTTGGCCATTGTGCGTTGCCATGCGTACTGTACCCAACCAGGCTCCTGCTCCCCATGTTGTGTGTCCAAGAAGAGTCTGCCAGAGGGGGGCACCACAGTGGCTGGCAGTGGGAGTGGAGGAAGATCTGCAGCTGGAGTCCAACAGACCAACAATATGGCGTTGCGTAGAGACCTCAAAGTGGAACCACATTACATCGAAGTGCGAGGAAATGGTTCTTTGACCAAAACATACTGTTACAAGACATGCCTGACTGCCACGTCAGGAAGTGACACTTTTATGTTCTACAACACGGGACGGCCACACAGTGGCACCTGGGGATCAGGCTACGTCACCAGCCACAGTGGACAAAGCCAGATAGTTGTACGCCGTCTCAGTATGCCAGATGCAACTGCCATGCAGGTGTGTGTCTGGAGCGATCTCTGTGTTACTTTAGATTATATTATGACAGTAAACGACACAAAAAACACAAATCTTAAAAGAAACATTCATTGAGAGTTGTTGTTGACTCTTTGATCCATTCTTCTGGGTTTGAATGTTTGATAAAAGATTGATGTACATGGTGCTTTTTAGTTTGTGTCTCTCTCAAATAAATGTGGCATAACCACCTTCACTCACCTGATTTACATGTATCCATAGGGAGGACATAGTTGAAGTTTGCATAATACAGAATATATATATATATATATATATATTAGTCATCTAATGTTCCTCACACTAAATAGGCCAGGATGAGCAAATAAGTTTACAGTTTTATGTATAATGACTGTTTTTCACATTCACGTATTGCAAGTTCTAATAGCTATTTGGGGTATTCAAATAGTCAGAGGGGAATTGTCAGATTTGTGGACTGTGTTTTTGTGTGTCTCCCACATTTGGTAAAAACCTGTTGGCTTGTAATCAAGGATGTTATATGGGAAAGAGTGTCTGCTCTCCACTGTGAAGTGGTATTAAGAAAACTAGTATCTCTCTCTGTCTTCCCTGTCCGATATATCAAGTTGGAGCAACCCTAGCAGGTTTGCTCATACAAATTGTCACCTTTGACACAGTCACCGTGTGATTTGTTTTGTTTTTTTCTTCTTATTTTTTAGTTTTTGGGGTTGTGGTGGTGGGAGGTAGTGTGTGTGTGTGTGTGTGTGTGTGTGTGTGTGTGTGTGTGTGTGTGTGTGTGTGTGTGTGTGTGAGGGGGGTCATTATGCCACAACATTCAGTTGGTTCAAAGGGCACGCTCTATGAGTGATAAAAGAATCTGCGAAATAGTACAGCTTTGCCAGCTACAAGGAACACCAGTCTCACTGCACCAAAATCTCTTCTTCTGGTCACGTACCTCTCTGGTACTGAACAGTAAGCCAGACTTTGATAATCGGTAAAGAAAAGAGAAATGAAACATTTAATGACATGTTTTTGGATGTGAAATATTGAGGAATATGTACACCATGTTGGTAACACAAACAGTATTAACTCGACAAAATGGACAGGATTTCTTTGCTCAGGCTCATGTTTGCCACAGAGCATCTCTGTGTGTGTTTGTGCAGCACAGAGAAGAGTCAAGGGGAAGAAAATGATAAAATGAGGAAAACATAAATTGTTAATGCCATTTTTTGCTATCAGTTGCTCTGTTCCTCATTAAATGCCAGTCATGTTTGTTCTTGCTATGTAATTAAATGGCAGCAATGTGTTTCTCTGTACTGGGCGCGGATTGGCTGCCTCCGCGCAGATGAGGAGGGGGGATAAAAGGTGATTGGACACAGTGTTCATGGCGGAGGTGTGAGCTCTGTATCCATGCTAGAAGTGTTCACTCAGAGGGAGAGGGAAGAATTGAGGAAAAGGCAAGAAATGTGTTACCCAAAAGCATTTCTATTTCATATTTTACAAAGTACCATCAGGCAAGAAAACATAATACATATATTTAAAAAAAAATGTTTTCCACTTTATTTTATTTTACTGCTTCTGAATGTTGTAATATAAAACATATTTTGCTAATTCACACAGATGTTTCATTTCTATGTTTTAATTGTTTCCATTTCCATTTACTGTGAAAGGTTTTGTTATTAATTTTCCTTCGGGAGGGTCGTTAACTGGAAACATATTCATTTTTCAGATATTTGCCTCTAATATATATGAATTCAGTCTTTGTTTTTTCCACTGCAGCAGATAAATTAACACTTGGTGAAGTCGTCTTACACAGTTTTGTTCTCAGATGGATTATTACTTTTTTTTCTGTTGTGTGTATTGTCATGCCACACTAAGGTTACACCTTTAACTTTTATTGTCAATTCATGATGAAAGTCTGCACACTAATTTCTCTTTGCTGACAGACTGCTTTCATCTTATTTAGGCTCCCTGTTCATTTATGGTATAGTTCCCTTTCTTCAAGCAGATATTCTGCTGTGTTTGAGTCACTCCAGGAGGAATACCAGGCTTCTTTCATTAAGACCAAATATTGGATTTCAAGGGTGATAAATTTCCACTGCAGGCTCAGAGAGATCAATGCAGCTCCAGCTGCAAATGAACATCTGTCATATTTGAAAGGAAATGAGATTGCAAATAGGCGTCTTATTAACTCCCTGGTCAAGCCTTGATAATTTACTGTCCCAAGTCAAGTTAGTTCTGCTTAGTTAGTTTAGTTTCATATAAAAGACAAAACAATATCTTACTTTGTCATTGGTCGGCTTTGATGCTAATTTTGTAGCATTGTGTGATTTCAGTTATTATGTTTTAATCCCCTTACAACATTTTTTACAACCTTCATTGTTGCTCAGTCTCTGAAGTCACATATTTATCACCAACAAATTGCATTGCAGGCAGAGAAGCAGTGGCTGTGATAATGAGGTCCACTTTGTGCCCCTTTCCAGTAGAAATGTCAGACTCTAAATGCTTAGGGAGTTCATCTGATATGAACCTTCCTGCCTCGACTCCACCTGTGACCTTCACTGCAATGAAATGACAGAGGGCAGTGGTTGGAGCGCAAGATGTAGACGGTGCATTGCACAGCTTGTGTGGTGAGATGTGCCACACTGACTAAGTGAGACATCTGCCAGAGAAACTCAAGATTTTGAACAGTGTAAAGAGGATTTTACACACAAAGCTCCACAGCATAGGAGAGAGGGTAGTGAATGTACTCTGGTATTATCCAGGAAGGGGCTGTGGTCTGGGCAGAAGGAAAAGTAGTGAATAGAAATATGCTGCTATTTAGTAGTTCTACAAAATGTTCACAGTAGTGGATCAAACCCTTTAACCCTAGTCTGATGTGATGCTTTCTGGACATGCACAAGACTGAAATGTCACAGTGTGAAGGTTCAGGAATCTGCTCTTGTAAAATCTTTCAGTTTTTGTCCCTCAAAGTAATGGATGGATGTTGGGTAAGTGGGAGAAGGAGAGGGCATTAGGATGGGTGGATTTCAATGCACCTAAAATCGTTGATTCACACTCATCCAAAGGCAGAAGGGACCTGCCACTGCCATGGATGGGGTTTTGTGTAAGTGAGAGTGAGAGTTATTGTGTGTGTGGTGTGCATGACCTCATGGGTTTCGCCAATGACTTATTAATGAGATGATATTGGCTTTCACTTGTACTTAAGTCTCAATTCCTTTCTCTTGCAGCCCAAGGCACCAAATACAGACTGGAGATACTCAGCCTCCCTGAGAGCAGGTGGTGTAATGCAGAGGTAAGCCTCCTATTTATTTGCCTTGACTCAGTTTGCCATCATGTGTCACAGATTACCTTTTGTTGACGTATGAAAGATATGATCACTGAGATAATTAGATTTAGGTAACAAATAATCACACCATCCACCATTTTCCAAACAGTTTGTCTAAAACACCCCTCAACATTCATGAAGATACTTGCTTTTCACTTTGCTTTCTAACAGATACAGTATTTAATTTTTTGATTGCAGAATGAAGTCATTTTGCTACCTAATAAAGCTGTCATCAAAATAGTTAGAGTTACTAGAGTTAATTTGTGTCTGGATGATGTTTTTTTTTTATATAAATATTTAGCTTTAATATTTAGATGCAATTGGAGTTTGTTGCATATTCTCGTCCACTCTTGGCTTTAAATCTGGTCTGCTCTGATCTGATTTTGGTTATTCAATGGAATAAGCAACATAATCATGCAAAGAGTACACTGTGTCCCCATTGCATGATTTTCAAAGGTTGATTATCAATTGTCATAAAATGCTTGCCTGTCATTATACTACAGACTCAGCCATGGTTGAGAGATATGATTTTCCAAAGCTGTCTCATGTAAATATGTCATTGGCATACAACATTATCTTTGATTCTGCTGCTGCTCTGCTGTGATGGAAGCATTATGTACAAAGAAAAGGACATTTTCATCAGTCTGCTACATTTACAAATATATAGTTAGAATAAACAGAGAGAAATCTCAGTCATGTTACATTTGATGAAAGCCTTGATATTATAAACGTTTTAATACGGGTCACTGTGAAATATAGAAAATGCAATACATGTCGTTGGCGATGGTGCTTTCAGTGTGACCGTAGGCAGATTAACTAACAGGAGAGAAGACTTAAGCAGGGAGGAGGTCAGTGATGTATGAAGGGCAGGTTGTCAGGTGGAAAAGTGGCCTATCAGGAAGACTGCACCGTGACTACACCATCACCAGATGCTTGGGTTTTAACTTCAGTTAAGAGTCATAATTACAAATAATCACAGAATTAATGAATTAGGTGACTTATCTGCATATGACACCCATTTATTCTTTTTAATATTAAATATATATATACATTATATCTTCACAAATGTGTGCCATCTGTCTCCAACTGATAGATGTGTGACCTTTAACTAAAAATGATTTTGACTTTAATTTGAATTTTGAATTTATTGTAAGGAAAGCCCCTTGAGATGCAACATCTCGTTTACAAGGGGGACCTAGTTTATAATTCCAGTTAGGTATCGGTTTGTCCATCCATTCGTCTTCTACACCGCTCTATCCTGTTTAGGTTAGCAGAGCACTGGAGCTCTACCAAGCAAACTATAGGCAAAGCCAGTGTATTCAAATATATATTAAGATGAAAAGAAGTGAAGAAATTTCAAATGCTACCAGACAGAGTTCATCTATGTGTTGGTTCTCTATTATGTAGACACATTCAGAAACACAAGGCAACCATTACACATTGATCAATCTTAACATCTTACAGATCGCCAAAGTTCAATTTGACTATATACATTAATTGTTTGAATCCGATGTCCATGTTAGATTAACAAAAGCATGTCATTTGGGTGTCATTAACGTTGCACACATTCCATTTTAAATTCAAGAGGGATTAATGAGCATTAATTTCCACTAATGTGTTTAATGTTTACTGTCACCCATTTTTCATAACGGGGTATTACATGCTGCCACATAATCACAGCTTAAATAAACATTTATTTTTCTAATGCCTCACCCAAACATCACTGTGGCAATGACCCATTTATTTTATCTGTGGTGGAATGCATCATTTACATTTTGCTCGTTTGTTTCTTACAAGTTATATCCTGGCTCATTTTGTTGATCACTGCAGGTACAAATTAAAACAGATACATGTTTAATTAGACGACTATTCATGTTGGAAGGTGATGCCTCAGAGTGTAGCTATAGGTTTCAAGATGATGACCTGATGAAGAGGGATACAATAAAATATATATTTTTAATAAAACCAGAATTCCTCATTAATAGTTAATCAAAGGTTGCTAATTAAATTTATGGTTGCATTGCAGTATTAAACATGGTCTCCATCACCTGAGCCACTGCACATACATATTGATTTATTCACACATTAGTTTACATTTTATTCATATATGGTTATGTTTTAATTGCAAAGACATGAAACAATCACAGGAGCCTGAAAAGTACATATATAAATGTTTGTAATTGTGAAGAGCAAGTTTTGCTTTGAATGATAGAGGCAAGAAATGTGGAGAAGTGAAAGTTTTTTGTAGAGATATATTACTGTATATTAATTTCATAATTTTGTTCTAACATAATAAGGTCAATAATTTAAGCAATTATTATTGGTTGTACAGATGTGAGGAGAATCACTTGGTCTGTATTGTGCAATATCCCATTTCTGAGCTATCATCTCATGAGTAGACTTCTATATTTATAGTTTTAGAGGACATGACTTCAAAAAAAAACAAAAAATGTGGTTGTCATGCTGAAAGTAGCGAACCTCTCTTAAAGTCAGGTTTCATCTTTCTCCATTGTCAGTGCATAACAGTTTTAAAGCTTAGAGCGTGAAGTGGAGCTGTGATGTCGCCTCATTTCTTTGTCTGTTGTTTAACACTAGTGGTTGGTGTCTTCATTAGCAGAGACAGTGCTGAAATTCCACTGAGCGAGCGAAAAATTGAAAAACCTGTAATCTTTAATCCAGAGAATGTAGATAAAATATAACTTGAATACTTTAATCCTGATCTGATCTCAATCTTACCCAGGATTGTGTGCTGTATAATCGAGTTTGTATCATGTATCAACAATAAATATGCAATAATCTGTGGGATCTTAGTGCCCTGAAATAAATGCTCAGTTAGCAGTATTAAATAGCCGGGTGCAATGTAACTGGCAGGTCATCAGTATCAACTGATTGGTTGTGTTTTATGTGGATATGTATCAAAACATTGAATATGACAGAGAAGTATCACACTGTATGCAGGCATAGTAACTTGTGAACTTCAATAAATGCAGTTTAGGCAAAGAAGTGCAATCAAATATGCATACTTATCTGAACTGGTAACGATAAATAAACAATTGATATTGAGTGCAAAAACAAAAGAGAAAACCCAAAAAAACATTTTTTTCAGTTGGGAAACAAAGTCATGTTATGAAATGCATTATGTAGTGTATTTTACTTGAATGGAGCATGCATCTGTCTATACATGAACAACTATATGTCTGATGTTTAACGGATTTTGTGTATGTTTTTTTGTCTTTCAGTTCAGTACACATGGAAGAGTCCTCGGTGATGCAGGGAGCCCAAGGAGTCCTGGTTCAGAACTGGCCCACTGCATCCAGTGCTGCTGGTAGGAATCCATTCAAATATTTTGACGAAACAGAAGTACAGCTACTTTGTACTCTGGCTAACCTCTGATTCTTGTATTTCCAGCAAATACCATTAACTGTGCATTCCTTACAGACTATTCAAACTGTAAGAGAGCCATAAAACTAAGAAACATAGAGGTATCAGCAACAAGATCACCTCGGCCCACTCCTAAAACATAGCACTGCTTCAGGGTGAGGGAATTACATGTGCTATGTGGGCTGAGATGGCTATCTCTGCTCTCTGTGGCACGAAGAGAGTGTGCAGAAAAAGGGAGAGACATTAAGATGGATCAGTGATTTAATTATCAACAAGTCACACAGGACAAACAGTATAGCAAACATGAGAGCACATACATAATTAATTTGATCTTTTAATCCAGATGTTTCTCATTTTCAGCATTTCATACAGGCCAGCAATAGGCGGGATCAAAAATCTAAAGTAATTCCCAATATCCTAAAAATTTCAACCATTTTAACATTAGCTTTTTATCAGGAATCTTGTATATATCTTGTTGTAAAATCTGATTTGTTGTAATTACAAAACAAAGAGCTGGTTTGGCTTGGTGTCTTAGACAGAAGGTGGTGGGTTCGGCAGGCAGACAAACTACCCACACAGTAACTACTGTCTCTTCCCATCCATACTCACAAACACGCAACCTCCTCCGCGTTGCCATCGATTTTTTTGCCTCTGCTGAGGATTTACTTTCTGCAGGCACTTCAAAATATGAGATAGGGAGAAAGACATAGGACATGAGGGGAAAGAAAGAAAAGGAGGCAGTAGTGACGTCTTTAGGGTGGGTCAGCGATAACAGGATCAGCTGGTGAGGATTTAAGTCCGTCTAATTAAGCAGTTGCATTTCGAGAACAACACCTTATGCACATGCCTACCTTGTATTGCTTGGGGGCAAACTGCTTCTTCTTTATCTCACGGTTGGCTGCATTAAGGATGTGAATTTCCAATCTGTATCTTATTTATCAGAAAAAAAAAAAGGAGATATTGATTCAATGTAGCCCATCACATCACAGTGAGTCACAGGCTGTGCTATTTATAACCAAACCATCTTGTTTGTTAGCTGTGGAGTTCAGGTGGGTCTGTTGAGGGAAGACTTTCCGTCTGGTTGTTTTCCTTCCAGTGTTCTTTCAGGGTGAAACACATAACTCCTTTTGATTTACATCATGCGTCTCTGTGTGTTGCTTTATTTTGTGCGGCCATTTTGGGCTGCCACACGCATGTGCGTCTATGCATTTGGCTCTATTTCCGAGTGTGTTTTGGCTGCCTGCTTTGTGTGCTGCTCCTGCCGTGACAGATGGAGCACAGCCCACACCCAGATTAACAGACCCACATTAATAAAATCATGGTTCTGCTCAGTGTTTAACTCGTTCTTCCTATCTGTGTTACCCTGTATGTCATATGCGTCCCTCTGTTTCACCAATGCAGTCCCAGAGCACATAGGGATTCCAAGGGAACCATGCTGAATTGTAGTGATCCCCTTGTGAGCTGGGAATAAAGAGACAGTAGGGAAATGAAGGAGATGGTTAGATTCAAAGCAAAGTATTGTATATAAACAACATAAATGCTATGGGTGTATTTGGGTGGGAGTGGAAATGAATAAGTGAGCGTTAGTGACTGTAACAAAGTCTGCAATGAAGGGCAATGCAGGTCTATGAGGCTGCTGTTGCTAGGGGTAAGCGCTGAGAAAAATAGAGAGAGAGAGAGAGATAGAGAGAGAGAGAGTTTGCAGCATTATTCTCCATCAGCAGAAGCACTGTCACCATGACTCCTACCAATGTCCTATTGCTTCACAGGAGGATGTAGTTTCCACGGCAACCATTCATTGGCCCTAAATTTGGCAGAAAGAGGAGGGGGTGTTATATAGAGAGAGGTGCAAACATATGGTGTAGCACAAACGGTGCAGAGAGAGAGAGCGATAGAGAGAGAGAGGGCAGGAAGGTGAAGGACATGGCAATGGAGGAGAAACACACATATGTATATGAACGATAGCTATACAACAAAGATTGATGGAGTGAAGGAAGGGTGTTCAGATAGCGATATTCAAAAGTCAGATTAGGGGAAGGAGATTGCAGAGGAGAGAGTAGAAGAGTGACCTACATTGTAAGTGTTTCTTGATTATTGCAGAGGTCGATGCAGGTTCACTGCATTCTGTATAATTCTCAATCATATTCCCAGACATTCATAGACACTAAGCATCCTCTACACCTGGAGAAACTGAGGAGCGGGAGATTTACTTTTAAGGATTTAAATATTTTGTTCCTCACATCATGACCACAGGAACAAAAGATGTTTTATAAGCAGGACATTATTCAATTTAATTTTGTTTGTCAATATAATCTGCAGGCAAATGTGAATTTAAATGAGCAAATTCTGGGTATTTCCACACACCTAGGAAATCTGAAATCTAAAAGTTGTACCTGGTGACTGTAGTCTTTTAACCGAGATGTATGAAAGGTGTGCCAATTTTTGGCCCATTCATTATGGTGTGATAGAACAGTTCAGATGCTATAGCAGAGACTCTTTTTACTCAATTCTTCATGTTCTGAGACTTTGTATAATTTGCCAGTTTTCTTCCTATAGAATTGATTGTCATATCAACGTATCCACACACACACACACGATAAACATACACTAATGTAACTCAAATGCACCTATACAGGGCCTCGTTGTTTTTTTCCATCATTTTAAAGTCTTGTCTCAAGGGACTGTTTGTCTCCACCATCTGCCACAAGATCTAGCGGGCAGCAGACGGCAAGGTGCTCAGTCTGGCATGAAACCCAAACAACTACAGACACACCCACACAGACATACACACTTGAAAAGGCACAAGCCTGCAGCCTCCCATCACTATAGTTTTCTTATCCTTGACTATATCCCTATTTTATGTACTGTTACCAAACTTTAAACTCTATGGTAATGTATGCAGGCTCCCAATATTATTCTCTATCACCACAAAGGCATATCAGTAAAAACTCAGACAAATGAATAAGTAGTAGACTTTTTGAGTTGACAGTGAGATCATATTGTGTTCTATTTGAAATTCAGAAAAACAGATGTACAGTACAGCACACAGACAAGCACAGGTGCCTCTTTTGAAACGGGTGTGGTCTGACTGCAGTGTAGAGCAAAAACAAAGAACACCTAAAGGATTTTAAAATATATTTCCTGTACTTATCCCACCCTCCATTTTGGTGGTGAGCATTGAATCTGCATCCTTGCATGTCCTGGACCCCCGTCTTCCTGCTCCTCTTCCTCTTCGGCTCATTATGTAACACTGCACTGCGCTCCACTGAGCTTCTCTGTTGCTGGCCGATTGTAAGGCAAGAGAAGTGGATGAATAAAATAGATGTGGCAAAATGGTGCTTGGTTGATTTTAAGTAGTTGTGATAACCTTTGACAGCATGGGGACAGAAGGCACTGCCACACACACAAAAAAGAAAATCCAGGACGGAAGACTTCAGAGATTAAATTTAAGAGGGCATAAAAGCAGTATCACAAATTATAGTGAAACCCTAATGATTACTTCCTCTTCCTTATTGCATACACAGAACAGTACAGCTTGTAAATACAAAGAGAGGGATGGACATCTGCAAATTATCATGCACGTCTGTAATGTGTCGCTGATGGACAAATCACATTGATGCTGCCATAAACATTGATAGACGTGATTAAGGCTCTTATCAATAACTAGGAGAGATGGGTGTTGGCTGGATGTGCTTTCACACAAGATTAAATGAAAGGTCAGAGGAAATAAAAGTTCAACAGAGTATGAGGAACACTGAAACAGTGTTGCGCAAGACGAACATAAAAGAGACCGGTGGGCAGTTCTGCTCTGCAGCATCCATTTACAAAATCAGTAGGAAGCAGTAATGTATGGAATGGGCTTGCATAGGAGGAGGCCTTGATTGTGAAGAAAGGCAGACAAACTTAGAGTCCAAAAAGTGAGAAAGGGACACAAAGAAGTTTATCGAAGGAGACATCAAGTGAATAAATATAGAAGTGACAGATGTGCAGTTTCCCTTTCAGGTCGATTACACATCACTGAAGTCACTAACAACTAAATGATACATGCCATTGGAATAAAATACAAGGTTAACCTACTGGATCAGTGAATTTTTTATTTTTTTTTCAGTTTTTTCATGTAATCAGAATGGATTATCATCCACTGTTTATTTATTTTTTTAATCTGGCGCAAGTTATTGACCCTATTCTATGAAAGATGTCCTGCCCTCCTACATGCTTTGTCATCTGTCTCATACGACTCATCACTTTGTGGGGTGTTGTTTTGCTTGTGATTGTAACCTTGCTGCACATCATTCTCTCAAATTAAGTTATAAGTATTATTTCTTGGAGGAAATAGAACAGACATTTGGGGACAAACTATTCCATTTCCATAGATATTCCCCAGTTTCCTTCAGTATTTCTGAGCTCCGTTTTGAGCTGATGCTTCTCTATTGTTTGCTCTACTTTTGGGAATATGGATTCAGTGTTTCTGCTTTGGGAGTCAAATGTGGATTTTTCTAACAGTCAAAGACTGTTGGTGAATTGTACAACTGACTGATTGTGACATTGACTGTCTCTCTGTCTGCATGAAAAGAAAGCACTGGCGAGATCTAGCATGTCCGTCTGTCCTAATCCTCCAGTCTCTTTGTCAAACTTGGTCTTTTCTCTGCAGCTCTTGTAGCTGTGTTGTCAGAGTCATTGAAAGCACGAGAGATCCAGGGTGAATAGTTATGTGAAGCAATTCAAATACATGACTTGCTTAATCCCTGTATAGTGCTTAAATATACCAAATGGAAATAATCATCAAAACATATTTTTCTCTAAATAATAATAATAATAATAAAAAAAAGAAAAACTACATAATACACAACTACAGTCTTTAAAGGTCAATTTAATGTTCTCAGGTTGTTTTTTAAAGTGTCTGCCCACAACATAGATATTCAGTTCACATTTTTCAAGTTGGAGAACTGAACCCTCCTCCCATCCTGATTGCAAAAATCGTGAGTTAACAAAATAGTTCAAAAGCCCTTTTCATTTCGGATTGCTTTCATTTACAGCTTCCAAAGTAAAATTTATTCTTGTTTGCTGCTTTGATACAGGTGTTTTCCCTTCAGAAGGAGGAGCTTTGCAAGTGTATGTGCCAATCTGACTGATTAGTCAGATCAACGTTTGTGAGGAAGCATGACCTTCCCACAGAAATCTCCAAATTAAATTGAAGACATTTAAGTGTAATCTAAATATATCTTATTTATTCACCTTGGTAGGTAAAAATGTTTAAAAAAAAAAAAATGAAGGAAGCTGGTATTCTTTGCCCTGGGTACTGCATGAGGTCAGGCCTTTCCCAGACGATGTTCCTTCTGGTTGGATGAAGCCATGCTCAGTTAATCTCCCCTTTAGAAAGAATTTGAAAAAAGAGTCAGAGAAGTAAAAGGAATATGAGAGGCAAGTGTGGCAAGTAGGTCACTGCTGCGAGGAAATACCCAAAGTGGTGGTATTCTGTTTTGCACATTGACACACTCCCACAAAGCGGGGTAAGATTGCTGTCTTGAATGGATTTAATATGTGCTGATGAGTGACTACTGTTGTTGAGTCAGCTTTGGAGCATTTGTTTTGTTGTCTTTTGTTGTAGCTTTCTTTTTACTCCAAGTTTTCTTGCTATTATAGGGTGTGATTTGCTGGGGTGGGGTTAGGTGGACCCATTGCAACCCCGGTTCTAGAAAATAGTTTTTACTGCAGGAAGCAACACAAGTTGTGCTTAGAGAAAACTCTAAATCTGAAGTCAGACACCACAGAGACTTTACCTCATTAGTCTTTTCTGACTTAATGTTGGTCTTCCTGAATTTCACAATGATGTGGAGGACTGCTGGGATCGTAAAGAATGATAGGGTCCTTGGTCTTAGCTTTTACTGTGAACATTATTTATATAAACCACTGCAACACAAAGACTTTTTACACTGACATTTTTGTAGTCATGAGTTATTCTAACAAAGATAAATGCCTTCCACTCTTTTTATTTCACCACATGTTTAACTGTGTTATTTATTTCTGCAACCAGGACATATACATGCTGATAAATATTTCGACTATCAAGCAAGTGGAAAGCAAACGCTTTTTCGCCACCACACTGTGCATACAAATCTTCACATAAAAGCTACAAATCTCAGGATATGTGGCATCTTTAAAAGTAAACATTTACTATGATGTTAAAAAAAGTAAAAGCCTCACTTTGTGACTTTCGTAGACCTTTAACTTGATAGATGTTTCAGTATTTTATCAAACAGTGCCATACATATTAGCATTTGACTTCATGTCTGACTCTTTTTGCAAACCGCCTATTAAGTACAACCTCTGTGCCTCCATTTGCTGTACGTTACTATGAAAATAAGCCAAGCTCCATTGCATATTCTCTTTTAAACCAGTTTACCTTATTTGCATATGAAGAAGCACAAGTTGGAATTGTCATTGGAATTGTCAAGCATTACAATCGGTTTGGTAGTAGTTGATTACACACTGACCCTGTGAAACTCCTTTTCATTAGCAAGCTTGAAATGTGCAGGTTTGGGATCAATTTTTTTTATTGTTAGGAAATTCTAAGATACATTCGAAGTCTAATTATGCTATTAATTGTTAACTAATGGAAAACAGCGATCAGACTTTGATTTGAAAAACAAATTAAATGAACATGGTTGCAAATTTTCAAATGGATGTGACTTGTAGCGAAGCACAAATATTGCAAAAATATTTCTAAAAACCACAATGTACTTGAAAACTTCTGGGATTTATATTTATCAGCACAGCATTCAAGTGCAGGTGAAAAGCTTTGAACTGCTTTTTTTTCTCAGAGTGTATACAAGCATACATCTAACATTTTCTCATTTCAAAATACAAATGTGTTTCAAAATACAAATTTGTTTCAGCGCAATTGAATGCAAATAATAACCTATCATCAATCTCATGTGTGTCTTCCAGATGCCGAAGGAGGAGAGGTCTCCCCCCCGATGGGTGCTGGTGTAGACAGCAACAGCTGGCACTTTCGCTATGGCCCCGGTGGTCCCGGTGCACCACCGCAGCACCTGAAACCTGGCGAGGTCCCCCCAGAAGCTTTCATCATTCCTGGGTCCCCGGCCATAATATCCATCAGACAGAACCAGGGAGGAGAGGATGACAAGAGCGACTTCATTACCTTTGGGAAGAAAGAGGAGGCCAAGAAGAAAAAGAAGAAGAAGAAGGAGAAGAAAGATAAGAAGGATAAGGGGAAGGATGATGGAGATGAGTAGAGCAGAAAGTGAAACAAGCAAAGAAGAGAAGGGCAATGTTAAAACAGAGGTACCAACCAAAGCCCAAAGGGCAAAAAGAAAGTGTAAAAAGTATTATACATTTTCAAAATTTCTTTCGATAACTAATACTGCTGACAGTATTTTAAAGCTATTTCAGTTGTGAACCTGGCCTTACCACAATTTATTTTACCTTCAGTTCTTACTGAGGTAATTTATTAAGCTTGCCTTGATATAATAAATCATATGACACACAATTTACTGATTTCCTCCATGCCCCTATGTGCCTATATACCCAGAAATTTTGTCATCAAATTATGTCATCCTTTCAAGTAAGGAAGTCTTTGCCCTTGTCTGGATTTTTTTCCTTGAATCTACTGGGCACGTTGGCACCTCTGTCTTACCCCCTCCCCAACTGCAATGTGTAAACCACTCTCTCTTAGAGGAGACAAATACTTTGTACACAAACAACAACAAGCTGTGCCAGCCAAGGAAAAGAAGAAACACAAAGAAGACTGAGACAGATGTATGCAGTCTGGAGCTGGACACACTACTTGTAAATAGCACAGGCGAGAGTCACTGAAACTAAGGCTTACATGACACTGCTGCAAGATTCTTCTGGTCAAGACCAACAAAATGTTTCCTGAGCTCTCAATGAAACCACATGCATATGCGCATGCTGACACATTCAAACATGCATACACAAACTTACTTACCATGACAAGGTGGACACAGAAAGCACTTGAGACCGAGAAGAAGGGAAAGAAAGTCAACTGGTATAAAAGAACGTGCTTAAACCCAGACACTGCAAGCTTTCTGCCATGCACAGTCGCCAAGAGGTACACGTGTACATCAGCTCTCTCAGGATGGAAGCAGCATCCTTTGCAGTCACTCTGTATTTGCTCACTGCATAAAAAAGGACACAAAGAGCTTCATCTTCTGCCAGAACCCCAACAGAGGAATACAGAGTATCGAGGTGATGGGGACATGGGGAGATAGCTCGCATTCTCCTGAGGATCACAGAGGGGAGAGTCCAGCTGAGCTGTGATTCAGCATCCAGTCCGTGGACTCTGATGAGACCTTACAGAGTATATGGAGAGATTTCGATAACACCTTCTCTTCTCCCTCTGGTGCAGCAAAAGCCAAATGCTTTCTGCTTTGAATGTTTGGTAGCAACCAGCCCTTACCTAATACCTTGAGTTTACAAATATTCACCTGCTTGTACTTTCCCTGAGCTGCCGCAAGCCATCTTCTCTTTCCCAGACCACCTTGTTTTCCTTCCATCGCCCATCCCACTGACTGCCTCTTCATGTGACTATGACATTTGTGAACTTGTTATATTGTCTTTTGTTCTCTAAAGAGATTCAGTCTTACTTGCTCTGGCTTTTTTTCTTTTATTCCTTCTCATAGCTTTATCTAATATTTTGCGTAACATTCCCACCACCACTTTCCCTCAGACATGGACTCGAACCCCCGCTCTGAGCTCCTGCTCAGGATCACTCCCGGGAGCAGCCTGCTCTGAACATTGTGGTGTGCTTAGAACAGCATGGAGTAATGTGGATGAGGCCTGGGGGAGCCCTGGCGGGGGTCTGTGCCCTGAACACTTGTCAGTTGTTTTCAAGTGCAAAACGGTTCAGTGCTTTTAACTTGTGAATACTACAGTATGCGGTTAATTTCCTGTTCGTAGCCACTGATGAGCGGTGAACAGGTGGGATGAGGCCAATTACAGGGTCAGCGGAGCACTGGGACAAAGTGAGGAGACAGGTGCCGTGGGCTGGCCCTCTTCTCAACGTGCAAGAGATGAAAAGTTCTCCAGCTTGATTGTTTAAGAATTGTTGAATCAAATATTAGCTTTTATGTACGCTGTAAATGTAGCATAGACTTAGTAGTCTCTGCATTAGTAATTAAAATTTCACGCCCCCTCAAAAAAAAAAATGGGCATCAAGGGATTCCAATCCCACCAATCCTCTCTCAGGAGGTTTTGAAACAGGGGCACACTCATGCCTCGAGACCTGCTTCTGTTGGTTCCCCTCCCCTGCCTGTAACTTGTTGCCACATCCCCAGAGTTCTGCGGCTCAGTATGTCGTCACTCCATTAAGTGGCTGCTGCATGTACTGCTCTAAGGAAACACATACTATATAGAGAAATATATATATAAATAGATAGATGGCTATGATTTTATTCTTTTGTATGATCATTTTTCTTCATTACTCGCACAGGAGATATTCGTATGTACTTTTATCTCTGCCAAACATCTATGTACTGCAATCTTCACGCTCCACAGATGTTGTATGGCATCCACTAAACCTCTTTAGATATTTGTAAATGATATAGTGTGATACCTTCCAATGCAATGTTTTTTCTTTAACCAACAATGATTTTGCTTTTGAGACCGAGCAAAGCAAGAAAAAAAAAAAATTGAAAAAAAAAAAATCACTTTGTGTCTGGCTTTGACATGACGATCTAACACTGTATTATTGTATCTGAAATATGTATGATCCTTTGATGAGCTATCACTTCCCTTTCACTCTTATAAAAATAAAAAAGACAAAAAAAAAGCTAATGTAAAAGAAAAAAAAAGTATCTGTAGTGTATGCCTGTGTTTAGTGAGCGGTCATGCTGTCATTCTTTCCCAATGTATGGTGGTGAATTATGGTGGCAATGTGCTGTCCTGGATGGATCAGCCGAGATCTGTTGTAAAATCCTTTTTTGTACACCCTCTCATCAATTGTGACCGTGAAGTAGTAAATTTCATTTACTTCTTTTGTTTTTTGACTTTTTATTTGACCTATATGGATACAGTGGTAATGTGTTTGGTTTATAAATCACCAATAAAGTTTTCTTTCTTAAAAATACATCAGAACTATTTGTCTTGGGGTGTTAATAATGTGTGTGTGTGTGCATGTGTGTGTGTGGGGTTGAGAAACAATGATTTTCATTGAAGTGATGGTTAAGGTTGACAATCCAGTTTTCACTGTGCAGCGAACATTTAAAAAAAAAATATATATATAAAGTAGATTCTTATCACAGATGAATTTAATATCAGATCCAACTTAAAGAGGACATTTTTATAAAGCTTATAATCAACTCTCCAGAGGTGTGAGAAAGAAATCTTCAGTGAAATAAAATGAATTGTAGATTGTGTCACTGAGGGAAAGGCCAACAAACTAGCTGCATGTTGTTCCCCTCAATCATGAAAGACTCTTACATCTCTGAAATGACAAGCATTCAGAAAGCCCCAGTCCCACCGGAGATGAACGAAAGGCTAAACAATTTGCCTGGCTTGGGCACCTAATTTCTCCTCATTGAAAGCATTGTCACAGATGGTGCAAACAGTCCCTTGTGAAAGGAAGCTTCCAGATGCAAAATAATTTAATAGAGTGGCTAAGTAGATTTATTGTATCCCAGTGGGTTCGGGTGAATAAGAATAAAATCACAATAGAAGGACATCAGTCATGTTGGCCTAGATGAAATGGAGTATTGATATGCAATACTTCTATGCAGTTACAGACTCTGTAGTTTTTTTTATAAGGTAATTTAGAGCTCAAGAAAGAATATCAGATTTGACATTTATGGTGATTTGACTGCTTGATGTAAAAAAAATTGTCTTTCGTTAGTGAGAGATAGTTAGTTCCAGGTTGATATTTATTTATTTTTCATTATGATTTAACAATAATAAAGTATGAAGACTATACCAAAGAGATCAAGGCCAATAAGGAGTTTCATGAAGATATGCAAGTAGTTTGTGTGATAAGACATAGAACATATCTGAATAAAGTGAGCTGCTGTCACAATTCCCATGTGGAAATACGAAGAAAACTTAGTCATGATTATTTGTTTTGGGGTATTTTAAGTTGCTTGATTAGACATATGTACAGTATGTCCTGCAGTATACATTTCATAACAAGACAATTAAATATTATTGTAGCTACACTGCAGTATTTGTAGCCTACCTGATTTTTCAATCATCAAAACACTTGAATATGTGTTCACAACATATGATGAATCATATTCAGTAATATCTGAAGCGATGATGGGGGGTTATAGGGAGAAGGATTAGTTTTGAGATATATTGATAGTTTTCTTTTCAAAGTTGGGAAGAAAAATTATTATATTGTTATTAATTATTTCTCTTCAGCAAGACAGATTTGTTCCCACGCAGCTGTTAGTAGTCTCTATATACCAACAGCCAAACAGCCTGATATGCTGAGATTTACTCAGCAAACACAGGAGGGTTGAAACACTGGTGTACCCAGACTGGGCTCAAGGGTGTATCCTTTCATGTGTCATTGAGATGCACAATACACAATGTGACAATAGCTGCTGATCTGACGACGCAGTTCTGTGAACAGCATATGTGTGTATAAGTGTGCTGGGCTTGGTCTTTCTAAATTTTGACTTATTTGAGTTATACAAACAAATTACCAGGAGCCTATTGCTTCAGTGTACGGAAAAGCAGCCAGCAGTGTTTTGGCCTGCAGAGCAGAGATTCTCTGGCTAATGAAGTGGATATGTGTGGCAGAGTTAACCGAACTCTACGGACGTTGTGAATGTTCCATTATGCTATGCGGCAAGGAGACAAATACAAAACCAAAAAAATCAACATCATGACATCATTAATCACGTTCACCCATCCAGAATACACTTAATAATCTGACTAAATGTGTGAAATATATTTTGAAATCCTAATCCTTCAAATCAATAACGCTGAAAGAAAATAGTCATGGACGGGTTGCAATTTTGTGAACGAGTTGTCCGTGGAGGAGTTGTCTATTCACCCCACCAAACACCCCGAGACAGAGGGTACACCAAAGAGTTTATCCTCTGAAATACTGAGACAGAGTGTAAACCCAAAGACTTTGTTACATTGTCACATTGTTACAGAAAATAATAAAGAAGTTGTTATGAAGTTCCTTAAATTTATTTAGCAATTGTACGGCTGGTTTAGGTTGCCCAGGTTTACAATTGTAAAAATGTGGGTTCCTCAATTAAAAGGTTGAAATCACTGATCTAGGGGAAGATTTTCAGGATGAAATTGGACAATTCAGAGGATTCATGAAGGAGAACAGCTCAGCGAGTTCACTTCTGAATCTTGTAAGAGGAACATAGACGTCAGTCCGTCTCCACACGTTGACACTGAGACACTATTTGACTTTAACTATAACCACTGCCAGTGGGGGGGGGGGCTCTCATTCTCAAAACCTAGACTTTTGAAATTTAAAACTGAGATCCACAATGAACCAAAAGACACTGAATCACCTCTCTGGTGGCCATTAAGAGTGATGTTCTCAGAAAAATGACATTACAGCCTCAACAAAGACTCTCAGCCAGGAAAACAAGGAAGAGCCCCGTAAAGGTAAAGTTTTTTTCATTGGGCTGCAGTGCTGTTGCATTGCTGTCATTATGATCCTCATGTTTGCTGCTGCTGCTTCTGTGTTACTGTTTGTTGTTAAATTTGTTTTGCTCATCTACTTGATTTGCTTTATGAAACCAGACTGGTCTGTGCTGCTGCTGCAGATGTTGCATCCTGGTTTAGCTAAAATCTGTTTTGTAGGTTTTTTTTCTTACAATTGAAGGCTGTTAGATTTGATGGTAAAATCTGGTCATCACGGCACCTCCACATTGCACAACTATAGTGGCATACAGAACATAGATTATGCATAAATAAGCAGATAATTAGATAAATATATATGTATGTCATAGTTTCTTTTTTACTGCCACCAGGTTGGTAAAAACGAAACAATAACATACATTTAAGATGACAAAATTAACAAAATTCAGCAACTATTTATGTATATAGGCAGATGGAAGCGCAGGAGACCCAGGAGGAATATTTATAATATTGTTTGTATCTATAAGGTGGACATTTACGTCACTACTTGTGACGTTGTGTTTATTTCCATGTGTTCTGACGGGCTATAATCGCTTCATGCTTCTCATTACACTATCCCCTACAGGTCTGGCTGCTCATACTCACTCTGAACCAGGTGTATATATCAGTTTCAGTAAAAATCCAGGGTACGTGTAAACGTGGCCTCCGAGTTGCAGAAATGCAAGTACCTAGTGTGTGTATGTGTGTGTGTGTGTGTGTGTGTGTGTGTGTGTGTGTGTGTGTGTGTGTGTGTGTGTGTGTGTGTGTGTGTGTGTGTGTGTGTGTGTGTGTGTGTGTGTGCGTGTGTGTGTGTTTGTGTGTGTGTCTAACGTGCTTGGACTACTGTAATTGTTAACATACTAAAAGTTAATTTGGGGTTGGGTCGCATAAGTGGAGCCCAAAAAAAGGATAGCCTAGGGGCCCATGATGACCTTAATCCTCCTCTGCCTATTGTAAACCAATACCCGGTGTCCTAAAAAAAATTGTACAATATGTGAGTGCATATTTGCCATATCTGGTAAGAGTCAACGTGATTAATCCCCATTCATCCGCCCTCGTCACGTGTTTCGCGCTGACAGAACAGAAAGTAAATCCTCAGTCCTGGTTCAGACGTGTGCTGGGTGCAGCAGAGCTGTGGGACTTCATAACCCATGATGCATTTCTTGCAGGACGTGGGATTTCGTATGAGACGCACCCACCATGTCCCTAATATATCAAGGGGATTACCATAGGCCACCAGGCTTTCCTTTTGTTGAAAATCCTGAACAGTGAGCATAAATTCAATCGTTTCAGAATACTGAGCTTATAATGATCTCGCATTTTTCCTCCATTCATTCCCATCTGCTGCACTTGCTCTATTTGCAAGACTGCCAAACAACAGGCGCCATCTCCTGGTTGAAATTTCACAGCACATTTGGGAGCGCCGCAACTAAAAAACTGGTTTAAAGACATATGATCACGTTTCACCTTTCACCCCAAATGTATTTCAAACTGTGTTTCGGCTTAAAGTTTCTCTTTAAAAATAATCATCACCACGTTTTCATTACTGGGCTGGATTACATTGTACATTCTAATTATCTCTTAATGTTGGATCTTAAAGTGACCTGGCATAAATTTTTTCTGCAAATTTAGACTAAATATTACACTAAAATTGATTTTCTTTTTATTATCTTCCTGCATGCATTCATACACCAAATCACCCAAAGGTAGGACCTGAATCGAACACATTTACTGTTTAAAATATTAAATGCAATAAGATTGGATTTATATTTCAGGATGTCCCCTGGAGGGGTGAGACAATTATTTATTTATTTCCCATATTATAGTTGAAATTTACTGAAACATGTCAGTGTTTTTTTTTTTTTCTGCCTTGGTCTCTGTTAACCGTTTCATTTTCAAAGCATTTGTACGACAATACTGTCTATTATGTATGTACTGACTTGAAATGCTCTTCATTTTGCCGTCATGTAACATTCCAATAAAATGTTGTTTGAACTAAAGGAATAGTCACATCTCCAGCGGACCGAGTGCCTGAAGTAACACATGAAATGCATAGGTAACTTGTTTCACACCAAAACAGCACAGACAGTAAACATATCAAAGTTCCTTTTGAAGTGCAGGTGTTATTCAAGACACATTAAAAATATCTTCACTACTGCTTTGTATCTGTTCACACTTTGTACTGTTTCACTTCAATAAGCTTCTTTTCACTTCTTTCATCTATGAACTTAACAACTGGTCATCATTTATCCTCAGGTCCAGAATGACCGACTCGCTGCCATCAGAAAGGCCTTGCCTGACCTTCCGGTGATGGCAAAAGTTGATGTAGATGACCTTACACTCCACTGGGTTGGAGACTTGAAATGATGTTTTCCAGTTTGTTGAGAAAACTGATGTGGTTTCAGCATTCAGGCTCCAAAGGTTTTTGTTGTTTGGAAGCTAAGATTTATTCAGGAGTCTTGAAGTAACTAGTGTAACAAATCTGAAATGTGGAAAAAAAAACAAAATCATTTTCTGCGTATGCATGCATGTTTTTTTCCAACCAGACTCCTGATAGACTGATAGACTGACACACCCCCCGCCCACCCCCAGATAATTTGTTCATTTTGAGAACAACGAAAAGAACCGTCACCCAAAATACACGAATCGACTAGAAGAGCGCTCACTCTGACATTATTTTTGAAACCCAACAAAAAGAGCGCTCACTCTGACATTATTTTTGAGACCCAAAAAAAACAGCGTGCCTCATCTGAGGAGAATTAGAAAATACCTGTCATTTTCTGTAGTTTTATAATGTATTTATTATGTCCCCCATATGCCTAAACGTATATGTAGGATATGAATAAGAAAATATGCAATGATAAGCTGTGACTGGTGTTTTTGTGGCATTCTTAAGTCATATTTGTTGGACGCATCATCACACAGTGAGTGACACAGCGGGCCTGTGACAGTTGATGGAGCGGTTGACAGCTACATGCTGTTATCTATGTGGAGCGGGAAAAAAAAAAAAAAAAAAAAAGAAGAAAGTGGAGGAAGAAAGACAGTCAAAGGATAAAGGTATGGCATTTTGTCGTGATGTTGGCGAGATAGAAGGAGGTTTAACGCCGAGTTCTTTGCCAATATGTTTATTTTTTCCTGCTAGGTTGCTTCGCTAGCTCTGCTAGCTTCGGATAATTGTTGACACGCTGGTGAGGATTTAATTGTCATAAACTCAGTTTCAGTGTGTGATTCCCTGGGACTGACTGGCTGTCATGTGTTCATTGTCTGTTACTGATGTGACACTTAACATTACCTTAGCATTACTTAGCAGTAGTATACCATTTTTAGTGTGCATTATACAGGTCTCCAGTATGAAGCTGCTTGCGGCTTTATCAGTAAAACACATTTTAAAGGTTTATTCTAAGTTAGATATTTGGACTATTGGTGGTTATTTAATGCTATTGTGGCAGTGGCTCATTCAGCTTGATTTAATGACTTTAACTTGTGCAATGTGTAAATTAATTCAGAAACCTCTTAAAAACAAACATGTTTCCATTGGGTACATGCTTTAAAGGGACATTTATGATAAAAGATCAATTTTTTTGTATTACTGCAACATCACTGTGTTTTCTAAAATTGGAAGACAGGTGTATAATCATTTTTGTCTTTGCAGGAGGAATTGAAAAATATTTTCGGCTCCAAGCATTGAGCCAGAGGGATCATTACAACTTCCTGACCATGAAGCCCCTGGGCCATCCCATTCCTCAGGACCGCCTCCTGACCAGGAAGCAGCAGGGCCCATGATCAGCTGCCTGTTTTTGGTAAACCAGTATGAGGTAAAAAACAAAATAGAACAAAAAAACTTGCCAACCATGCCTTCCGATGACATGACTGCTCTAGAGCTTCCCACTTTCATCCACAAAACAACGTTTGGAGGAACTTTATCTCAATCTGTGGATTGCCCTGAGATTGGCCTGCACTCCGTCTGTGACTGTAACCTCAGCAGAGAGGAGCATCTAAAAGCTGAAGCTCATCAAAACCTACCTATGATCATTGACGGGACAGGATCGCCTTCCTGGTATTACAACAATCGGCCTCAACCATCAGATGGGCAAGCAACTGTCATATGAGGACATCATTGATGACTTTGCAAAAGTCTCTACAATCTCCAGCTGATCCAGAACAGTACTGCTAGGATCCTACTCAGAGTAAGAAAGCACAAACACGTCACCCCCAATACTCTGCACGCTTTAATGGCTTCCCGTTACTACCAAAATAAACTATAAAGTTGTGCTCTTTATGCATCAATGCCTTTATGGAAACGCTCCATAACTCAAAGAACTGCTCATTCAACAAACCCCAATCCAGAACACATGCTCTTCACACCAACACCACCTCCAACCCCCCCCCCAGAACCAAGCTCTGGACCACGGGAGATCTGGCCTTTACTGCTGCCGAGTAAATCTGTGGAACTCCCTACCCAGCCACCTCAGAACCCCACCAAGAGTGGCTTCTTAAAAAAAACCAAACTAAAAACACTTTAAGACCTTTCTTTTTGCAGATGCTTTTAACTCTCTTAATGGACTCTTTTTAATTTTGAAATCTTAGGTGTTTACGTTGTCTCTTTTTCTTTTACTGTATGCTTGTAGCACTTTGAGATTTTTTTTTTTAATGAAAAGTGCATTAGAAATAAAATGTATTCCTATTGTTTACAATTTCACAGAGCTTTTACAAAATATTTATAAAGATTTGAAACAATATAAGTCCATTGACACCCTACATCAGGGGTGTCCTATCGAGGCCTGGGAGGGCCGATGTCCTGCATGTTTCGAGGTCTGTCCCAGTTCCATCACATCCAAGTGGCTTCTTTTACAAGCATGATGATGACATTATCATTAGAAATAGAAAGTCTTTATTATCATTGTACAATGTGTAGCGGAGTTGCTCCTCTCACAAATATGAGGAAGAATTGTGCAAAATGACAAAAGGTTCCAGATGTTTCACAGTGGATTTTGAGTTGTTTGTGACGTGCAGCATGTGCACGAATCATTGAATGGGGAAATTTTGGTTGGTCATGGCTCTGGAAAATAAACTTTTAGAATCTGCTTGTCTTTCCTTTGATACGCCCGTAGCAACAGGTCAAACAGGTGGTAACCAGGGTGGAGCTGTCCTTGATAATGTTTTGTGCTCCACTGAGGCATTTGGAGATGTAAATGTCCATCAGGGAGAGAGAGTCAATGCTGCTGCTGTGATTACTCCTCTCTCAGCCAGAAGGTCTGGGCTCCAATCCTGGCTGTGAGTTTCTTTGTGGAGTTTGCATGTTCTTGTGGGCTTCCTCTGGGTATTCCGGTTTCCTCCCGCAGTCAAATCTCTCTCTCTCTCTCTCTCTCTCTCTCTCTCTCTCTCTCTCTCTCTCTCTCTCTCTCTCTCTCTCTCTCTCTCTCTCTCGCCTCAAAAAGTAACTGCTAATGTTACATATTGAAGTCATTTGAAAGAATGGTCTTGTGGGCAAATTATTTATTAAATGAATATATAAATTGTATCTGAGCTGCACAAATAAATGAAATCTGTGTTACCTCAAGCTGAAGACTAATGCCAAATGAAGCTATGAAGTTGCACAGTGGCCAAGTGGTTAACATGTCTGACTTGTCACCCAAAGGTCATGAGTACAATCTCTGGCCATTTCACTGTGTTGGTACCGGGCATATGATGAACTATAGACCTACTGGCCGCCATGGCAAATAGGCACAGACACCTGAAGTGTCAAAAAGCCACTCGCCAGCACCATTACAATGAGTGAAAGTAAAGATAATCTGAGTCTTTACAACCCATGTGGTTCTTGACAGCTCTGTTAATTTATCAAAAATGAGCCACAGGTTAAAGGTGTGAATTGCAATTAGGATTTGCACCTCATATTATCTGCTATTTAACACATTAACAATGATTAAGGAACATGTTACATTACAAATAAACACAACAGCTGAAATACGTATAAGACATATTCAAATAAATATTTTTATTTAATGCATTTAGTTATTTATATAATATAATTAAATTAACTTAAGTGTTAACAATACCCATTCATCTTCTATGTGCTATATATTATTATATTGCTATTACATTGTCAGTCTTTGAAATTGATAAATATTATATAATATCCAAATAAAAACAAGTCAATAAAGTGTAATGTACTATCATTTACTTATGCAAAAGATAATGTGCTGACCCAATATGACATACATATAGGTATATGTATTCATGTAACAATAAAAAAACATACATGTGTATAAATATTTACATCACATCAGAAAGAGGCTTCACAATAACCTCATACAATAGTAATACAAGTGGCATTTTGAAGAATATTAATGTTTTGAATTCCCTCACTGCCTAGCATTACATGACTAATTACTGTCAAGCATTTCAACTACTTCTGTCTCTTAAGCATGGCATGTACATCAAATTACATCAGTTCAGAGTATATTTTATTTATTTTAATGATAATAATAAATACATAAAAGTAGTATAGCACTTTTTCGGGCACTCAAAGAGGCTTTACATAAAGAAACACAGATAAAGAAATATAATGAAGGTTTTATGGAAATCGCAGTTTATTTATTTTTCCAAAGATATGACAATAGCTTCAATATGCCTCAAAATGCTTCAATATAAAACTCTGAAATGAACAAATGTTATCATGGGTACATACATGAAAGTTTTACTAATTATTTATCATGTACTTACACATGAAATGTGATGGATGAACCCTTTGATTTGTACAGCAAACTTCACTATCTTGTTTTGCTCCTCGATGTTGTTTTGCCACTACTGGAAATCAGAGCTCATTGACCGCCTCAAATAGTCTTATGCACGGTCTAGAGTTTGTACATATCTATGGTTGGTACCTTGACTTTGCCCATCTTCGCTCCAGTCCACTCACCTGTATAAATGAATGCCAGCATATCCTGGAGAGTAACTGCAATGGACCAGTGTCCCATCCAGGTGTAATTATAAACTATCTGAAACTGGAGATAATCGCTGGCCAAATCAGCTCCCATGGTTTGGAATGGGTTTAGTTAGTACGACTACTCGTAGTTGATAATGACCATTAGGGTTAAAACAAAGAAACAAACAAGAAGGACTAACAATACATTTCATCTTTTTTTTTTTTCCTGATGGAGTTCTTCGTAATGGTTTGAAAAAAACATTTTAAACTTTTCCATTGTGGATATTGTTGTTGGGATGCTTATCTTTGGAAATACTATTTACAATCACTCTATGCTTTGAAAACAATGCAATGATTTGATGTCTTGCTTCTAAATTTCACATGTTGAGGACCATCAAGTGAAAAGCTTTGTGTTACATATGTATGATGTTTCTATGGTGCTGAAAGTCTTCAGATTTATGTTTAATCACAGTTGTACGTGGTCTTTCAGAGTCTTTAAGCCCTTTTGAACTGCAGTTGTTTAATCAGTCAGTACCATGGCTGGAAAAAAATAAAAACAAACTCCTAAGAAAATATGTATGTGTTTTTGCAGAACAATCTGCTCATTTCCATAGAATATTATTACCGTCCATGTCTGTGACCAAGAAACAAACAAGATTTATTTTTTGATGAGACCTAATATGATGTAACTTTTGCTATTGCTTTCCAAAATACATCCTATTTTTCTGAAAAACATAAAGGCATATTTATGTAAATGCTGAGTATTTTCAAAATTGCTTAAGTTTTCTGGCAAAAAAACCCCTAACATTTTGTAACTATGTATTTGATTGAAAATCATTTGCTAAGAATATAATTTTTGAAATGTTTTATCATAGTACTTTCTCATACAATTTGTGTTTACACATTACTTGCGTATCCATCATCATAACATGTATGTTGTCTCATAACTTAGGTAAATCGTGAAATGAATAACTGCCCACATGAAATAAGCAATGATTTTTAATTTTTTTTTAATGGGCTGAACGATTTTTATATTTTGTAGAAACTTTTCTGACTTTTGACATGAAGTTCATGAGGGAATTAAGCCATCATAATCTTTTGCCTTTTGTATGTGTAGCTTTTAAATGGAGCGAGATTCGGCATTTATGTGAGCATATAGGACAAACCTGCATGCAGGTAGTAGGAATGGTCTCTTGGTGCCGCTGTGGACCAGTGTAAAGAATATATGTGCAAACCTATCCAGCCACTCCTGCATTATTTCCAGTACATTTGGAGAAGAATCCCGTTTTGCGACGGAATTAAGAGGAATCATCACTGCTTAGTTGTTTGATCTCATTTCTTTGTTTTTGGATTTTTTGTTTTTGCTTGAAACCGTATTTTTGTGGGAAAACTGGAATTGTATTTTTTTTCCGAGGATGGGAGACAAAATAGTCGAAGCGCACGGGCCGATCGTCTGCTTTGCTTTCTTCATCATAACGATGCGCCTTGTCTACGGAGATCTGAGTTATTCTTTTCCAGAAGAGATGAAACAGCAATCCGTGATTGGAAATATTGCAAAGGATATCGGCCTTGATATGAAAGCCTTGTCTTCTCGGAAAGCCCGTGTGGATTTGGTTGGAACTCGGAGACGCTACTGTGACATTAATCTAAATACCGGGGATTTGATCACCATGGAGAGAATGGACCGAGAGAGCCTTTGTGGAAAGAAACCGTCTTGTGTTGTGATGATGGATCTGTTGTTAGAAAATCCTTTGGAGCTCCATCGTATAAACCTTCATATTCAGGATGTGAACGACAACGCACCAAGATTTAAAAATAATTTGATCGACATGGAGATAAGTGAATCCGCAGATAAGGGTAACCGATTCTCCATCGAAGAGGCCCATGACGCAGACATAGGTCAAAATGCTGTTCAAATGTACAGTCTTCAAAAAAATGACTATTTTATCCTCGCTGCAGACAGTAACCGAGTTGAACTGGCGCTTGAGAAAAACCTAGATCGAGAAAAACAGAATGAGATCAATTTACTCCTCACAGCTCTAGATGGCGGCTCTCCTCAGAGATCAGGCACTGTAGTCATACACATCAAGGTGTTGGATGCCAATGATAACGCCCCAGTGTTCAGCCAGGCCGTTTATAAAGCCAGTCTTCCTGAAAACTCTCCACCAGATACTGTGGTGGTCCGTGTCAGTGCTACTGATGCAGATGAAGGACTAAATGGAGATGTGACATATGATTTCGGTCACGTGTCTGACGACGACATAAATATTTTTTCAATTGATCCCAAAACAGGAGAAATTAAAGTGACAGGTGCGATTGATTTTGAAGACGGAAGTTCATTTGAAATTAGAGTGAACGCGAAAGACGGCTTAGGACTCACTTCATACGCTAAAGTTGTTATAGATGTTACTGACATGAATGATAATGAACCCATGATAGACATAAAGTCTCTGTCTGACCTCATTCCAGAGAATATCCCACCTGGTACAGAGGTGGGCATCATTAATGTGCAGGACAGAGATTCTGAGAGTAATGGACAGGTCCGCTGCTCCCTCCAGCAGGGTGTCCCTTTTAAGTTAGTTACTTCTATTAAAAATTATTATTCTCTGGTGAGCACGGGACAACTGGACCGTGAAGTAGTGTCTAATTACAACATTACAATCACTGCCACTGACGAGGGCTCTCCACCTCTGTCATCCTCTAAAACTGTTAAGTTATCCTTGGCTGACATCAACGACAACCCACCTGTGTTTCAGGAAGAATCGTACAGCGCATATGTGAGTGAAAATAACAAACCTGGCTCCACTTTATGTTCCGTTTCTGCTCGAGACCCTGACTGGAGACAAAACGGCACCGTGGTTTATTCTCTGTTAGCTGGAGAGGTGAACGGTGCCCCGGTGTCCTCGTATCTGTCTGTGAACGGAGACACGGGGGTGATCCACGCTGTGAGGTCGTTTGATTATGAACAGTTGAGGAGTTTCAAAGTGCAGATGATGGCCAGAGACAACGGTTCTCCTCCACTGAGCAGCAACGTGACGGTCAGTGTGTTCATATCGGATGTGAATGACAACGCTCCTCAGATCTTGTACCCCGCCCCGGAGGGCAACTCCTTCATGACCGAGCTGGTCCCCAAAGCTGCACACGGAGGTTCTCTGGTGTCCAAAGTGATCGCAGTGGACGCAGATTCCGGACAGAACGCGTGGCTGTCTTATCAGATAGTAAAATCCACTGATCCGGGACTTTTCACTATTGGTGTCCACAGCGGAGAGATCAGGATACAGCGGGACATTTCAGAATCTGACAGCATGAAACAGAACCTGATAGTGTCAGTGAAAGACAATGGACAGCCCTCTCTGTCTGCCACCTGCTCCATGTATTTACTCATTTCTGATAACTTGGCTGAAGTTCCTGAGCTGAAGGACATTTCTTATGATGAGAAGAACTCCAAGCTGACCTCATACCTGATCATTGCGCTGGTGTCTGTGTCCACTTTTTTTCTGACCTTCATTATCATCATCCTGGGTGTGAGATTTTGTCACAGGAGAAAGCCCAGACTGTTGTTTGATGGAGCAGTAGCCATCCCCAGCGCTTATCTCCCTCCGAATTACGCAGATGTTGACGGCACAGGAACTTTACGCAGCACTTACAATTATGACGCCTACCTGACAACAGGATCTCGAACCAGTGACTTTAAATTTGTGAGCTCTTACAATGACAACACATTGCCTGCTGACCAGACTCTGAGGAAAAGTCCATCTGACTTTGCTGATACTTTTGGGGATTTGGATTCATCTGAAGAGGTATGAGCTGCTTTTTGATTTGTTCACGGTATGCTTTTATCATGCTGTGCAGCTTGTATTTAAATGTTAGGTTTTGATAAGTGCCAATGAATTAGATTTCTATGAACCTTTCCTAATCAATTAGTAAATTAACATTGAGTCTAATCAACTCTGCTTTGTTAAATATATTTACTCAGGAACAAAGACCAAAGCTTAAATCTACACATATGCGTGTTTAAAAACAATGAAAATAAATGTTCTGTCAACTCAGCTTTAATCCAATTTTACTAAAAATTAGTTTGAGCAATATTTCAGATATTCACCTCGTTAAACCTGCCAAAGCTATCAGCAGAGAACGTCATCTCTACATTTTAGGTCGAAGCACCTCAGCGCGGTCTGGAACGTTAAATTAACTGTCCATGGTGCTGGAAAAAAACAAATTAAAAAAAACTGCTTCAGCTTTTTTTATATTTTGTCCGATTCGTGTTTTCTTCCTGTCATTTTTTCAAAATGTCACAATGGTAGTCATGTAATAAATAAAAAGATTCTGCAATTGAGTGTATTGCCATAGTTTTACTTCTCAATATTAACCCAGCTTTATTTGCTATGTATTTCAGGAAATTCCAAATGTATTAACACATTATTTCAGAATTAAATTATAAAAGTCCGTCCGAGCTTGGGGCTCCAACAAACAAACATAAAACCCCACAACAAAACAGGATGTTCATTTTATTTATTTATTTATTCTATATTTTTTTTGGGGGGGGGGGGCTTATTGTCTTGAAAAACTAATTTAAAAATGAAGCAAATGGAAAATATTTTTTTAAAACAGTCACAATGAATTACTGACATGTCAGTCCTCAGACAAACCAAATACACGTAAGCGTGTTGAATTACTCTCCTGTCAGGTTGTTTGACGTTATACTGAAGCTGATATGACTTTACACAACTGTAAGTAATATCAAATGACTCAGAGTGTCGCTGTCTGCTCACAGAATGAAGGCAGCCCCAGCTCCACCTCCTAATGTACCCAGTCTCCTGACAAGTATCCAGTGAAACGGTTACATGTTAGTCATTTGATGTCGGGAACATCGCATTTATTGTTGGACTCCTGTGCATTTTTGAACAAGTTTTGTTAGTGCGCAGTGAAGAAGATAAGTTGTACATAGGAGTGCCAGTTTTATTCCAGGATGGGAGACAAAGGATTTTCTTTGCTTTGTCCGATGCTCTGCATTGCTCTTTTCGTCATGGCGCTGCACCCTGTTCACGGAGAGCTTACTTACTCTATTCCCGAAGAGATGAAACAGCATTCTGTAATCGGAAATTTAGCCAAGGATCTTGCGCTTGACCTTAAAACATTTTCTTCTCGAAGTGGTCGTTTTGACTTTAAAGGAACTCGTAAACGCTACTGTGATATTAACATGAATACTGGAGATATGATCGCATCGGACCGAATTGACAGAGAGAGCCTTTGTGGAAAGAAACCTTCCTGTGTCGTGAAAATCGATCTGCTGCTGGACTCTCCTTTGGAGCTTCATCGTGTGAACCTTCACATTCAGGACGTCAACGACAATTCACCCAAATTCAAAAATAATTTAATTGAAATGGAAATATGGGAGTCAGCGGAGAAGGGGAGTCGCTTCTCCGTTGAGCAGGCCCACGACGCAGATATAGGGAATAATGACGTTCAAAGGTACAGCCTTCGAAAAAACGATAACTTCATTCTTTCTGTCGATAACAACAAAGTTGAACTGGTGCTTCAGAATAAACTCGATCGAGAGGGGCAAAATGAAGTCAGTTTACTTCTCACAGCTATAGATGGCGGCTCTCCTCAGAGATCAGGTACTGTAATCATACATATTACTGTGCTGGATGCCAATGATAACGCCCCAGTGTTCAGTCAGGCTGTTTATAAAGCGAGTCTGCCAGAGAACTCTTCACCAGATACAGCAGTGATTCGTGTCTCTGCAACTGATGCTGATGAAGGAGTCAATGGCGACGTATCATATGATTTTGGTCATGTGAACGACGACGATTTAAATGTTTTTTCTATTCATCCTGAAACTGGAGAAATAAAAGTGCGAGGTGCAATTGACTTCGAAGAAAGAAGCTCATTTGAAATTAGACTCGAAGCTAAAGATGGTTTGGGACTAACCTCATATGCCAAATTTTTAGTGGATGTGACTGATGTAAATGACAACATCCCGGTGATATATCTGAAATCCCTTTCAAATCCCATACCTGAGAACATCCCACCTGGTACAGAGGTGGGACTCATAAATGTTCAGGATGAAGACTCTGAGAGTAATGGACAGGTCCGCTGCTCCCTCCAGCAGGGTGTCCCTTTTAAGTTAGTTCCTTCTATTAAAAATTATTATTCTCTGGTGAGCACAGGACAACTGGACCGTGAAGTGATGTCTAATTACAACATTACAATCACTGCCACTGACGAGGGCTCTCCACCTCTGTCATCCTCTAAAACTGTTCAGTTATCTGTGGCTGACATCAACGACAACCCACCTGTGTTTGAGGAGGAGTCGTACAGCGCATCTTTGAGTGAAAATAACAAACCTGGCTCCACTTTATGCTCCGTTGCTGCTCGAGACCCTGACTGGAGACAAAACGGCACCGTGATTTATTCTCTATTAGCAGGAGAGGTGAACGGTGCTCCGGTGTCCTCGTATCTGTCTGTAAACGGAGACACGGGAGTGATCCACGCTGTGAGGTCGTTTGATTATGAACAGTTGAGGAGTTTCAAAGTGCAGGTGATGGCCAGAGACAACGGTTCTCCTCCACTGAGCAGCAACGTGACAGTCAGTGTGTTCATATCAGATGTGAATGATAACGCTCCTCAGATCTTGTACCCCGCCCCGGAGGGCAACTCCTTCATGACCGAGCTGGTCCCCAAAGCTGCACACGGAGGTTCTCTGGTGTCCAAAGTGATCGCAGTGGACGCGGACTCCGGACAGAACGCGTGGCTGTCTTATCAGATAGTGAAATCCACTGATCCGGGACTTTTCACTATTGGTGTCCACAGCGGAGAGATCAGGACACAGCGGGACATTTCGGAACCTGACAACATGAAACAGAACCTGATAGTGTCAGTGAAAGACAACGGACAGCCCTCCCTGTCTGCCACCTGCTCCATGTATTTACTTATTTCCGATAACTTGGCTGAAGTTCCTGAGCTGAAGGACATTTCTTATGATGAGAAAAACTCCAAGCTGACCTCATACCTGATAATTGCGTTGGTGTCTGTGTCCACTTTTTTTCTGACCTTCATTATTATCATCCTGGGTGTGAGATTTTGTCGCAGGAGAAAGCCCAGACTGTTGTTTGATGGAGCAGTAGCCATCCCCAGCGCTTATCTCCCTCCAAATTACGCAGATGTTGACGGCACAGGAACTTTACGCAGCACTTACAATTATGACGCCTACCTGACAACAGGATCTCGAACCAGTGATTTTAAGTTTGTGAGCTCTTACAATGACAACACACTGCCTGCTGACCAGACTCTGAGGAAAAGTCCATCAGATTTTGTTGACGTTTTTGGAAATGGTGACAGTTCTCCTGAGGTAGGACACATTCCTCTTCATAAATGTCTCTAAACGGTGAATATCACATTGTGTCATTACTTTGAAAGTCAACGCACCCAACCATTTGCCCATATATTACTTACCCTAGAGATATAGGGAACAAGCTTCCCTTGTTTTATATCTATTTTTTGGGGGGATCTTTGTTTGTTTGCTTTGATTACGTTCTTGTCAGGCAAGGATGGTGCATATTTTCTGTTTTAGTCTTTTGTTTGCTGTTATGATGCTTTAGTATGAATTGTCATTTGTAATTTCAAACTACATTACATGTCATAAGCTATACATTGTTTTCATTTTTTGGTTAAAAAATGTCTCTATTGGTAACGGTTTAGTTGTATCCAGTCGCTATGTCACTTACTACTTTTCTATAAATGTCAATTTAATTGAAAAACATTAATTATATATGTTAATTGAAAAACATATATATATATATATATATATATATATATATTCTGCAAAATGAAGTCTTTTGTGTCCAGGGTATTGCTAATCATTGCAAATTTCCATTCACGTTTCCCGCGTTTATTTCAAATTTAGATAATTTTATTTATCCATTGGTTCGAAGCTCGAGCCACCTTCTTACAACGGAATATGAGGTTTACGTAACATTATCGTGTAATCCCATTCATTTTAAAAGTATATACCACGTCAATGTTAGCATTTGTTTTCATATGTCATGAATGTTTTAAGCAACCATAAGTTCAGCAAACATCTAATTCTGTAAAATACTGAAAAGAAAAAAAAAAAATGTAAACGCTTATGAATTAAGAATGCGATTTACATTTTTAATTTGGATCACGTGTCTGATTTTTTCAAACGCCAAAAAGATATCTTAGAATCTATATACGTTGAAATGAATCCACTTGTTAAATGTATCTAGAGTACTTCCAACGTATTTGTATGACTTCCACAAATGTTAGTATTTAAATAAACACATCTGAATGACCAATTCCCCATGTGGTCAGTATTTGACCACATATAATCTGATACGTTACAAATTCTACTGAGTCACCAGACAGTATCTGTTTTGATTTTCATACATTCACGAAAGTGATTGGCCCAGTCCGGATAGAGAATCGTTGAATCTTTGTCTTGCCGTTGCAGTGCTGTCCACGGTCCTGATATGTTTCCTGTTTACTGAGTGCCAGAAGATTGAAGCAGACTTCTTCCATTTACAGTACAATTAGCGACGTCAGTGTTGATGTTTTTGACAACAATTTTCATGAAGTCCTCTGCAACTGACGTTGTTTATATGCGATATGTCGAAAAAAACTCGGGGCGTCGCTGTTCACTCGCAGATAACAAAGGGGTAATTTCTCCACCCACAGCAAAAATAGTAATCATATGGAAACCAGGGGCAGCCATTGTTGGAAAAGAAGCTGATCTGTACGTTCTAATTCCAACTAGAAATCATATAATATGTATTGTCTATAGAATTAGTTTCCCCTTTTCTCTGGAACTATGGCTCTGACAAGACGACCTTGGTTGGTTTCTCTGAACTGCTTCGTTGTCTTTTTCCACCTCACCACGGCGGACCTGAGCTACTCCGTTCCGGAGGAGATGAGACCAGGGTCGATTGTTGGAAATATTGCCAAGGATATTGGCCTGGAAGTGGGGAAATTATCCGCCCGTAAAGTCCGTTTCGATGCTGAAGGAAAGTACCAACATTACTGTGACATTGATCTGAAATCTGAGAATTTGATCTTGAAAGAAAGGATTGACAGAGAGGAGCTGTGCGGGGAGAAGGTTTCGTGCATGCTTACGTTTGAATTAGTGCTGGAAAACCCTTTGGAGCTGCACCGCATTTCTGTGCTCATTCAGGATGTTAACGACAATTCACCAATTTTCCCGAAAGATCTATTTAAATTAGAAATTAGTGAATCTGTCGTCAGAGGAGCTCGATATAGTCTTATTGAAGCTCACGATGCTGACATTGGACAAAACACAGTGAAAGACTATATGCTACAAAAGAACGAGCATTTTGTTCTGTCCGTACAAGGTGGAGAGGATTCATCACAGCATATCGAGCTGGTTTTAGACAAAGAGTTAGACCGTGAAAAAGAGCAAGAATTAAATCTTGTGTTGACTGCAGTTGATGGTGGAAATCCACAGAAATCAGGGACTGCTATTATACTTGTGAGTGTGCTGGATGCCAATGATAACGCACCTGTGTTTGACCAGGCTGTATATAAAGCGAGTCTACCAGAAAATTCCCCTGTGGATACAGTAGTATTAACTGTAAGTGCCACCGACGCAGACGAGGGGGTCAATGGGGAGGTGACTTATGAATTTAGTCGCATTTCAGAAAAAGCTAAAAAGGGTTTCACACTGAACAGTAAAACTGGGGACATAAAAGTGATCGGTACTCTTGATTTCGAGAGTGATAATAAATTTGAAATGCGTATTTATGCTAAAGATGGATATGGTCTTTTTTCAAATTCTAAAGTCACAGTTGATATTACTGACGTTAACGACAATGCCCCGGTGATATATATGAAATCAACAATTAATCTCATACCTGAGAATATCCCACCTGGTACAGAGGTGGGCATCATTAATGTTCAGGATGAAGACTCTGATAGTAATGGACAAGTCCGCTGCTCCCTCCAGCAGGGTGTTCCTTTTACATTAGTTCCTTCTATTAAAAACTATTATTCTCTGGTGAGTACAGGACAACTGGACCGTGAATTGGTTTCTGATTACAACATTACAATCACTGCCACTGACGAGGGCTCTCCACCTTTATCCTCCTCTAAAACTGTTCAGTTATCTGTAGCTGACATCAACGACAACCCACCTGTGTTTGAGGAAGAGTCGTACAGCGCATATGTGAGTGAAAATAACAAACCTGGCTCCACTTTATGTTCCGTTGCTGCTCGAGACCCTGACTGGAGACAAAACGGTACCGTGATTTATTCTCTGTTAGCTGGAGAGGTGAACGGTGCCCCGGTGTCCTCGTATTTGTCTGTTAACGGAGACACGGGGGTGATCCACGCTGTGAGGTCGTTTGATTATGAACAGTTGATGAGTTTCAAAGTGCAGGTGTTGGCCAGAGACAACGGTTCTCCTCCACTGAGCAGCAACGTGACAGTCAGTGTGTTCATATCAGATGTGAATGACAACGCTCCTCAGATCTTGTACCCCGCCCCGGAGGGCAACTCCTTCATGACCGAGCTGGTCCCCAAAGCTGCACACGGAGGCTCTCTGGTGTCCAAAGTGATCGCAGTGGACGCGGACTCCGGACAGAACGCATGGCTATCCTATCAGATAGTGAAATCCACTGATCCGGGACTTTTCACTATCGGTGTCCACAGCGGAGAGATCAGGACACAGCGAGACATTTCAGAATCTGACAACATGAAACAGAACCTGATAGTGTCAGTGAAAGACAACGGACAGCCCTCTCTGTCTGCCACCTGCTCCATGTATTTACTTATTTCTGATAACTTGGCTGAAGTTCCTGAGCTGAAGGACATTTCTTATGATGAGAAGAACTCCAAGCTGACTTCATACCTGATCATTGCGCTGGTGTCTGTGTCCACCTTTTTTCTGACTTTCATTATCATCATCCTGGGTGTGAGATTTTGTCGCAGGAGAAAGCCCAGACTGTTGTTTGATGGAGCAGTGGCCATCCCCAGTGCTTATCTCCCTCCGAATTACGCAGATGTTGACGGGACAGGAACTTTACGAAGCACATACAATTATGACGCCTACCTGACAACAGGATCTCGAACAAGTGACTTTAAATTTGTGAGCTCTTACAATGACACCACATTGCCTGCCGATGAGACTCTGAGGAAAAACCCATCAGACTTTGATGACGCTCTTGAAAACGGTGACAGTTTTCCCGAGGTAGGACACATTCCTCTTCATAGTTTGCGTTGTTTTTGGATTAAGTGTTTGTGTGGCAATAGTGATTCGTGTTTTATGGTCTTTCATGTTGTATGCTTTCATAATATGTTTTTTTTCTTTAACTTTTGACATGCTATTTCAGACTGCATTCATGCCTAATAAGTTATATATATTGTTATATTTAGTTTAAAATAAATTTCCACAGGTGCAAGGTTTAGTTGTACACATTATTTTACTAACTATTATCCAATATTGTCACGTAATTAAAAACAAATCCCTATTTTTTTTCTGTTCCTTCATATTCGGGCAAATTAATATTTCCATAGTGTCTTCCATCGATCCACCTTCTATACAAATAAATATAGATTTGCTGAATATCTAAATGCTTTACAAAATGTGATTTACATAACATTATCTTGTTGCCACATTTATTTTAAAAGCAAGAGTATGCGTAGTCAATGTTTATATAGTTTTTTAATAAGCTTTGCATGTTTTCATTAACCATAACTTGCCAAAGGTGTAATTGTCTCAAAAAACAAAACAAAACAAAAAGAAGAAAAGCGAAACAAACACAATCATATGAAGTAGGAATGCGATTTACGATTTTTTTAACTTCCAGATTTCAGATTTTGTCAAGGTACTTCCAAGGTATGGGAATCATTTCCCCCCAAAAAAGGGTACACTTTTTTATTATCACATCTCGCCACCGAACAATTCCACATGTGGCCAGTATTTGACTTTAAATAACCTGTAAAAAGTCACAAATTCCACCGAGACACCAAACATAATGTGTCTTCATTTTCATAGTTCCATTAAAGAGAGTTAAATGAGTCAGTCAGGATAGAGAATCTTTCAATATTTGACTTGCCGTTTCAACATTGTCAATGATCTTGAATGGTTACTTTCTTTCTTTTGTCTCTTTTCTGACTGAAGTAAAGTCGTTTTACTTAAAATCTAATTCGCGATAGCGAGCCACTTTGGTGTTGATGAATGACAACAACTCTGGCGAATTAATATCTGTTTGGTGTTGTTTATTTGCCATATGTTGAACTATACTCCGGGCGTCGCTGTTCACTCGCAGATAAGAAGACGGTCTTTTCTCCACCCACAGCAAAAAATATCATTCTTTGGAAACCAACTGCAGCCATTGTTGGGGAAGCAGCCGAGCTGAATGTTTCGTTTCCAATTAGAATAACATTTTCAATTCATTATTCGTTTACTGTGGAACCATGGATCTTACAGGCCGATCTTGGGTCATTGATTTCTGTTGCTTTGCTGTCTTTTTCCACCTCACCACGGCGGACCTGAGCTATTCCGTTCCGGAGGAGATGAGACCAGGCTCCATTGTTGGAAATATTGCAAAGGATCTTGGCCTTGAAGTGGGGAAATTGTCCGCCCGTAAAGCCCGTATCGATGCTGAAGTAAAGTACCAACATTACTATGACATTGATCTCAAAACTGGGAATTTGATCATGAAAGAAAGGATTGACAGAGAGGAGCTGTGCGGGGAGAAGGTTTCGTGCATGCTTAAATTCGAATTAGTACTAGAAAACCCTTTGGAGCTGCACGGGATTGCTGTGCTCATTCAGGATGTAAACGACAATTCACCCGTTTTCCCAGAAGATTCAGTTAATTTTGAAATCAGTGAATCAGCCGATAGAGGAGCTCGATATCGTCTCAATGAAGCGCATGATGCTGACAGCGGACAAAACACAGTCAAACAATACAGTTTACAAAAGAACAACCATTTTTTTCTGTCTGTAAAAGATGGAACAGATGGATCCCAAACCGTCGAGCTGGTTTTAGACAAAGAGTTAGACCGTGAAAAAGAGCAAGAATTAAATCTTCTGTTGACTGCAGTTGATGGTGGAAATCCACAGAAGTCAGGGACTGCTATTATACATGTGAGTGTGCTGGATGCAAATGATAACACACCTGTGTTTGATCAGGCTGTATATAGAGCAAGTCTGCCAGAAAACTCCCCTGTGGATACATTAGTATTAACTGTAAGTGCCACTGATGCAGACGAGGGGGTCAATGGAGAGGTGACGTATGAGTTTAGTCGCATTTCAGAAAAAGCTAAGAAGATGTTCACCATAAACAGTAAAACTGGAGAAATAAAAGTGATCGGAACTCTTGATTTCGAGAATGATAATAAATTCGAAATGCGCATTTATGCCAAAGATGCCTATGGACTTTCATCTGATTCAAAAGTACTAATTTATGTCACCGATGTAAACGATAACGTCCCTGCAGTATATATGAAATCGTTTATTAATTCAATCCCTGAAAACATTCTACCTGGTACAGAAGTGGGTGTCATTAATGTTCAGGATGAAGACTCTGAGAGTAATGGACAAGTCCGCTGCTCCCTCCAGCAGGGCGTTCCTTTTAAATTAGTTTCTTCTATTAAAAACTATTATTCTCTGGTGAGCACAGGGAAACTGGACCGTGAATTGGTTTCTGACTACAACATTACAATCACTGCCACTGACGAGGGCTCTCCACCTCTGTCCTCTTCTAAAACTGTTCAGTTATCTGTAACTGACATCAACGACAACCCACCTGTGTTTGAGGAAGAGTCGTACAGCGCATCTGTGAGTGAAAATAACAAACCTGGCTCCACTTTATGCTCCGTTGCTGCTCGAGACCCTGACTGGAGACAAAACGGTACCGTGATTTATTCTCTGTTAGCTGGAGAGGTGAACGGTGCCCCGGTGTCCTCGTATCTGTCTGTGAACGGAGACACGGGGTTGATCCACGCTGTGAGGTCGTTTGATTATGAACAGTTGAGGAGTTTCAAAGTTCAGGTGATGGCCAGAGACAACGGTTCTCCTCCACTGAGCAGCAACGTGACAGTCAGTGTGTTCATATCAGATGTGAATGACAACGCTCCTCAGATCTTGTATCCCGCCCCGGAGGGCAACTCCTTCATGACCGAGCTGGTCCCCAAAGCTGCACATGGAGGCTCTCTGGTGTCCAAAGTGATCGCAGTGGACGCAGACTCTGGACAGAACGCATGGCTGTCCTATCAGATTATTAAATCTACTGATCCGGGACTTTTCACTATTGGTGTCCACAGCGGAGAGATCAGGATACAGCGGGACATTTCAGAATCTGACAGCATGAAACAGAACCTGATAGTGTCAGTGAAAGACAACGGACAACCCTCTCTGTCTGCCACCTGCCCCATGTATTTACTTATTTCTGATAACTTGGCTGAAGTTCCTGAGCTGAAGGACATTTCTTTTGATGAGAAGAACTCCAAGCTGACTTCATACCTGATCATTGCGCTGGTGTCGGTGTCCACCTTTTTTCTGACTTTCATTATCATCATCCTTGGTGTGAGATTTTGTCGCAGGAGAAAGCCCAGGCTGTTGTTTGATGGAGCAGTGGCCATCCCCAGTGCTTATCTCCCTCCGAATTACGCAGATGTTGACGGCACAGGAACTTTACGCAGCACGTACAATTATGACGCCTACCTGACAACAGGATCTCGAACCAGTGACTTTAAATTTGTGAGCTCTTACAATGACAACACGCTGCCTGCTGAACAGACTCTGAGGAAAAGTCCATCAGACTTTGCTGATGCTTTCGGAGACGGTGACAATTCTCCTGAGGTAGGACAAATTCCCTTTCATAAATTTCAATTAAGGTTGTACACGACTTTTTGTGACATTTCAGTGAAATTCAATGGACCAGGTCATTTTTTGATACAGTCTTTATGTATAGGGATCAAATGTCCTTTTGTTTTAAAACTACATATTGTTGTTGTTGGATCAAGTGCCTTTATTACAATACTAATGCGTGTTTTAAATTATTTCATGTATGCTTATTTGATATTGTTTTATTGTAACTTGTGATGTACGATTTCAAATGGGATTTTATCTCAGAAGCTTTACATTTTGCCTTGTGTAGTTCAAATAAGTTCTTTATACGTGAACGGCTTAGTTGTATACAGTACTTCACTGAATACTTTTCAGTACGTGGTGATGTGTGCCTTGGTGGAATTTTTCTCAATCAGAATGGAGTGGGTGTGTTGGTAACGTATGGGGGTGTATTTGTGACGGTTGAAGGGTCAAACGAGGAATTGAGGTGATGCCCGAGATAAACCTTTGAAAGGTGAGCTATCGTAAAGAAAGTCAACTCGAGTGCTCTGTGCTGTCCTCTTTCACGGATACAAACTTTTAAATTCGTGAATAATTCTATACATAAAAGTTTCTCTAATCATTGACATTTTTAATTTATCTCTCTATTATTTTGTCTTTAATTTCACGTTAATGCATATTTGTATTCCCACAGCGTTGATCTTGTATTCACATCAATTTTGAAAGTAAGAGCATGCCTTGTCAATGTTTCCATTTATTTGCATAGGCTCTGCATGTAAGAGCAGCATATAGTTCGTCCATGATATGATTGTCTGAAAAAAATTAACAAACCCCCCTCCCTAATATTTTAATCATAATTTAGATTTTGTCAAAGGACATAAAATATCTTTTGATCTGTATAATTGTAAGTTGCTCCACTTGTTAAATGAATCCAGAGTACTTCCAGTGTATTAGTTCCACTTCCAAAAAGGGACCGTTTTTCTTGTCATTTTCCTGAATGACCAATTCCACATTTGCCCAGCATTTGATTTTACATAATCTGATACGTTACAAATTCTGCTCGAAGACAAGCAATGAATTGTCTCTATTTGCAAAGATCCATGAAACTAATTTTGACGGGGGTCAGTCCTGATAGCATATTTGAATCATTCGCTTACCGTTTCAACACTGTCCATGGTGCTGAATGGGTGCTGTTTTTTTTTACTTATTGAAACATAATCAATTTGCTTACACTGTGATTCACCAAAGTGAGCTACTTCAGTGTTGATAAATGGCAACTATTATTACGAATTCAATCGTACTGGATGTTGTTTATTTGCGATATATCAAATAAAACTGCGGGCGTCGCTGCTCCCTAGCAGATAAGAAGTCGACAGTTTCTCCACCCACAGAGAAAAATATCCAGTGTATTGAAAGCAAGTGCAGCCATTGTTGAGAAAGAAGCCGAGCTGTTCGTGTTGTCTCCAACTAGAAGAATATTTTCTGTTCAGATTCCTCTCTTTTCGGTCGAATCATGGATCCTGCAGGACAGTCGTGGCTCATCGATGTCTGTTGCTTCGTTGTCTTTTTCCACTTCACGAAGGCGGACCTGAGCTATTCTGTTCCGGAGGAGATGAGACCAGGATCCATTGTTGGAAATATTGCGAAGGATCTTGGCCTTGATGTGGGGAAATTGTTCGCACGTAAAGCCCGTATCGATGCTGAAGAAAATCACCAACATTACTGTGACATTGATCTTAAAATTGGGAATTTGATCATGAAGGAAAGGATTGACAGAGAGGAGCTGTGCGGGGAGAAGGTTTCGTGCATGCTTAAATTCGAATTAGTCCTAGAAAACCCTTTGGAGCTGCACCGCATTTCTGTACTCATTCAGGATGTAAACGACAATTCACCCGTGTTCCCAGAAGATTCAGTAAATTTTGAAATACGCGAATCAGCCGTCAGAGGAGCACGATATCGTCTAAATGAAGCTCATGATGCTGACAGCGGACAAAACACAGTTAAACAATACAGTTTACAAAAGAATGAGCACTTTGTTCTGTCTGTAAAAGATGGAGCAGATGGGTCTCAAACCGTCGAGCTGGTTCTAGACAAAGAGTTAGACCGTGAAAAACAGCAAGATTTAAGTCTTCTGTTGACTGCAGTTGATGGTGGAAATCCACAGAAGTCAGGAACTGCAATTATACATGTAAGTGTGCTTGATGCCAATGATAACGCACCTGTGTTTGATCAGGCTGTATATAAAGCGAGTTTACCAGAAAATTCCCCTGTGGACACAGTAGTATTAACTGTAAGTGCCACTGACAGAGACGAGGGAGTCAATGGGGAGGTGTCTTATGAGTTTAGTCGCATTACAGAAAAAGCTAAAAAAGTATTCACAATAAATAGTAAAACCGGGGAGATAAAAGTAATCGGAACTCTTGATTTCGAGAGTAACAACAAATACGAAATGCGCATTTTTGCAAAAGATGCTTATGGACTTTCATCTGATTCAAGAGTGATGATTGATATCACGGATGTAAATGATAACGTCCCTGCAATATATTTGAAATCATTGATGAATCCAATCCCTGAAAACATCCCACCTGGTACAGAGGTGGGCATCATCAATGTGCAGGACAGAGACTCTGACAGTAATGGACAGGTCCGCTGCTCCCTCCAGCCGGGTGTCCCTTTTAAGTTAGTTACTTCTATTAAAAACTATTATTCTCTGGTGAGCACAGGACAACTGGACCGTGAATTGGTATCTGATTACAACGTTACAATCACTGCCAATGACGAGGGCTCTCCACCTCTGTCATCATCTAAAACTGTTCAGTTATCTGTAGCTGACATCAACGACAACCCACCTGTGTTTGAGGAAGAGTCGTACAGCGCATCTGTGAGTGAAAATAACAAACCGGGCTCCACTTTATGCTCTGTTGCTGCTCGAGACCCTGACTGGAGACAAAACGGTACCGTGATTTATTCTCTGTTAGCTGGAGAGGTGAACGGTGCCCCGGTATCCTCGTATGTGTCTGTGAACGGAGACACGGGCGTTGTCCACGCTGTGAGGTCGTTTGATTATGAACAGTTGAGGAGTTTCAAAGTGCAGGTGATGGCCAGAGACAACGGTTCTCCTCCACTGAGCAGCAACGTGACAGTCAGTGTGTTCATATCAGATGTGAATGACAACGCTCCTCAGATCTTGTACCCCGCCCCGGAGGGCAACTCCTTCATGACCGAGCTGGTCCCCAAAGCTGCACACGGAGGTTCTCTGGTGTCCAAAGTGATCGCAGTGGACGCGGACTCCGGACAAAACGCGTGGCTGTCCTATCAGATCGTGAAATCCACTGATCCGGGACTTTTCACCATCGGTGTCCACAGCGGAGAGATCAGGACACAGCGGGACATTTCAGAATCTGACAGCATGAAACAGAACCTGATAGTGTCAGTGAAAGACAACGGACAGCCCTCTCTGTCTGCCACCTGCTCCATGTATTTACTTATTTCTGATAACTTGGCTGAGGTTCCTGAGCTGAAGGACATTTCTTATGATGAGAAGAACTCCAAGCTGACCTCATACCTGATCATTGCGCTGGTGTCGGTGTCCACTTTTTTTCTGACGTTCATTATCATCATCCTGGGTGTGAGGTTTTGTCGCAGGAGAAAGCCCAGACTATTGTTTGATGGAGCAGTGGCCATCCCCAGTGCTTATCTTCCTCCAAATTATGCAGATGTTGACGGCACAGGAACTTTACGCAGCACTTACAATTATGACGCCTACCTGACAACAGGATCTCGAACCAGTGACTTTAAGTTTGTGAGCTCTTACAATGACAACACGCTGCCTGCTGACCAGACTCTGAGGAAAACTCCATCAGACTTTGCTGACGTTTTTGGCGATTCCGATAGTTCCCCTGAGGTAGGACATTTTCCTTATATTCTAATATTCAAACAACAATGAATTAAATTTTGATATTTATTTTCACGATTTTCTTTATGGCCAGTTAATGCATCACACGTTGTGCCTATGTTTTAATTTAAACTTGATTCTTGGAATCACACAACGCAGCCCTATTTTTAAGTTGAATTGGTCATTATATTTAAGGCAACTATGTGTCCTTGCAGTGTGGATTATTTGATCATACTCTAAGGTGTTTATTGGGAAAACATTTTTACAGTCGGTGTATCAACTCTGTTTTCCTGATTGTCCTACATGCTTGCTTATTGGATTTTAGTTTATTTTACATACTGGGATGAAAAAGTGGCTTTGGCATTGTTGGATCGAATCAATCCCTCGTAATTGTGAGGATATTACCCACTACCATCCATGTTGTCCCCCGAAAACAAATTGTAACGCTTAACTCACTGATATATGTATGTTGCCCAATATTTAAAACATTTGAATTATCATTGTTTTTGTTGGTTTATATCCAGTAGTGTCTCGGAGTAAATTAATCACTAACCTAACGAAAATCTGACATTTTAATCCTCACGTGAAAAAAACGAAAATAAAAGAAAGCCACTTTTTAATCATGACGCAATAACCTGTTTTATCTTAGAACCAATAATGGGATTGATGATTACAATATGGGTAAATGTTGGCAAACAAGCTAAGCGGTTAATTTTGAAACTTTTTGAAACCCGTCTTCGGTACCAGGTTTTAAGACTATTATTATTCCTTCGTCGTTTTACAGCAGTTTTTCTAACCTCTCTACATCGTGGTTTTACAGTTTTATTTGAAAATATGCTCCATGCTCTCTCATGCATATGAACCTGTACATTTGGCAACATTTGGGACTTTGGTGTTCACTGAGATTTAATCGTGAACTTTCTGCTTCCACAAGACATTTTGTCTGTATGGGTTGCATAAAGAGTTGACATTCTCAACGGCATCAAAAATGACGACCGTTTTTTTTTTCTCTCTTTCTCTATTATCATAAGATGCTTCAGGTCTCACTTTATCTAGTTTGCCGATGCTTGTTAGAAACTCTTGTCTTACTTATTGTCATTGTGTTGCTTCCTCGCTTGTGTATTTATAGTTTAAATTGCACATTACTTACTCAGCCCCTACAGGTACTCGGGCCTGTCCACAAACTGTGATGAGAGGTTAATTACCTCCACATATCATTATGCGGCTCACATACATATTCAATTTTGTCCACAACTATAGTTGGGGTGGGCCTGACCCAGGACAGTGATTGGGCCAGCCCTCTGTCAATCACAGATAATGCTCCAACCAAACCACAAGGAAGACGAGAGGAAGATGCAATGAGAACTTGTTTAGCATGAGTCACATTTCAGGTATTCGGAATTGATCAAACCTATTCTTATTTGAGCTTACATGATTTGGATTTATTTTCTAGTTGATTCTGATGATTTGGGTTTTACCTAATTGTTTGTATTTTGTTAAAATCCGTCACATTTCAGATAACATGAAGCTGCACTTTTATTGTGGTGACATCCTTTTCATCTCTTGTGGATAAACCTTGTCCTCCCTGTATGATACTGAATCTGACACGACACAGATTTCAGTGTAGTGCACAGATACCAGATGATTTCCATCGTTGCTTGTCTTTTTATGAACACTCAACTCGAGAAGAATGAATACAACTCTGTTATTGATTGAAGTAGTCTCCGTGAGGCTTCATTATAAGATTATATTGTATGCAATTCATCGGAATGAAACGTTTGCAGTAGTAGCGCTGTCCATGGTACTGTTTGAGGACTTTCGCTTGATTGGCAACATATCTAGTGATTTCACTTGGACACTGAAAAAGAAAAAAAGAAAAGAAAAAAAACAACTAAAATGTTGTTCTTCTATATGGATATTGGCTAAAATTGTGTATACTTCTGTATTGAAAGTTGTGTATTGGTAATATGTGGAATACACTCCGAGTGTCGCTGCTCACTCACAGATATGTAGACGGTCGTTTCTCCACCCACAGCCACAACAGTCATTTAGTATCCACTACAGCAGCCATTGTTGTACGGGTAGCATATGCCTATATGGATTCTCTAGTCCAGCTGTGGTATTTTTAAACAGAATTATTTTTGGTGTGTCCACATCGTCCTCCAGGAAAAGCATGGATGTAACAGGACGAACTTGCCTCATTGGTTTATGTTGCTTCGTCGTCTTTTTCCAACTCACTACGGCGGACCTGAGCTATTCCGTTCCAGAGGAGATGAGACCAGGATCCATTGTTGGAAATATTGCGAAGGATCTTGGACTTCAAGTGGATACATTATCCGACCGTAAAGCCCGTATCGATGCTGAAGAAAACTACCAACATTACTGTGACATTGATCTTAAAACTGGCAATTTAATCATGAAAGGAAGAATTGACAGAGAGGAGCTGTGCGGTGAGAAGGTTTCGTGTATGCTTACATTTGAATTAGTCCTAGAAAACACTTTGGAGCTTTACCGCATTTCTGTGCTCATTCAGGATGTTAACGACAACGCACCCGTTTTTCCGAAAGATTCATTTAAATTAGAAATCCGTGAATCAGCTGACAGAGGAGCTCGATACAGTCTTATTGAAGCTCACGATGCTGACATCGGACAAAACACAGTTAAACAATACACTTTACAAAAGAACGAGCATTTCGTTTTGTCTGTAAAAGATGGATTGGACGGATCTCAAACCGTCGAGCTGGTTTTAGACAAAGAGTTAGACCGTGAAAAACAACACGATTTAAAAATGTTGTTGACTGCAGTAGATGGTGGAAATCCACAGAAATCAGGGACTGCTATTATACATGTGAGTGTGCTTGATGCCAATGATAACGCACCTGTGTTTGATCAGGCTGTATATAAGGCGAGTTTACCAGAAAATTCCCCTGTGGATACAGTAGTATTAACTGTAAGCGCCACTGATGCAGACGAGGGAGTAAATGGGGAGGTGACTTATGAGTTTAGTCGCATTTCAGAGAAGGCTAAGAAGGTGTTCACACTGAACAGTAAAACTGGGGAAATAAAAGTAGTCGGAACTCTCGATTTTGAGATTGACAATAAATATGAAATGCGCATTTATGCGAAAGATGATTTTGGTCTTTTTTCAAATTCTAAAGTAACGGTTGATATTAGTGACGTTAACGACAATGCCCCAGCGATATACATTAAATCACTTAGGAGTCCCATACCAGAGAACATCCCTGTTGGTACAGAGGTGGGTATTATTAATGTGCAGGACAGAGACTCTGATAATAATGGACAGGCCCGCTGCTCTCTCCAGCAGGGTGCCCCTTTTAAGTTAGTTCCTTCTATTAAAAACTATTATTCTCTGGTGAGCACAGGACAACTGGACCGTGAAATGGTGTCTGATTACAACATTACAATCACTGCCACTGACGAGGGCTCTCCACCTCTGTCCTCTTCTAAAACTGTTCAATTATCTGTAGCTGACGTCAACGACAACCCACCTGTGTTTGAGGAGGAGTCGTACAGCGCATATGTGAGTGAAAATAACAAACCTGGCTCCACTTTATGCTCCGTTGCTGCTCGAGACCCTGACTGGAGACAAAACGGTACCGTGATTTATTCTCTGTTAGCTGGAGAGGTGAACGGTGCTCCGGTGTCCTCATATCTGTCTGTGAACGGAGACACGGGGGTGATCCACACTGTGAGGTCGTTTGATTATGAACAGTTGAGGAGTTTCAAAGTTCAGGTGATGGCCAGAGACAACGGTTCTCCTCCACTGAGCAGCAACGTGACAGTCAGTGTGTTCATTTCAGATGTGAATGACAACGCTCCTCAGATCTTGTACCCCGCCCCGGAGGGCAACTCCTTCATGACCGAGCTGGTCCCCAAAGCTGCACACGGAGGTTCTCTGGTGTCCAAAGTGATCGCAGTGGACGCGGACTCCGGACAAAACGCGTGGCTGTCCTATCAGATCGTGAAATCCACTGATCCGGGACTTTTCACCATCGGTGTCCACAGCGGAGAGATCAGGACACAGCGGGACATTTCAGAATCTGACAGCATGAAACAGAACCTGATAGTGTCAGTGAAAGATAACGGACAGCCCTCCCTGTCTGCCACCTGCTCCGTGTATTTACTTATTTCTGATAACTTGGCTGAGATTCCTGAGCTGAAGGACATTTCTTTTGATGAGAAGAACTCCAAGCTGACATCATACCTGATCATTGCGCTGGTGTCTGTGTCCACCTTTTTTCTGACCTTCATTATCATCATCCTGGGTGTGAGATTTTGTCGCAGGAGAAAGCCCAGACTGTTGTTTGATGGAGCTGTAGCCATACCCAGTGCTTATCTCCCACCGAATTATACAGATGTTGACGGCACAGGAACTTTACGCAGCACTTACAATTATGACGCCTACCTGACAACAGGATCTCGAACCAGTGACTTCAAGTTTGTGAGCTCTTACAATGACAACACGCTGCCTTCTGACCAGACTCTGAGGAAAAGTCCATCAGACTTTGCTGACGCTTTTGGCGATCCCGATAGCTCCCCCGAGGTAGGATAAATTCCAATTCACGAATGTATCTAATAATTGTATATGCCTTGTTTCATTTCTGTAAAAGAAAATACGCCCAATATTTTGTTTGGTCGTCATATATACGTTTTCTGAATTTTAATTTTGGTTTTATTTTTTGCATTGAGTGCTTCAATCCTCCAATAATGCTCATTTCAGAGATCCCCCTTCGTTTTTTACGTCTTAGATGATATTTTACTTCTGATCCTAATCTTTCACAACCCAAACAACCACGTGTCATTGTTTAGGGTTCGACCACTGTCTTGAATCAGCTTTAAATGACACTCAAAACAATCGAATATCATCCTATTTGTTTTTCATCCCTTGTTTAATTTATTGTGAAAATGTGGGTTTAATATTTCTGTTGTGGGCTTCTCTCTGAGTATTTTTCATTTTACTATTATATTAACTATTGTAACATTTATAATTGCAAGAGCAAGAGAATTTCACTCCAAACAGAACATGATTTTATGAAAGTCAGAACAAGAAATTACACAAAATATAGGTTGGAAAAGTAAAACAGACAATAGCCAGCTATGGAAATCCAAGCAGTCTCTTTGTGTGAGAACATGCATCCGTGTGTTTGTATTTGGTGAGATGAGATACATTTGTCGCAAAATATCACAGTTTTATTGTGTTCTTTGCAGATATACAGTATTAATTGCAGTTGAAGCTCACCATAACTCTCATTTTGTCCTCACTGCTTGGGAAGACATACAGCTCTTTATATTATTATCAGGTGGTCTGAGTGGGGTTGTGGCAGTTCTGGTTGTTGTTGACTTGTAGCTGTCTGTGGAGGGTGCTGGTGCAGATGTTTTTTATGTTGCCCGATGAAGTGGGTGGAATGCAAGGTGAGCTCTGCCAATATCTGACCAAGGCTGTAGCTTCCAGGTGTCAGGGCAACCTTTCCCTTTGCGCAATGGTGAAAACATTGTCACAAGTGATATGTCGACCCTACAGTCCTGTAGAAATATTGAGGAACACACACTTTTCTGGTTTTCTCTCAGGGATGCCACTTGCACCTTTCCCCTATGTAAATGTGTGGATTCCAGGAAAAGCTGGTTTTTGCATCAAGGGCTGCCCAATTTCTTACAATGCTTCCCAAGGAACATCAGTGACCTTCTGACAAGATCTATTCACTCTCAAAGAAGAATGCCAATATAAGCATCCAGGTATTCCTCATCTATGTCTTTCCACATATTACCATAGATTAATTTTTTTGTACCTTCAATGTTTATCATAACAATATTTAACATTTTTAGTGATAATGGCAAAACATCCCAAAACACGTCTTGATATCATTGATTCACAACAATCCTGGTGATTTCAATTGTCATTTTGATGACATCTGTCGCAACTGCCATGTACATCACGGGGTACTGAGCTCCAATAGATCTTAAAACATTTGCACTTGAATCTTTTGGTGGATACAGCTTTACCATGGGTCACCTCATCAGACATCAGATTTGTCTGTTTCTTCTTGATGATACTCTACGTCGTCTTCCTCCTCAGAAACCTGATCATAATTATTGCTATACTGCTGTGTCAACTTCCTAATTTTCACCAAAAAATGTATACCAGAACTTGACGCATTGTAAATTTTTTTCATTTTTGCAAGCTGGAAACTGGAGTTGTGTTTACTAATTCACCAACTCTCTACTGAATTGACTTCACATGTCTGACCATGCCCATCTTTTTGTTTGTTTTACTTTTGTGCAGGGAAATCAAGGCGAAATGAGAATCCCCTGAATCTCACATGATTTGGAGAAGAACTTGTCATCAGTGTGTTGGCTAATAGTGCACTTATGATTTCAGTTTTTTCTGTAATTATCACTTTATAATCTTATCTTTTTCTTAATTTTTTGATGGCAGCCTAACAAGACAAGGGCCATAATTTCAGCCAGAGCATTTTACAATTTACGGAATCCTATCTTTTTATTATTGTTATTTTATTTCATTGAAATGGATCATGTCCACATGAAAAAGGTCCCTATAAGGAAGCTGCCTCTTGTGGGTCACTGTTCATTTTTCACTTTCACGGAAAGTAGTGTTTTCACCTTAGAGGAGGTACTCCTTAGCCGTCCCCATCATCAATTTCCATGACAACTTTAATCAGCTTTATGTTGCTTAAAACAAAATCTAATATTTATTATTTCATACATTCAGTACTATTCAGTCCATTTTTCTTTAATATCAAACTTTATATCCACTTTTAAGTGAAGTATATTCACTAAAAATCAATAAGCTTTCAATCGTGTGGTTTACAGAGCATTTTTAGTGAAGAATTCCACTTCTAAACTTGACCAATATTTTACTTTGTAAGTAATCTGACGAGTCATACGCTCTAAACACCTAAAATGTATGTTAATTTCAATTTTTTTAGTAATAATGATAAAAAGAACAGCTAATTCTTTTTCTAAGAAATGTATAAATCACAGCTCACCAAATTACGTTAAGAATGTGCAAGTCAGAATAGTGAGAGTTGTTTTGCTTTGTTGCGTGTCTTGTTAACGCTGTCCGTGGTCCTGAATAGTTTTTCTTCCATTTAACATGCGAAGGACTGAAACAGTGTTGTTTCACTCGCTATCTAATATACAACAATGAGCTATTTAAGAGCTGATGTCAACGACAATTCTGACGACTTAAACTATAACGAACTTGTTTTGTTGCAATATGTTGAAACAACTCCGGGCGTCGCTGCTCGCTTGCAGATATGAAGACTGGCTTTTCTCCACCCACAGCAAATAGTCATTGTATCTAAACCAGAGCAGCCATTTATGGAAGGACTAGACAGCTTTAAACATTTCAAATGAGCTGCATTTTTTTCCCAATATAAGGATTATTTGCTATTCTGATTTTTTTGTTTTCCTTTTTCTGACTATGACTCCTACGGAACGATCCTGGTTGGTTTCTTTATGCTGTTTTGTTGCCTTTTTCCACTTCATCACGGCGGACCTGAGCTATTCCGTTCCGGAGGAGATGAGACCAGGATCCATTGTTGGAAATATTGCGAAGGATCTTGGCCTGGATATGGGGAAATTATCCACCCGTAAAGCCCGTATCGATGCTGAAGAAAACTACCAACATTACTTTGATAATGATCTTCAAAAGGGAAACTTGATCATAAAAGAAAGGATTGACAGAGAAGAGCTGTGTGGAGAGAAGGTTTCATGTATGCTTAAATTTGAATTAGTCCTAGAAAACCCTCTGGAGCTGCACCGCATATCTGTGCTCATTCAGGATGTGAACGACAATTCACCCGTTTTTCCAGAAGATTCGGTCAAGTTAGAAATACAAGAATCAGCCGTCAGGGGAGCTCGTTATCGTCTTAATGAAGCTCATGATGCGGACAGCGGTCAAAACACAGTTAAACAATACCGTTTAGAAAAGAATGAGCACTTTGTTCTGTCTGTAAAAGATGGAGTTGATGGATCCCAAACCGTCGAGCTGGTTCTAGACAAAGAGTTAGACCGTGAAAAACAGCAAGATTTAAATCTTCTGTTGACTGCAGTTGATGGTGGAAATCCACAGAAGTCAGGAACTGCAATTATACATGTAAGTGTGCTTGATGCCAATGATAATGCACCTGTGTTTGATCAGGCTGTATATAAAGCGAGTCTACCAGAAAATTCCCCTGTGGATACAGTAGTATTAACTGTAAGCGCCACTGACGCAGACGAGGGGGTCAATGGGGAGGTGACGTATGAGTTTAGTCGCATTTCAGAAAAAACTAAAAAAGTGTTCACAATAAATAGTAAAACCGGTGACATAAAAGTAATCGGAACTCTTGATTTCGAGAGTAATAACAAATACGAAATGCGCATTTTTGCCAAAGATTCTTATGGACTTTCATCTGATTCAAGAGTGATGATTGATATCACGGATGTAAATGATAACGTCCCTGTAGTATATTTGAAATCATTGATGAATCCAATCCCTGAAAACATCCCACCTGGTACAGAGGTGGGCATCATCAATGTGCAGGACAGAGACTCTGACAGTAATGGACAGGTTCGTTGCTCACTACAGCAGGGTGCCCCTTTTAAGTTAGTGCCTTTTATTAAAAACTATTATTCTCTGGTGAGCCAAGGACAACTGGACCGTGAATTTGTTTCTGATTACAACATTACAATCACTGCCACTGACGAGGGCTCTCCACCTCTATCCTCCTCTAAAACTGTACAGTTGTCTGTAGCTGACATCAACGACAACCCACCTGTGTTTGAGGAAGAGTCGTACAGTTCATATGTGAGTGAAAATAACAAACCTGGCTCCACTTTGTGTTCCGTTGCTGCTCGAGACCCTGACTGGAGACAAAACGGTACCGTGATTTATTCTCTGCTAGCTGGAGAGGTGAACGGCGCGTCGGTGTCCTCGTATCTGTCTGTGAACGGAGACACGGGAGTGATCCACGTTGTGAGGTCGTTTGATTATGAACAGTTGAGGAGTTTTAAAGTGCAAGTGAAGGCCAGAGACAACGGTTCTCCTCCACTGAGCAGCAACGTGACAGTCAGTGTGTTCATATCAGATGTGAATGACAACGCTCCTCAGATCTTGTACCCCGCCCCGGAGGGCAACTCCTTCATGACCGAGCTGGTCCCCAAAGCTGCACACGGAGGCTCTCTGGTGTCCAAAGTGATCGCAGTGGACATGGACTCCGGACAGAACGCATGGCTGTCTTATCAGATAGTGAAATCCACTGATCCGGGACTTTTCACCATCGGTGTCCACAGCGGAGAGATCAAGACACAGCGGGACATTTCAGAATCTGACAGCATGAAACAGAACCTGGTAGTGTCAGTGAAAGACAACGGACAGCCCTCTCTGTCTGCCACCTGCTCCATGTATTTACTTATTTCTGATAACTTGGCAGAGGTTCCTGAGCTGAAGGACATTTCTTATGATGAGAAGAACTCCAAGCTGACCTCATACCTGATCATTGCGCTGGTGTCTGTGTCCACTTTTTTTCTGACTTTCATTATCATCATCCTGGGTGTGAGGTTTTGTCGCAGGAGAAAGCCCAGGCTGTTGTTTGATGGAGCAGTGGCCATTCCCAGTGCGTATCTCCCTCCAAATTACGCAGATGTTGACGGCACAGGAACTTTACGCAGCACGTACAATTATGACGCCTACCTGACAACAGGATCTCGAACCAGTGACTTTAAGTTTGTGAGCTCTTACAATGACAACACGCTTCCTGCTGACCAGACTCTGAGGAAGAGTCCATCAGACTTTGCTGACGTTTTTGGCCAGTCTGATAGTTCTCCTGAGGTAGGACATTTGTCTTATTTTCTAATATCCAAACAACAATGAATGTAGTCTGATATTTCTTTTCACGTTTTTTATGGTCGGTTACTCTGTGCCCATGTTCGAAATGGAATTAGGTTCTTGAAATCACAAGCATCTCTCTGTTTCAGTTGAATAGGTCATTATATGTAAGGCAACGCTGTCTTTGGAGTAGTGAAGTAGAATCATACTGTAAGGTGTTTATTTGTATACAATTTCCACAGTAGATCTATCTACTCTATTTTAATGATTGTGCTACATGCCTGTGTATTGATTTTTTGTTTATTTCACATACTGGGATGAAAAAGTGGCTTTGGCTTTTTGAATCGGACTATTCCTTCTTAATTGTAATGACATTAACCACAAAATGTCATGTCGTCCCCGACAAATATTTTAACGCTTCACTCACTGATATGTGGATATTATCTGTTGTTGAAATTTTTTTTTATTATTATACCTAATGTTGATGAATATCCGTTAGCTTCTTGGAGTAAATTGATCACGAACACAACAACAACCTGAGATGTTTATCCTCACCCGACAAAAAAAAAAATCAAAAATCAAATCAAAAATAAACTTTGAAAGAAAGCCAGTTTTTAATCATGACACAATAGACTGTTTTATCTTTGAATCAGTAATGAGATTTCTGGTTAAAATATGGACAAACGTTAGAAAAGAAACCAATATTTTTTACTTTTTGAAATCTTTCTTAGGGATCACATTGAAAGACTATTATCATTCCGTTGATATATCACTGCAGTTTTTCCCAATTTCCCCATGTACTGTTTTTTTTTTTTTTTTTTCTGTTGAAATTTTACTCCGTACTCTGTCATGGACATGAACTTGTTCATTTGGCAGAATGTGGTACTTTGAGGCTCAATGAAGTTTAATGGTGAACTTTCTTGCTTCAACAAGACATTTTGTCTGTATGGGTTGCATAAAGAGTTGACATTCTCAACAGCATCAAAAATGCCGACCGTTTTATTTTTTTCTCTCTCTCTATTGTCATAAAATGCTTCAGGTCTCACTTTATCTAGTTTGCTGATGCTTGTTGCAAACTCCTGTCTTACTCATTGTCATTGTGTTGCTTCCTCACTTGTGTATTTATAGTTTAAATTGCACATAACTTACTCAGCCCTTACAGGTACTCGGGCCTGTCCACAAACTGATGAGAGGTTAATCACCTCCACATATCGTTATGCGGCTAACATACATATTCAAATTTGTCCACAACTATAAGTTGGCGTGGGCCTGACCAGGACAGTGATTGGGCCAGCCCTCTGTCAATCACAGATAATGCTCCAACCAAACCACAAGGAAGACGAGAGGAAGATGCAATGAGAACTTGTTTAGCATGAGTCACATTTCAGGTATTCGGAATTGATCAAACCTATTCTTATTTGAGCTTACATGATTTGGATTTTTTTTCTAGTTGATTCTGATGATTTGGGTTTTACCTAATTGTTTGTATTTTGTTAAAATCCGTCACATTTCAGATAACATGAAGCTGCACTTTCATTGTGGTGACATCCTTTTCATCTCTTGTGCATAAACCTTGTCCTCCCTGCATAATACTGAATCTGACACGACACAGATTTCAGTTTAGTGCACAGATACCAGATCATTTTCATCGTTGCTTGTCTTTTTATGAACACTCAACTCGAGAAGATTGAATACAACTCTGTTATTGGTTGAAGTAGTCTCCGTGAGGCTTCATTGTGAAGTGATACTGTAAGTAATTCATCGGAATGAAACGTTTGCAGTAGTAGCGCTGTCCATGGTACTGTTTGATGACTTTCGCTTGATTGGCAACATATCTAGTGATTTCACATGGACACAAAACAGAAAAAAAAAACAAAAAAAAAAAACAACTAAAATGTGGTTCTTCTGTATGGATATTGGCTGAAATTGTGTATTCTTCTTTATTGGAAGTTGTGTATTTGTAATATGTGGAATACACTCCGAGTGTCGCTGCTCACTCACAGATATGTAGACGGTCGTTTCTCCACCCACAGCCACAACAGTCATTCAGTATACACCACAGCAGCCATTGTTGTACGGGTAGCATATCCCTACATATATTTTTGAGCCTGGCTGTGGTGTTTTTAAACAGAATTATTTTTTGTGTGTCCAAATCGTCCTCCAGGAAAAGTATGGATCTAACAGGACGTCCTTGCCTCATTGGCTTATGTTGCTTCGTTGTCTTTTTCCACCTCACTACGGCGGACCTGAGCTATTCCGTTCCGGAGGAGATGAGACCAGGATCCATTGTTGGGAATATTGCGAAGGATCTTGGACTTCAAGTGGATACATTATCCGACCGTAATGTCCGTGTCGATGCTGAAGGAAACTACCAACATTACTGTGCCATTGATCTTAAAACTGGGAATTTAATCATGAAAGGAAAAATTGACAGAGAGGAGCTATGCGGGGAGAAGGTTTCGTGTATCCTTAAATTTGAATTAGTCCTAGAAAACCCTTTGGAGCTTCACCGCATTGCTGTGCTCATTCAGGATGTTAACGACAACGCACCCGTTTTTCCGAAAGATCTATTTAAGTTAGAAATCAGTGAATCAGCTGCCAGAGGAGCTCGATACAGTCTTATTGAAGCTCACGATGCTGACATCGGACAAAACACAGTTAGAGACTATATTTTACAAAATAACGAGCATTTTGTTCTGTCTGTAAAAGGTGGATTGGACGGATCTCAAAACCTTGAGTTGGTGTTAGACAAAGAGTTAGACCGTGAAAAACAACACGATTTAAAAATGGTGTTGACTGCAGTTGATGGTGGAAATCCACAGAAGTCAGGGACTGCTATTATACATGTAAAAGTGCTGGATGCCAATGATAACGCACCTGTGTTTGATCAGGCTGTATATAAAGCGAGTTTACAAGAAAATTCCCCTGTGGATACAGTAGTATTAACTGTAAGCGCCACTGATGCAGACGAGGGAGTAAATGGGGAGGTGATTTATGAGTTTAGTCGCATTTCAGAGAAGGCTAAGAAGGTGTTCACACTGAACAGTAAAACTGGGGAAATAAAAGTAGTCGGAACTCTCGATTTTGAGATTGACAATAAATATGAAATGCGCATTTATGCTAAGGATGATTATGGTCTTTTTTCAAATTCTAAAGTAACGGTTGATATTACTGACGTTAATGACAATGCTCCAGCGATATACATTAAATCACTTAGGAGTCCCATACCAGAGAACATCCCTGTTGGTACAGAGGTGGGCATTATAAATGTGCAGGACAGAGACTCTGATAATAATGGACAGGCCCGCTGCTCTCTCCAGCAGGGTGTCCCTTTTAAGTTAGTCCCCTCTATTGCAAACTATTATTCTCTGGTGAGCACAGGACAACTGGACCGTGAAGTGGTGTCTGATTACAACATTACAATCACTGCCACTGACGAGGGCTCTCCACCTCTGTCCTCCTCTAAAACTGTTAAGTTATCTGTAGCTGACATCAACGACAACCCACCTGTGTTTGAGGAGGAGTCGTACAGCGCATATGTGAGTGAAAATAACAAACCTGGCTCCACTTTATGTTCCGTTGCTGCTCGAGACCCTGACTGGAGACAAAACGGTACCGTGATTTATTCTTTGTTAGCTGGAGAGGTGAACGGTGCCCCGGTGTCCTCCTATCTGTCTGTGAACGGAGACACGGGGGTGATCCACGCTGTGAGGTCGTTTGATTATGAACAGTTGAGGAGTTTCAAAGTGCAGGTGATGGCCAGAGACAACGGTTCTCCTCCACTGAGCAGCAACATGACAGTCAGTGTGTTCATATCAGATGTGAATGACAACGCTCCTCAGATCTTGTATCCCGCACTGGAGGGCAACTCCTTCATGACCGAGCTGGTCCCCAAAGCTGCACACGGAGGTTCTCTGGTGTCCAAAGTGATCGCAGTGGACGCAGACTCCGGACAGAACGCGTGGCTGTCCTATCAGATAGTGAAATCCACTGATCCGGGACTTTTTACTATCGGTGTCCACAGCGGAGAGATCAGGACACAGCGGGACATTTCAGAATCTGACAGCATGAAACAGAATCTGGTAGTGTCAGTGAAAGACAACGGACAGCCTTCTCTGTCTGCCACCTGCTCCATGTATTTACTTATTTCTGATAACTTGGCTGAGGTTCCTGAGCTGAAGGACATTTCTTATGATGAGAAGAACTCCAAGCTGACATCATACCTGATCATTGCGCTGGTGTCTGTGTCCACCTTTTTTCTGACTTTCATTATCATCGTCCTGGGTGTGAGATTTTGTCGCAGGAGAAAGCCCAGACTGTTGTTTGATGGAGCAGTGGCCATTCCCAGTGCGTATCTCCCTCCAAATTACGCAGATGTTGACGGCACAGGAACTTTACGCAGCACGTACAATTATGACGCCTACCTGACAACAGGATCTCGAACCAGTGACTTTAAGTTTGTGAGCTCTTACAATGACAACACGCTGCCTGCTGACCAGACTCTGAGGAAAAGTCCATCTGACTTTGCTGACTCTTTTGGAGATTTGGATTCATCTGAAGAGGTATGAGCTGTTTTACGCTCTCTTGTTGCTTTCTGATTTGATCATAAAGTGCCTTTATAATACTGAATGTTCTGCGTTTTGTTCACTTCCAGGATCTGATAAGTGCCAGTGAATTTTTGTTACGTGGACATATCTGCAACCGGCCGAAACATTCAATCGATATTGATTACCGTTTTTTCCGGAATTCAAGTTGCACTTTTTTCACAGTTTGACTTGTACTGTGGCTTATAGTCAGGGCCGACTTGCATATTTAAACGAGGAGAGGACTATTGTGGATCTTTTTTCAGCGGGTATATGATGTTATTTTCTCCATTGTGAACTGCCATTAGGCTGGTTTACCTTCCCCGTTTTGTCCGAGACACACGATGTATCAATCTCCTTTCCACCATGATGAACGACCATGAAGCAAACTTCATTCAGCCACGAGTTTACCCATGAATCACCTGTTAGCCTACCCATGATCAATGCCCGTGGTGATTGAAGCTTGGGTTAGCCCGGACCACCCGCGCAATACATGTTGAAGTATCTCTCCATGGTCCTGCAATTCTTAACGGCCCTTCATATTTTTACTTACTATCGTTGTTCTTCCCGTTATTTCTCAAATTGGTAATCATTAGATAAATGAAGGAAGTGTGCTATTGAATGTATTACTAGAGGTGAAGTTACCTATGTTAAACCAACATATATACAATGTTTTGTATTTTAGGAGAGTCCAACATTATTAGCGCATTATTTTATACTTAAATTAAAAAACTTCATCCTGGGTGTGAGATTTTGTCGCAGGAGAAAGTCCAGACTGTTGTTTGATGGAGCAGTGGCCATCCCCAGTGCTTATCTCCCTCCATATTATGCATATGTTGACACAGGAACTTTACGCAGCACTTACAGTTATGACGCCTACCTGACAACAGGACCTCGAACCAGTGACTTTACATATGTTAGCTCATACAATGACAACACTGCCTTCTGACCAGATTCTGGGGGAAAAGTCCATCAGTCTTTACTGATGCTATTACCGATTTTGATAATTCTCCTGAGGTAGAACATCTGTCTTCTTTTCTAAGATCAAAAACTAAATGAACATGTTGTGCTATGTCCTTCCACGTTCTAATGCACCATACTTGGTGCCAATGTTTGAATCTTTGAATTTGATTCTTTAAATAACTAACAGTCATATGTTTTAAGTCCAATAGGTGAGTATATTCACCGGAACTCAGAGTGTCACTGGAGTGGTGAAGTAGAATCATAGGTGATTTCCGCTGGAAATGTTTTCACATTGCGTGTATCTACTCTGTTTTCTTGGTTTTGCTACATGCCTGCATGTGGGACCTTAGTTGATTTTACGTACTGGCATGAAAAAGTGTCTTTGGCATTTTTCGATCTGCTCAATCCATCTTAATTGTAAGGATAGTAACCACCATTCATGTGGTCCCTGGAAAGAATTAAAACTCTTCACTCACTGATGTTTTCATATTCTATAATATTTAAAACAAATTTATTATTTTCTCTATTGCTGTTGTATACCTGTCACTCTCTGAGAGTAAATTCATTCGGGAACACAACGAAAACCTGACATTTATATCCTCACCTGAAAAAAAAAAAAAACTTTGAAAGAATGACACTTTTTAGTCATGACGCTATTCCCAGTTTTGTCTTGGAATCAGTATTTGGATTAATGGTTACAATATGGGTTCAAGTCAGAAAACAACCCTGTCGATGTGTCACTGAAGTTGTTCAATCTGTCCATGTTGTGGTTTTTCAGTTTTGTTGAAAATGTGTTCCGTACTCTCATTTACATGAACTTGTTCATTTGCCAACATTTGAGATTTTGAGGCTCACTGAGGTTTAATGGTGACCTTTCTGCTCTCACTAGACATTGTGTCTGTATGGGTTGCGTAAAGAGTTGAAGTTCTCAACAGCATCAACAATGCTGACTGTTGTTGTTTTTTTTTTTTTTCTCTATGTTCATAAAATGCTTCAGGTCTGACTTTATCTAGTTTGCAGCCACTTGATAACGACTCCTTGTCGTTGTGTTGCTTCCTCGCTTGTGTAATTATCGTTTAAATCCCAAATATCTTACTCAGCCCCTACAAGTACTTGGGCCTGTCCATAAAATATACTGAGAGGTTAATCACCTCCAGAAATGATTGTGCGCCTCTTATACGTTTCCAATTGTGTCCACATTCATAAGTGGCGGTGGACCTGACCCAGGACAGTGGTTGGGCCAGGAATCTGTCAATCATAAATAATGATCCTATCAAACTAAAAGGAAGACGAGACGATGATGCAATCAGAACGTGTTAAGCTTGTGTCACATTTCAGATATTCGGAATTTATCAGCCCTGGTTTTTTGTTCTTCAATTATATGGATTGCTATTCGTGTTAAATCTGAAGAAAGGTTTGTAGCGCCACATTATTGAATAATCTGCTGCATTTTCTAATAATATCCTTGAACGCATTTTAGAATAAACCTGGCCACTCCTGCATATTACAGAGTTTGACATTCCACATATTTCAGGTTATTGCAGAAATATCAGGTAATTTCAGTTGTTGCTTATTTTTTGTCAACCATCTACTTAAGAAGAATCAAACAAATGCTAGTGTTGGTTGAAGTAATATCTGTGAAGTTTCATGATGAATTGTTATCCATAGGAAAGGATTTGAAATATAGCGCTGTCCATGGTACAAATTCATGACTTGCGAGAATAGTCACATGTCGAGTGATTTCTGTCGGAAAATTAAAAAAAGAAGAAAAAAAAAAAACAGAAAAGAAAACAACTAAAATATGGATCTTCTAGATGAATATTCTCTACGATTGTGTTGAATTGTTTTGAATTACAAGTTTTTATTTGTAGTGTGCGGAATACACTCAGAGTGTCGCTGCTCACTCACAGATATGTAGACTGTCGTTTCTCCACCCACAGCCACAGCTTTGATTCTGTTTAAACCACAGCAGCCATTGTTGTACGGGTAGCATATGCCTACATAGATTTTAGAGAGTAGCTGTGGTATTTTTAAACACAAATATTTTTTGCCTGGCTATATCGCCCTCAAGGAAAAATATGAATCTTACACGTCGATCTTGTTTCATTGATTTCTGTTGCTTTGTTATCCTTTTCCACCTCACCACGGCGGACGTAAGCTATTCCGTTCCAGAGGAGATGAGACCAGGATCCATTGTTGGAAATATTGCGAAGGATCTTGGCTTTCAAGTGGGAAAATTATCCGCCCGTAAAGCCCGCATCGATGCTGAAGAAAACTACCAACACTACTGGGAGATTGATCTTAAAACGGAGAATTTGATCACGAAAGGAAGGATTGACAGAGAGGAGCTGTGCGGGGAGAAGATTTCTTGCATGCTTAAATTTGAATTAGTCTTAGAAAACCCTTTGGAGCTGCACCGCGTTTCTGTGCTTATTCAGGATGTAAACGACAATGCTCCCATTTTCCCGAAGGATATATTTGAATTTGAAATCCGAGAATCAGCCGTCAAAGGAGCTCGCTATCGTCTCAATGAAGCTCACGACGCGGACAGTGGGAAGAACACAGTCAAACAATACAATTTACAAAAAAATGAGCACTTTGTTCTGTCCGTACAAGGTGGAACAGATGGCTCTCAGAATATCGAGCTGGTTTTAGACAAAGAGTTAGACCGTGAAAAAGAGAGAGATTTAAATCTTCTGTTGACTGCAGTTGATGGTGGAAACCCGCAGAAATCAGGGACTGCGATTATACATGTGAGTGTGCTGGATGCCAATGATAACGCCCCTGTGTTTGATCAGGCTGTATATAAAGCGAGTCTACCAGAGAATTCTCCAGTGGATACAGTAGTATTAACTGTAAGCGCCACTGATGCAGACGAGGGAGTCAATGGGGAGGTCATTTATGAGTTTAGTCGCATTTCAGAAAAAGCTAAGAAGATCTTTGAACTGAACAGTATAACTGGGGAGATAAAAGTCATTGGAATAATCGATTTTGAAAGTAATTCAAAATATGAAATGCGTGTTGATGCAAAAGATAGCTATGGACTTTCATCCGATTCCAAAGTGATGATTGATATTACCGATGTTAATGACAATGCACCAACGATATACATGACATCATTGATGAGTCCCATTCCTGAGAATATCCCACTTGGTACAGAGGTGGGCATCATTAATGTGCAGGACCGAGACTCCGAGAGTAATGGACAGGTCCTCTGCTTCCTCCAGCAGGGTGTCCTTTTTAAGTTAATTCCTTCTATTAAAAACTATTATTCTCTGGTGAGCACAGGACAACTGGACCGTGAATTGGTGTCTGATTACAACGTTACAATCACTGCCATTGACGAGGGCTCTCCACCCATGTCCTCCTCTAAAACTGTTCATTTATCTGTAGCTGACATCAACGACAACCCACCTGTGTTTGAGGAAGAGTCGTACAGCGCATATTTGAGTGAAAATAACAAACCTGGCTCCACTTTATGTTCTGTTTCTGCTCGAGACCCTGACTGGAGACAAAACGGCACTGTGATTTATTCTCTGTTAGCTGGAGAAGTGAACGGTGCCCCGGTGTCCTCGTATGTGTCTGTGAACGGTGACACAGGGGTGATCCACGCTGTGAGGTCGTTTGATTATGAACAGTTGAGGAGTTTCAAAGTGCAGATGATGGCCAGAGACAACGGTTCTCCTCCACTGAGCAGCAACGTGACAGTCAGTGTGTTCATATCAGATGTGAATGACAACGCTCCTCAGATCTTGTACCCCGCCCCGGAGGGCAACTCCTTTATGACCGAGCTGGTCCCCAAAGCTGCACACGGAGGTTCTCTGGTGTCCAAAGTGATCTCAGTGGACGCAGACTCCGGACAGAACGCGTGGCTGTCCTATCAGATAGTGAAATCCACTGATCCTGGACTTTTCACTATCGGTGTCCACAGCGGAGAGATCAGGACACAGCGGGACATTTCAGAATCTGACAACATGAAACAGAACCTGGTAGTGTCAGTGAAAGACAACGGGCAGCCCTCTCTGTCTGCCACCTGCTCCATGTATTTACTTATTTCTGATAACTTGGCTGAGGTTCCTGAGCTGAAGGACATTTCTTATGATGAGAAGAACTCCAAGCTGACTTCATACCTGATCATTGCGCTGGTGTCTGTGTCCACTTTTTTTCTGACCTTCATTATCATCATCCTGGGTGTGAGATTTTGTCGCAGGAGAAAGCCCAGATTGTTGTTTGATGGAGCAGTGGCCATCCCCAGTGCTTATCTCCCTCCAAATTACGCAGATGTTGACGGCACAGGAACTTTACGCAGCACTTACAATTATGACGCCTACCTGACAACAGGATCTCGAACCAGTGACTTTAAGTTTGTGAGCTCTTACAATGACAACACGCTTCCTGCTGACCAGACTCTGAGGAAGAGTCCATCTGACTTTGTTGATGCTTTTGGAGATTACGATGATTCTTCTGAGGTAAGATTTATTGCCTGAATTATTCGCTTTTTTACTTCTCATTTAATTTTTTTAATCAAGTATAATCCTTATATTGTCAGTGCCAACATACAATAACATAATTTCTAAAGTTTTAGTTTGTTTATTTACATGGGCTTTAATCAGTTTTTTTTCTTGTTGATTATTTATTTGCTCTCTTTACCGTTTTATGACAAAATGGGTGTAAAATGGGTTTATTTGTGCCTGTGTTATTCAAATATTTTCATAATATTTGATTAGATATGACGTGATCTAAAGCTCTCAATGATTATCAGTCCCTTTTTCTATTTTTTTCAATCGCTCTCCATGGTTCACACGGCATAATTAATTAATTAATCCCTTCATTTGTTTTCAAGGCGCAACTCGCTTGCACTTAGCAGAAAAGTTTTGCATTTCAATTTGGCATTTTGCATACACAATTAATATCCTCTCCGTAATATGAAACGCAATCGAATACTCAGCAATTAACAGTGAGTTTTTAGCACTACTGTACATGTATTCCTCTATGAGGACTTAAAAAAAAAGGCAAACAACTTAGTCAATTTAGATACATTTTGAAACACTTCTGAATTTGATTCACTTTTGTCATGGTACTCTGCAAAATTAGATATCAGGCCTCATAGTCAGACAGTGTTTTTTTTATTTAGCGTTTTGCCTTTTTCAGTTTTTGTTCACGTCTTGGTATTTTGTGCGCAACTACTTCAAGAAAAAAATACACAGAAGTAATATATCCCTCCGTACTTTAAGGCAGAGTGCACTGCAATCGCTAATTTAATTGGTTATCAGTGTCCTATACTTTTGTCAATATATCAATAATGAATACTATTGAAGGAAGTGGTGGCAGTTTGTGTCACTTGTATTATTGTATGTTCTGTAATCTTCGGGAAATGCTGCAAGTGTCGCTGTCTACCAATCAAAATCCTAAAGTGCTTAGACTGAGACCTTTCAGTGTCTCCACCCAAAGCTTTTTCCTCCTCATTGTTTGTCATACTTGCATTTGTCTCGAACTGCACAGCTATATGTGTATATGGGTGACACTAATCGGTTCATTTTGTTTTACTAATTACTTCTTCGAAACGATGGCGTGGCTCAGTTGGCCCGTTAAATTCATCTGCGGGTCTCTGTTTTTGCTTTTGGCTTTGAAGCTCTCTCGTGGTGATGTGAGCTATTCTTTTATGGAGGAGCAGAAAACCGGATCTGTGATTGGAAACATTGCCAAGGACCTTGGGCTTCAAGTCAGCAGACTTCCACCTCGAAAGGCTCGTATTGTCTTTGCAGGGAACCGCAAACGCTACTGTGAGATCAAAACGGATACCGGGGAGCTTGTAATCGGTGATCGGATTGACCGAGAGGAGCTATGCGGAACTAAGGCTTCATGTAATTTGAAATGCGAACTGGTCCTTGAGGATCCTCTTGAATCACACCAGATATCTTTACAAATACAGGATGTGAATGATAATCCACCCGTATTTGGTAAGGATACCGTTAGACTAGAAATACGCGAATCTGCTCCAAAAGGCTCTCGCTACAGAATAATTGCGGCACGAGATGCAGACATCGGGCAAAACGCTGTTCAAAACTACGTCTTACAAAAAAATAATTATTTTGTTTTGAATGTGCTCACCAATTCTGTTGGATCTAAGTACTGTGAGATTGTTTTGGAGAGAGAATTAGATCGTGAAGAAGAGCACGAGGTAGGTTTAATACTGACTGCCTTCGATGGCGGAAAGCCTCAACGATTAGGCACCGCAGCCATAAAAATCACAGTGTTGGACGCTAATGATAACGCTCCTGTGTTTAGCCAGGCTGTCTATGAGGCCACTCTACCTGAAAACACTCCTCTTGACACAGTGGTGGTGATCGTGAGCGCCACTGATGCAGACCAAGGGGCGAATGGTGAAGTAACTTATGAATTCAGTGGAATAAGTGACATAGCAAAATACATATTTTTATTAAATGAAGTGACTGGAGAACTAACTTTAGTGAAAAACGTTGACTATGAAGAAGAGTCGAGATTTGAATTGCTAATTGAGGGAAAAGATGGTTATGGGCTTTCCACAGAAGCAAAAGTGGTAATAGAAATAACAGACGTAAATGATAATGCGCCAGTAATACACGTCAATTCATTAGCAAATCCTATGCCTGAGAATATCCCACTTGGTACAGAGGTGGGCATAATTAACGTGCAGGACAGAGACTCTGAGAAAAACCGACAGGTTCGCTGCTCCATCCAGCAGGGTGTCCCGTATAAGTTAGTTCCTTCTATTAAAAACTATTATTCTCTGGTGAGCACAGGACAACTGGACCGTGAAGCGGTTTCTAATTACAACATTACAATCACTGCCACTGACGAGGGCACTCCACCTCTGTCCTCCTCTAAAACTGTTCAGTTGTCTGTAGCTGACATCAACGACAACCCACCTGTGTTTGAGGAAGAGTCGTACAGCGCATCTGTGAGTGAAAATAACAAACCTGGCTCGATTTTATGTTCCGTTTCTGCTCGAGACCCTGACTGGAGACAAAACGGCACCGTGATTTATTCTCTGTTAGCTGGAGAGGTGAACGGTGCCCCGGTGTCCTCGTATCTTTCTGTGAACGGAGACACGGGGGTGATCCACGCTGTGAGGTCGTTTGATTATGAACAGTTGAGGAGTTTCAAAGTGCAGGTTATGGCCAGAGACAACGGTTCTCCTCCACTGAGCAGCAACGTGACAGTCAGTATGTTCATATCAGATGTGAATGACAACGCTCCCCAAATCTTGTACCCCGCCCCGGATGGCAACTCCTTCATGACCGAGCTGGTCCCCAAAGCTGCACACGGAGGTTCTCTCGTGTCCAAAGTGATCGCAGTGGACGGGGACTCCGGACAGAACGCGTGGCTGTCCTATCAGATAGTGAAATCTACTGATCCTGGACTTTTTACTATCGGTGTCCACAGCGGAGAGATCAGGACACAGCGGGACATTTCAGAATCTGACAGCATGAAACAGAACCTGATAGTGTCAGTGAAAGACAACGGACAACCCTCTCTGTCTACCACCTGCTCCATGTATTTAATTATTTCTGATAACTTGGCAGAGGTTCCTGAGCTGAAGGACATTTCTTATGATGAGAAGAACTCCAAGCTGACCTCATACCTGATCATTGCGCTGGTGTCTGTTTCCACCTTTTTTCTGACTTTCATTATCATCATCCTGGGTGTGAGATTTTGTCGCAGGAGAAAGCCCAGACTGTTGTTTGATGGAGCAGTGGCCATCCCCAGTGCTTATCTCCCTCCGATTTACGCGGATGTTGACGGCACAGGAACTTTACGCAGCACTTACAATTATGACGCCTACCTGACAACAGGATCTCGAACCAGTGACTTTAAGTTTGTGAGCTCTTACAATGACAACACGCTGCCTGCTGATCAGACTTTGAGGAAAAGTCCATCAGACTTTGCCGATGTTTTTGGAGACGGTGACAGTTCTCCAGAGGTAAGAGCGTTATATATTTAATCCGCATTGTTCCTGAAAAATACTTTTCTATATTTCTTCCAGTGACCCTTTAAGTCTTTATTGGTGTAGCTGATTTTTAGATTTAGCTGAGATACCGGCACACCTTTTCCTAAGTTATATACAATGCAATATATCTCTGCGTCTCAGTGGTTGTACTCATCTCAACTGTGATTTGTGCTTATTTTTTATCTTAAATATTCACTGATCATTAATTAATTCTCCGTATTAACCACTATGGGTATACATTCAGACATCACAATGCATCACATTATTTACTTCAGTGAAGCATTAACAGTGACATATACATTCATACTGGCTGATTCTTTTTATTTTTTTTTTATTTTTTATTTTTTCACAATGCCAAGTATCATTCAATGAACGTTTACTTTTTTTGTTGTTGAAAACTTGGACTTTACTGCTGTAAAGTGGGTCATTGGTGAACTTCTGTATTAATATAGGTATTAATATAGGTAGTCCTTTTTTTGTACTCTTTGTATTGATAGTTTTATTGTTTTTATGTTGCATTGTTTTTATGATTCTACTACTTCATATAATCCTGTATTCATTCTCCTTTTGCCGCTTTCCCTTAAATCGTTGACTTTTTGCATTTCCGATGATTTTACTTTTTTTTTTGGGGGGGGGGGGGGGGGGGGGTGATGCTATGATCGCTGGCTCAGTGTAAAGTTTGAGATATGCTTCTACTGCAAATGCATTTTTTTCTTATCCGTCACTTTTTCATTGACGATAACACTTGAAGAAAAAGCATACTCCCTGCTAATTGTCTGTACATTTGTGAAAGATATAATTTTTGTGGCACCATAGTATGGATCGCATGTCCGCTAACGTCTACACTTTATTGCAGACGCACATGTTGTCTTGTCTTTTTCCAATCATAACCTGAAAGAAGATTGTGATGTCGTCGGTAGTATTTGGCAATGTTACAATTTATTTAATTTCTCCGGGAGTTTGTGAGAGGTAGACGTACATTCAAATCATATTTCTAGTCATTGTTTTATTTGTTTCACTTCAAAGTTGATCATAGCACAGTGACAGTGCTCACAGTTTTACAATAGCCCTGAAATAAATGTTAGGTCTTGGGAATTGTTCAACGCAGCTTTGCTTGGTTCTTATTCAATGGGCTGGAGAATCATATTGTTATATTGCAAAAGAAAAAAATAAATAAATAGAAACCTTAAGAGTTTCAGCTTTCACCTCAGCATTATGAAAGTTAATTTGATCAGTTATAATCACATATATAACTTAAATATCAGCATTTCCATGAGATACGTGTGTCTTTTACTTTTGATAGTGAATGAATTAAAAAGCGATATTAATCTCTGGTCTATCCGAGTTTGTGGGTATTAATGTTTAAAAGGTGAAGATATTTTCTCAATTGAAGATGGAAGGTTGTATTGTCAATGTTACAAAGTCAATTAAATTCATTCTGGCACTCTGTATAAGCGTAAATACTATATGACTCAATGAGAATAATTTCACTGCTCAAAAAGCTTGAGCTTTGTCGTATAAGAGCAGATCATTTTTTTAATGTTTTGCATATAGTCTGTTTTGAAGTGAATCTCATCATTTGGATGTTGAAAAAAGCTTCAGTAGATCTACGCATGTTCCATGGATGAAGCGATTGTATTATGTATTTAAGTATTTAAGTATTTAAGTAGTTATTTATTTATTTATTTATTTATTTATTTATTTATTTATTTATTTATTTATTTATTTATTTATTTATTTATTTATTTATTAAATGAATTCGAGCTGTTGCTAAAATTTAGAGTGTAACACATTTTTTAGATATCGCCCTGTTATAACCAAACAAATGCTCATGGTGTCAGTGTGCACCAGAAGACAGAGCTCACATTCTCCACCCTTCTGTGTAAATGAAGTCAAACCTTGAGTCTGCTTTTGTACTGCAGTTGGGAATATACGCTCCATATATGAAAACAGCGTGGGATCGTGTTGTTCGGGGTGATTTGGAACTATTTTGTCAGGATATTTAGCCTCATCAGTGCTTTTTCACCAAGCGCCAAGCCGTCGTTGTCGCAGCGACAATGACTTACAGCGCGTTTGCTCTGCATTGCGGCCTGGCTTTTGTTTTTATCGCCATTCCTCCCGTCAATGGCGATCTGAGTTACACAATCCAGGAGGAGCTGAAACGTGGATTCGTAATTGGAAACGTCGCTAAGGATCTTGGACTTGAGTTGGGAAAACTATCGCCACGCAAGGCTCGTATAGATACCGAGGACAACGGTGTAAAGTACTGCTCTTTAAACCTTAATACTGGAGACTTGGTTGTACACGAACGGATCGACAGAGAGGTGCTTTGTGCCAAAAAAGCATCGTGTGTTGTGAAGCAAGAGATTGTCTTGGAAAATCCAATAGAGCTGTTTCGTATTAACATCCGTATTCAAGATATTAACGACAATTCTCCTCAGTTTAAAGAGGAATCGATACATTTTGACATTCGGGAATCTGCTGTCAAAGGTGCGCGTTTTCTGCTGGATGAGGCGCACGATGGCGACATCGGAGAAAACGCTGTTCAGGGATATTCACTTGAGCAAAACGAGCATTTCAAACTGAATGTGAAGACAAAGGCAGGTGGACGGAAGTATGCTGAGCTACTCTTAGACAAAGAATTAGACAGAGAAGATAAAAAAGAGATCATTCTTTTGCTTTCTGCATTTGACGGTGGCTCTCCACAGAGATCAGGCTCTGTGGTTATACATGTAACTGTACTTGATGCTAATGACAATGAACCAGTATTTAGTCAGTCTGTGTATAAAGCAAAATTGGCTGAAAACTCTCTTCTTGATACTGTAGTTTTAGCAGTGAGTGCCACTGATGCAGATGAGGGAATGAATAGTGAGGTCACTTATGGTTTTGACCATGTTTCAGATGAAAACCACGTTTTTTCCCTGAATCCCAAAACAGGGGAGGTTACAGTTTCTGGATCTATCGATTATGAAAAAGAGCCATCTTATGAAATGCAAATAAGCGCTAAAGATGGTTTGGGCTTGGCCTCATATGCGACTTTAATCATTGACATTTTGGATATGAACGATAACGCCCCTGTTATTCACCTAAAATCCATCTCTAATGGAATACCAGAGGACATCTCACCTGGTACAGAGGTGGGCATCATTAACGTGCAGGACAGAGATTCTGAGAGTAATGGACAGGTCCGCTGCTCCCTCCAGCAGGGTGTCCCTTTTAAGTTAGTTCCTTCTATTAAAAACTATTTTTCTCTGGTGAACACAGGACAACTGGACCGTGAAGTAGTGTCTGATTACAACATTACAATCACTGCCACTGACGAGGGCTCTCCACCTCTGTCATCATCTAAAACTGTTCATTTAAATGTAGCTGACATCAACGACAACCCACCTGTGTTTGAGGAAGAGTCGTACAGCGCCTATGTGAGTGAAAATAACAAACCTGGCTCCACTTTATGTTCCGTTGCTGCTCGAGACCCTGACTGGAGACAAAACGGTACCGTGGTTTATTCTCTGTTAGCTGGAGAGGTGAACGGTGCCCCGGTGTCCTCGTATCTGTCTTTGAACGGAGACACGGGGGTGATCCACGCTGTGAGGTCGTTTGATTATGAACAGTTGAGGAGTTTCAAAGTGCAGGTGATGGCCAGAGACAACGGTTCTCCTCCACTGAGCAGCAACGTGACGGTCAGTGTGTTCATATCAGATGTGAATGACAACGCTCCTCAGATCTTGTACCCTGCCCCGGAGGGCAACTCCTTCATGACCGAGCTGATCCCCAAAGCTGCACACGGAGGTTCTCTGGTGTCCAAAGTGATCGCGGTGGACTCAGACTCTGGACAGAACGCGTGGCTGTCCTATCAGATAGTGAAATCTACTGATCCCGGACTTTTCACTATCGGTGTCCACAGCGGAGAGATCAGGACACAGCGGGACATTTCGGAACCTGACAACATGAAACAGAACCTGATAGTGTCAGTAAAAGATAACGGACAGCCCTCTCTGTCTGCCACCTGCTCCATGTATTTACTTATTTCTGATAACTTGGCTGAAGTTCCTGAGCTGAAGGACATTTCTTATGACGAGAAGAACTCCAAGCTGACTTCATACCTGATCATTGCGCTGGTGTCTGTGTCCACCTTTTTTCTGACTTTCATTATTATCATCCTGGGTGTGAGATTTTGTCGGAGGAGAAAGCCCAGACTGTTGTTTGATGGAGCAGTGGCCATCCCGGGAACTTATCTCCCTCCAAATTATGCAGATGTTGACGGCACAGGAACTTTACGCAGCACTTACAATTATGATGCCTACCTGACAACAGGATCTCGAACCAGTGACTTTAAGTTTGTGAGCTCTTACAATGACAACACGCTGCCTGCTGACCAGACTCTGAGGAAAAGTCCATCAGACTTTGCTGACGCTTTTGGATCTTGTGATTCATCTCCTGAGGTAGGACGTTTCTTTCATTATTAGCTCAACATAACTTAAATTCTAAGATTAAGGCAATACACCAGCAAAATGTTTTGCCTTTCGCTCTTTGTTCTTCTTTCTCTTCTAATTGTGACATGAAAAGTGTCTTTCAAAAGTAATTTCAGTGTTTTTGTTTTTTATTTTTTTCTTAAAACATGGGCTGGCTTTAGTTTTTATTCATCTTGAAACCACTGATTTATTGACCAGTTGTACTCCTTTCTAAATTAATATCATAATAATTAAGAGGATGTTGGACTGTGTCCCTCTATAGATCGACCGGTTTAATGATTGGATGAATTACTGGTGTATTTTCTGTTGCGAGATGGTTCATATTGTTGTCTCTGTCCTTGGTGCTGAATCACGTCTCCCGACGTGTTACATGTGTCAAGCCATTATTTTCAACCTTTTCCCCTTTTGACTTCTTTTTACATTTCATTTTATTGGTCTCATTAGACTGCATGGTTTCTGTAGCTCTGTCCGGAGTGTTGAAACTGATCGAACTTTCTAAGCCATTGTTTTCAGCTGTTTGCCTGTTCTATTTACTGTGCTGTAACCTTTAATTTATCAGTTTCATTATCTCTGACATTTGTGCCGTCATTAGGGCTTTTCTACTAGGTTTGGGATTTTTTTTAAGGGGCGTTTTGTTATTTGGAGATGGTTGGCTAAGCTTATAATTAGATATGTTTAATTGAAAACGATTCCCCTCAAAATATTATAAAAACACTTTTAGTGAGAATTACACTTTAAGATAAAGCTCTTCTTCCGGTTGTTGTACTGTATTCAGTTTTGTCTTATTAAAATATAATATATAATTTTTGATGATGATACTAGCATTTATATATATATATATATATATATATATATATATATATATATATATATATATATATATATATATATATATATATAAATGCTAGTATCATCATATATCATGATTAAGTTATATATATATATATATATATATATATATATATATATATATATATATATATATATATATATAACTTAAAACATGTATTTTGTAGTTAATCATCTTGATAAATCTGATTGGTCACGTTACACATTATTCTTGCAGTGTAAACACAGTACGGTCTTTGATGTCATATATCGCAATTCAACTTCTAAACTTGACCAATACTTTACTTTTTGTAACCTGACAAGTCATGAACTCTAAACACCTGAAATGTGTTTTAATTCTACAGATTCAAGATTTTAAGTAATAATCATTTTAAAAAAGCTGATTATTATCCTTAGAAATTTGGTAATCACGGAACACATAATTGTTTTCACAATGTGCAAGTCAAAATAGTAACAATTATTTTGCTTTGTTGGGTGTCTTTTAAACGCTGTCCGTGGTCCTGAAACGTTTCTCTTTCATTTAACATGCATGGACTGAAGCAGAGTTATTGCACAAGCTATCTAATACAGCACAGTGAGCTATTTCAGAGTTGATTTTGACGACAATTCTGAAAAATGAAATTTTACTCTAACTTGTTTTGTTGTAATATAATGAAACAACTCCGGGCGTCGCTGCTCACTCGCAGATATGAAGACTGGCTTTCTCCACCCACAGCAAATATGCATTGCATCTAAACCAGAGCAGCCATTGATAGAAACACTGGAAAGCTCTGAACATTTCAGCTGAGCTGTATTATTTCCCAATAAAAGGATTATTAGCAATCTTCTTTTCTTTTTTTTCTTTTTTTTGTTCTTTTTTCGGGTGATGCGATGGCTCCTACAGGACTATCTTGGTGGGTTTCTCTGAGCTGCTTCGTTGTCTTTTTCCACCTTACCACGGCGGACCTGAGCTACTCCGTTCCGGAGGAGATGAGACCAGGATCCATTGTTGGAAATATTGCGAAGGATCTTGGCCTGGAAGTGGGGAAACTATCCGCCCGTAAAGCCCGTGTCGATGCTGAAGAAAATTATCAACATTACTTTGATATTGATCTTCAAAAGGGAAATTTGATCATGAAAGAAAGGATTGACAGAGAAGAGCTGTGCGGGGAGAAGATTTCTTGCATCCCTAAATTTGAATTAGTCCTAGAAAACCCTTTGGAGCTGCACCGCATTTCTGTACTTATTCAGGATGTAAACGACACTTCACCTATTTTCCCAAAGGATATATTTAAATTTGAAATCCAAGAATCAGCCGACAGAGGTGCTCGATATCGTCTCAATGAAGCTCATGACGCGGACAGTGGAAAGAATACAGTGAAACAGTACCATTTACAAAAGAATGAGCACTTTGTTCTGTCCGTACAAGGTGGAACAGATGGATCTCAAAACATTGAGCTGGTTTTAGACAAAGAGTTAGACCGTGAAAAACAGCAAGAATTAAATCTTCTGTTGACTGCAGTTGATGGTGGAAATCCGCAAAAGTCAGGGACTGCTATTATACATGTGAGTGTGCTGGATGCAAATGATAACGCACCTGTGTTTGATCAGGCCGTTTATGAAGCAAGTCTACCAGAAAATTCTCTAGTGGATACTGTAGTATTAACTGTAAGCTCCACCGACGCAGACGAGGGAGTCAATGGGGAGGTGACTTATGAGTTTAGTCGCATTTCAGAAAAAGCTAAGAAGATGTTTGAACTTAACAGTAAAACTGGGGAGATAAAAGTCATTGGGTTAGTTGATTTTGAAAGTAATTCTAAATATGAAATGCGTGTCGATGCAAAAGATAGCTATGGGCTTTCAACCGATTCCAAAGTAATTATTGATATCACAGATGTTAATGACAATGCACCAGCGATATACATGAAATCATTGATGAGTCCCATACCTGAGAACATCCCACCTGGTACAGAATTGGGCATCGTCAATGTGCAGGACAGAGATTCTGAGAGTAATGGACAGGTCCGCTGCTCTCTCCAGCAGGGTGTTCCGTTTAAGTTAGTTTCTTCTATCAAAAACTATTATTCTCTTGTGAGCACAGGAAAACTGGACCGTGAATTGGTTTCTGATTACAACGTTACAATCACTGCCACTGACGAGGGCTCTCCACCTCTGTCCTCTTCTAAAACGGTTAAGTTATCTGTAGCTGACATCAACGACAACCCACCTGTGTTTGAGGAAGAGTCGTACAGTGCATCTGTGAGTGAAAATAACAAACCTGGATCCACTTTATGTTCTGTTGTTGCTCGAGACCCTGACTGGAGACAAAACGGTACCGTGATTTATTCTCTTTTAGCTGGATGGGTGAACGGTGCCCCGGTGTCCTCGTATCTGTCTGTGAACGGAGACACGGGGGTAATTCAGGCTGTGAGGTCGTTTGATTATGAGCAGTTGAGGAGTTTCAAAGTGCAGGTCATGGCCAGAGACAACGGTTCTCCTCCACTGAACGGCAACGTGACTGTCAGTGTGTTCATATCAGATGTGAATGACAACGCTCCCCAAATCTTGTACCCCGCCCCGGAGGGCAACTCCTTCATGACCGAGCTGGTCCCCAAAGCTGCACACGGAGGTTCTCTGGTGTCCAAAGTGATCGCAGTTGACATGGACTCCGGACAGAACGCGTGGCTGTCCTATCAGATAGTGAAATCTACTGATCCGGGACTTTTTACTATCGGTGTCCACAGCGGAGAGATCAGGACACAGCGGGACATTTCTGAATCTGACAGCATTAAACATAACCTGATAGTGTCAGTGAAAGACAACGGACAACCCTCTCTGTCTGCCACCTGTTCCATGTATTTACTTATTTCTGATAACTTGGCTGAGGTTCCTGAGCTGAAGGACATTTCTTATGATGAGAAGAACTCCAAGCTGACCTCATACCTGATCATTGCGCTGGTTTCTGTGTCCACCTTTTTTCTGACTTTCATTATTATCATCCTGGGTGTGAGATTTTGTCGAAGGAGAAAGCCCAGACTGTTGTTTGATGGAGCAGTGGCCATCCCCAGCGCCTATCTCCCTCCAAATTACCCAGATGTTGACGGCACAGGAACTTTACACAGCACATACAATTATGACGCCTACCTGACAACAGGATCTCGAACCAGTGACTTTAAGTTTGTGAGCTCTTACAATGACAACACGCTGCCTGCTGATCAGACTCTGAGGAAAAGTCCATCAGACTTTGCCGATGTGTTTGGAGACGGTGACAGTTCTCCAGAGGTAAGAGCGTTATATATTTAATCCACATTGTTACTGAAAAAATAATTTTCTCTATGTCTTCCAGTGACCCTTTAATTCTTTATTGGTGTAGCTGATTTTTAGATTTAGCTGAGATACCGGCACACTTTTTCCTAAGTTATATACAACAATACAATGCATTTCTGCGTCTCAGTGGTTGTAGTCATCTCAACTGTGATACGTGCTTATTTTTTATTTTAAATATTCACTGATCATTAATTAATTCTCCGTATTAACCAATATGGATATACATTCAGACATCACAATGCATCACATTATTTACGTCAGTGAAGCATTAACAGTGACATATACATTCATACTGGCTGATTCTTTTTTTTTAATATATTTTTTATTTTTTCACAATGCTAAGTATCATTCAATGTACGTTTACTTTTTTTGATGTTGAAAACTTGGACTTAGTGGGTCATTGGTGAGCTTCTGTATTAATATAGGTAGTCCTTTTTTTCTACTCTTTGTATTGATAGCTTTAATGTTTTTATGTTGCATTGTCTTGATGATTCTACTACTTCATATAATCCTGTATTCACTCTCCTCTGTGCCGCTTTCCCTTAAATCATTGACGTGTTGCATTTCCGATGATTTTCTTTTTTTTTTATTGTTTTTTTGGCGGGTGGGGGGGGGGGGGGTATTTTGGCATTGCTTCTTCTACACCTCTTGGTATTTGCTTTTGAAAAATAATTTATGAATACAAACTACAGCACTGTGTGCTGTCTTTCTATTAATTTAGATTAGTATTGACGAAGGTATTGCTTTGCTATGATCGCTGGCTCAGTGTAAAGTTTGAGATATGCTTCCGCTGCAAATGCATTTTCTTCTTATCCGTCACTTTTTCAGTGACGAAAACACTTGAAGAAAAAGCATACTCCCTGCTAATTGTCTGAACATTTGTGAAATATATAATTTGGTGTGCCACCAATCTGTGGATTGCATGTCCGCTAACGTCTACACGTTATTGCAGACGCACATGTTGTCTTGTCTTTTTCCAATCATAACTTGAAAGAAGATTGTGATGTCGTCGGTAGTATTTGGCAATTTTACAATTTATTTAGCTTCTCCGGGAGTTTGTGAGAGGTAGACGTACATTCAAATCATATTTCGAGTCATTGTTTTATTTGTTTCACTTCAAAGTTGATCATAACACAGTGACAGTGTTCACAGTTTTACAATAGCCCTGAATTAAATGTTAGGTCTTATGAATTGTTCAATGGAGCTTTGCTTGGTTCTTATTCAATGGGCTGGGAAATCATATTGTTATATTGCAAAAGGGGAAACAAAAATAGAAACCTTTGAGTTTCAGCTTTCACCTCAGCATTATATAAGTTAATCTGATCAGTTATAATAACATATATAACTTAAATATCAGCATTTCCATGAGATACGTGTGTCTTTTACTTTTGATAGTGAATGAATTAAAAAGCGATATTAATCTCTGGTCTATCCGAGTTTGTGGGTATTAATGTTTAAAAGGTGAAGATATTTTCCTAATTGAAGATGGAAGGTTGTATTGTCAATGTTACAAAATCAATTAAATTCATTCTGGCACTCTGTACAAGCGTAAATAATATATGACTCAATGCGAATCATTTCACTGCTCAAAAAGCTTGAGCTTTGTCGTATAAGAGCAGATAATTATTTTTTTATGTTTTGCATATAGTCTGTTTTGAAGTGCATCTCATCATTTGGATGTTGAAAAAAACTTCAATAGATCTATGCATGTTCCATGGATGAAGCCATTGTAGTATTTAAGTATTTAAATATTTAAGTATTTAAGTATTTATTTAAGTATTTATTTAAGTATGTATTTAAGTATTTATTTCAGTATTTATTTAAGTATTTAAGTATTTAAGTATTTATTTATTTATTTATTTATTTATTTGTTTGTTTGTTAAATTAATTCGAGCTGTTGCTAAACTTTAGAGTGTAACTCATTTTTTAGACATCGCCCTGTTATAACTATACAAATGCTCATGGTGTCAGTGTGCACCAGAAGACGGAGCTCACATTCTCCACCCTTCTGTGTAAATGAAGTCAAACCTTGAGTCTGCTTTTGTACTGCAGTTGGGAATATACGCTCCATATATGAAAACAGCGTGGGATCGTGTTGTTCAGAGTGATTTGGAACTAGTTTGTCAGGATATTTAGACTCATCAGTGCTTTTTAACAAAGCATCAAGCCGTCCTTGTCGCAGCTACAATGACTTACAGCACGTTTGCTCTGCATTGCGGCCTGGCTTTTGTTTTTATTGCCATTCCTCCCGTCAATGGCGATCTGAGTTACACAATCCAGGAGGAGCTGAAACGTGGATTCGTAATTGGAAACGTCGCTAAGGATCTTGGACTTGAGTTGGGAAAACTATCGCCACGCAAGGCTCGTATAGATACCGAGGACAACGGTGTAAAGTACTGCTCTTTAAACCTTAATACCGGAGACTTGGTTGTACACGAACGGATCGACAGAGAGGGGCTTTGTGCTAAAAAAGCATCGTGTGTTGTGAAGCAAGAGATTGTCTTGGAAAATCCAATAGAGCTGTTTCGTATTAACATCCGTATTCAAGATATTAACGACAATTCTCCTCAGTTTAAAGAGGAATCGATACATTTTGACATTCGGGAATCTACAGACAAGGGTGCACGTTTTCTGTTGGACGAGGCGCACGATGGCGACATCGGAGAAAACGCTGTTCAGAGCTATTCACTTGAGCAAAACGAGCATTTCAAACTGAATGTGAAGACAAAGGCAGGTGGACGGAAGTATGCTGAGCTACTCTTAGACAAAGAATTAGACAGAGAAGATAAAAAAGAGATCATTCTTTTGCTTTCTGCATTTGATGGTGGCTCTCCACGGAAATCAGGCTCAGTGGTTATACATGTAACTGTACTGGATGCTAACGACAATGAACCAGTATTTAGTCAGTCTGTGTATAAAGCAAAATTAGCTGAAAACTCTCCTATTGATACTGTCGTTTTAGCAGTGAGTGCCACTGATGCAGATGAGGGAATGAATAGTGAGGTGACTTATGGTTTTGACCATGTTTCAGATGAAAACCAAGTTTTTTCCCTGAATCCCAAAACAGGGGAGGTTACAGTTTCTGGATCTATCGATTATGAGAAAGAGCCATCTTATGAAATGCAAATCAGCGCTAAAGATGGTTTGGGCTTGGCCTCATATGCAACTTTAGTCATTGAAATTTTGGATATGAATGATAACGCTCCTGTTATTCAACTAAAATCCATCTCTAATGGAATACCAGAGGACATCTCACCTGGTACAGAGGTGGGCATCATTAACGTGCAGGACAGAGACTCAGAGAGTAATGGACAGGTCCGCTGCTCCCTCCAGCAGGGTGTCCCTTTTAAGTTGGTCCCTTCTATTAAAAACTATTTTTCTCTGGTGAGCACAGGACAACTGGACCGTGAAGTGGTTTCAGAATACAACATTACAATCACTGCCACTGACGAGGGCTCTCCACCTTTGTCCTCCTCTAAAACGGTTCAGTTATCTGTGGCTGACATCAACGACAACCCACCTGTGTTTGAGGAAGAGTCGTACAGCGCATATGTGAGTGAAAATAACAAACCTGGCTCCACTTTATGTTCCGTTGCTGCTCGAGACCCTGACTGGAGACAAAACGGTACCGTGATTTATTCTCTGTTAGCTGGAGACGTGAACGGTGCCCCGGTGTCCTCGTATCTGTCTTTGAACGGAGACACTGGGGTGATCCACGCTGTGAGGTCGTTTGATTATGAACAGTTGAGGAGGTTCAAAGTGCAGGTGATGGCCAGAGACAACGGTTCTCCTCCACTGAGCAGCAACGTGACAGTCAGTCTGTTCATATCAGATGTGAATGACAACGCTCCTCAGATCTTGTACCCCGCCCCGGAGGGCAACTCCTTCATGACCGAGCTGGTCCCCAAAACTGCACAAGGAGGTTCTCTGGTGTCCAAAGTAATCGCAGTGGATGCGGATTCCGGACAAAACGCGTGGCTGTCCTATCAGATCGTGAAATCCACTGATCCGGGACTTTTTACTATCGGTGTCCACAGCGGAGAGATCAGGACACAGCGGGACATTTCAGAATCTGACAGCATGAAACAGAACCTGATAGTGTCAGTGAAAGACAGCGGACAGCCCTCTCTGTCTGCCACCTGCTCCATGTATTTACTTATTTCTGATAACTTGGCTGAGGTTCCTGAGCTGAAGGACATTTCTTATGATGAGAAGAACTCCAAGCTGACCTCATACCTGATCATTGCGCTGGTGTCTGTGTCCACCTTTTTTCTGACTTTCATTATCATCATCCTGGGTGTGAGGTTTTGTCGCAGGAGAAAACCCAGACTGTTGTTTGATGGAGCAGTGGCCATCCCCAGTGCTTATCTCCCTCCGAATTACGCAGATGTTGATGGCACAGGAACTTTACGCAGCACTTATAATTATGATGCCTACCTGACAACAGGATCTCGAACCAGTGATTTTAAGTTTGTGAGCTCTTACAACGACAACACGCTGCCTGCTGACCAGACTCTGAGGAAAAGTCCATCAGACTTTGCTGACGTTTTTGGCCAGTCCGATAGTTCTCCTGAGGTAGGACATTTGTCTTCTTTTCTAATATCTAAACAACAATGCACATTGTCTGATATTTCTATCCATGGTTTCAATGTTCAGTTGATGCACCACACTGAGTGCCCATGTTTGAATGAGAATTAGATTCCTCAAATCACAAGCAGCCCTATCGGCAAGTTGAAGAGATCATTATATATACGGCAACTCTGTCGTTGGAGTCGTGAAAATGAATCACACTTTAAGGTGTTTATTGGCATACTATTTTCACAGTGGGTGTATCAACTCTATTTGCATCATTGTGCTACATGCATGTTTATTTTACATACTGGGATGAAAACCTGGCTTGGGCTTTTTTGGATGGGATCCATCCCTCTTAAATGTAAGGATATTAGCCACTACATTTCATGTGCTCCCCCGAAAACTATTGTAATGCCTAATTCGCTGACTTATATGTGTATATCATTATTATTTAAAACGTCTGTATTATTTTTTCTATTGTTGGTTAATACCCGTTAGTCTCTTGGAGTAAATTCATCACGAACAGAACGAATACCTCACATTCTTATCCTCACTCGACCAAAAAAAATAATAATTAAATAAAAAATAAAGTAAAATAAACTTTGAAAGAAAGCCACTTTTTAATAATGACGCAATAGACTATTTTATTTTGGAATCTGTAATGGGATTTCTGGATTAAAAAATGGGTAAATGTCAGAAAACAAACCAAATAGTTAATTTTTAAACTTTTTGAAACCTTTCTAAATGATCAGATTGCAAGACTATTATCATTCCGTTGATATATCCCTGCAGATCTTCCCAAATTATCCAGGGATTGTTTTTTTTAGTTTTGTTGAAAATATGCTCCTTACTCTCTCATGCACATGAACTTGTTCATTTGGCAGAATTTGGGACTTTGAGGGTAACTGAGATTTAATGGTGAACTTTCTGCTTTAACAAGACATTGTGTGGGAGTGGGTTGCACAGAGAGTCGAAGTTCTCAACAGCATTAACAATGCCGACCGTTTTTTTTTTGTTGTTTTTTTTCTCTATGGTCATTACGTGCTTCAGGTCTCAATGTATCTATTTCGTGAGCAACCTCTGTCTTTCGCCATGCCATTGCGTTGCTTCCCCGCTTGTTTATTTGTGGTTTAAATTGCACATAACTTACTCAGCCCCTGCAGGTACTTGTGCCTGTCCAGAAATGTGCTGAGAAGTTCGCCACCCGCACATATGATTGTGCGGCTCACATACATTTTTAAGTGTGTCCACAATTACAAGTGGGGGTGGGCCTGACCCAGCACAGTGATTGGACCAGCCATCTGTCAGTCACAAATAAGGATCCAATCAAACCACAAGGAAAACGAAACGAATTTGGAATTGGAACGTGTTTATGTTGGGTCACATTTCAGATATTCGGGATTGATCAAACCTGTGTTTTTTGATCTTCCATGATTTGGATTTATCTTTGTGTTGAATCTGATAATAGATTTTACCTAACTGCTGGTATTATGTCAAAGTTCGTCACGTTTCAGAGGACGTGAAGCTGCACTTTCATTGTGGTGATATCTTTTTCATCTCTTCTGAATAAACCTTGTCATCCCTGCATATTACAGAATCTGATATTGCACAGATTTCCGTTTAGTACAGAGATACCAGATAATTTTAATAGTTGCTTGCCTTTTTATAAACACTCAACTCAAGAAAAATTTAACAAAACAAAATACCCTGTTACTGATTGAAGTAGTCCAAGTGAGGCTTCATGGTAAAATTATATTATAATTCACGGGAAAGAAGCGTTTGCAATAGTGGCGCTGTCCATGGTACTGTCTGATTATTTTCGCTTGACTGGCAAAATACAGAGTGATTTCACATGGACTCTAAAAAATAAAAAAATGAATGTGAAAAAAACAACTAAGATATGGTTCTTCTCTATAGATATTGGTAACTATTTTGCTGAACTGTTCTATATTGGAGGATGTTTTTTTGTAATATGTGGAATACACACCGAGTGTCGCTGCTCACTCACAGATATGAAGACGGTCGATTCTCCACCCACATTTACAACAGTCATTCTATACAAACATCAGCAGCCATTGTTGTACGGGTAGTATATGCCTACAGGGATTTTAGAGCCTAGTTGTGATATTTTTAGACAAAAGGATACGTTTTGTGTCCCAATCGTCCTCCAGGAAAAATATGGATCTAACAAGACGATCTTGGCTCATTGATTTCTGTTGCATCGTTGTCTTTTTCCACCTCACCTCGGCGGACCTGAGTTTTTCCGTTCCGGAGGAGATGAGACCAGGATCCATTGTTGGAAATATTGCGAAGGATCTTGGCCTGGAAGTGGGGAAACTATCCGCCCGTAAAGCCCGTATAGATGCTGAAGGAAAGTACCAACATTATTGTGACATTGATCTTAAAACTGGGAATTTTATCATGAAAGAAAGGATTGACAGAGAGGAGCTGTGCGGGGAGAAGATTTCGTGCATGGTTAAATTTGAATTAGTCCTAGAAAACCCTTTGGAGCTGCACCGCATGTCTGTGCTCATACAAGATGTAAACGATAATTCACCTGTTTTCCCAAAGGATATATTTAAATTAGAAATACGGGAATCAGCCTATAGAGGAGCCCGCTATCGTCTCAATGAAGCTCACGACGCGGACAGCGGAAAGAATACAGTTAAACAATACCATTTACAAAAGAATGAGCACTTTGTTCTGTCCGTACAAGGTGGAACAGATGGATCTCAGAACATCGAGCTGGTTTTAGACAAAGAGTTAGACCGTGAGAAACAGCAAGAATTAAATCTTGTGTTGACTGCAGTTGATGGTGGAAATCCGCAGAAATCAGGGACTGCTATTATACATGTGAGTGTGCTTGATGCCAATGATAACGCGCCTGTGTTTGATCAGGCTGTATATAAAGCGAGTCTACCAGAGAATTCTCCAGTGGATACAGTAGTATTAACTGTAAGCGCCACTGATGCAGACGAGGGTGTCAATGGGGAGGTGATATATGAGTTTAGTCGCATTTTAGAAAAAGCTAAGAAGATCTTTGAATTGAACAGTGAAACTGGGGAGTTAAAAGTTATTGGAGGGTTAGATTTTGAAAGTAATTCAAAGTTTGAAATGCGTGTGGATGCGAAAGATGGTTACGGATTTTCAACGGATACCAAAGTGATGATTGATATCACAGATGTTAATGACAATGCACCAGCGATATACATGACATCATTGATGAGTCCCATACCAGAGAATATCCCACTTGGTACAGAGGTTGGCATCATTAATGTTCAGGATGAAGACTCTGACAGTAATGGACAGGTCCGCTGCTCCCTCCAGCAGGGTGTCCCTTTTAAATTAGTTCCTTCTATTAAGAACTATTATTCTCTGGTGAGCACAGGAAAGCTGGACCGTGAATTGGTGTCTGATTACAATATTAAAATCACTGCCACTGACGAGGGCTCTCCACCTCTGTCCTCCTCTAAAACTGTTAATTTATCTGTAGCTGACATCAACGACAACCCACCTGTGTTTGAGGAAGAGTCGTACAGCGCACATGTGAGTGAAAATAACAAGCCTGGCTCCACTTTATGTTCCGTTTCTGCTCGAGACCCTGACTGGAGACAAAACGGTACCGTGATTTATTCTCTGTTAGCTGGAGAGGTGAACGGTGCCCCGGTGTCCTCGTATCTGTCTGTGAACGGAGACACGGGGGTGATCCACGCTGTGAGGTCGTTTGATTATGAACAATTGAGGAGTTTCACAGTGCAGATGATGGCCAGAGACAATGGTTCTCCTCCACTGAGCAGCAACGTGACAGTCAGTGTGTTAATATCAGATGTGAATGACAACGCTCCTCAGATCTTGTACCCCGCCCCGGAGGGCAACTCCTTCATGACCGAGCTGGTCCCCAAAGCTGCACACGGAGGTTCTCTGGTGTCCAAAGTGATCGCCGTGGATGCGGACTCCGGACAGAACGCGTGGCTGTCCTATCAGATAGTGAAATCTACTGATCCGGGACTTTTTACTATCGGTGTCCACAGCGGAGAAATCAGGACACAGCGGGACATTTCAGAATCTGACAGCATGAAACAGAACCTGATAGTGTCAGTGAAAGACAACGGACAGCCCTCTCTGTCTGCCACATGCTCCATGTATTTACTTATTTCTGATAACTTGGCTGAGGTTCCTGAGCTGAAGGACATTTCTTATGATGAGAAGAACTCCAAGCTGACTTCATACCTGATCATTGCGCTGGTGTCTGTGTCCACCTTTTTTCTGATTTTCATTATCATCATCCTGGGTGTGAGATTTTGTCGCAGGAGAAAGCCCAGACTGTTGTTTGATGGAGCAGTGGCCATCCCTAGTGCTTACCTCCCTCCAAATTACGCAGATGTTGACGGCACAGGAACTTTACGCAGCACTTACAATTATGACGCCTACCTGACAACAGGATCTCGAACCAGTGACTTTAAGTTTGTGAGCTCTTACAATGACAACACGCTGCCTGCTGACCAGACTCTGAGGAAAAGTCCATCAGACTTTGCTGATGTTTTTGGAGACGGTGACAGTTCTCCTGAGGTAAGAACGATATATATGTAATCCACATTGTTCCTGAAAAACACTGTTCTATATTTCTTTCAGTCACCCTTTAAGTCTTTATTGTCGTAGCTGATTTTTTAGTTTCAGCTGAGATACCAGGACCCTTTTCCCTACATTATATACAACAATATATTATTTTTCATGGTCTCAATGTTTGTACTAATCTCAACTGTGATTTGCACTTATTATTTTAAATATCGACGGATCTGGTATAGCGTAAATACTGTATGACTCAATAAAAATCATTTTACTGCTGGAAAGCTTGAGCTCTGTCGTAAAAGAGGAGTTGAAAAATGCTATATTGCAAGACCTTTTCATATTATCTGTTTTGAAGTGCATCACATCATTTGAATGTTAAAATGCATCAATAGATCTACGCATGTTCCATGAATTAAAACAATTGTAGAAGTATTTATTTTTCCTGTTCAATGAATTGGAGGTGTTGCGATTATTTAGAGTGTAACACATTTTTAGACATCGCCCTGTTATACCTCAACAAATACTCATGGTGTCAGTGTGCACCAGAAGACGGAGCTCACATTATACCACCCTTCTGTGTCAATCAAATCAAACCTTGAGTCTGCTTTTGTACTGCAGTTCGGGTTATACGCTCCGTATATGAAAACAGTGTGGGATCGTGTTGTACGGAGTGATTTGGAACTATTTTGTCAGGATATTTTGCCTTATCAGTGCTTTTTCTCAAACCTGCAAGCTGTCGTAGCTGTGACAATGGTTTACAACACGTTTGGTCTGCATTGCGGCCTGGCTTTTGTTTTTATCGCCATCCAACCCGTCAATGGAGATCTGAGTTACACAATCCAGGAGGAGCTGAAACGTGGATTCGTAATTGGAAACGTCGCTAAAGATTTGGGACTTGACTTGGGAAAACTATCGGCACGCAAGGCTCGTATAGATACTGAGGACAACGGAGTAAAGTACTGCTCTTTAAATCTTAATACCGGAGACCTGGTTGTACACGAACGGATCGACAGAGAGGGGCTTTGTGCCAAAAAAGCATCGTGTGTTGTGAAGCAAGAGATTGTCTTGGAAAATCCAATAGAGTTGTTTCGTATTAACATTCGCGTTCAGGATATTAACGACAATTATCCTCAATTTAAAGAAGAATCATTAAATTTTGACATTCAGGAATCTACAGTAAAAGGTGCGCGGTTCCTTCTGGACGAGGCACACGATGGCGACATTGGAGAAAACGCTATTCAGGGCTATTCACTTGAGCAAAACGACCACTTCAAATTAAATGTGAAGACAAAGGCAGGTGGATGGAAATATGCCGAGTTGGTCTTAGACAAAGAATTAGACAGAGAAGATAAAAAAGAAATCATGCTTTTGCTGTCTGCATTTGATGGTGGCTCTCCACAGAGATCAGGCTCTGTGGTTATACGTGTAACTGTACTAGATGCTAACGACAATGAACCAGTATTTAGTCAGACTGTGTATAAGGCAAAACTACCTGAAAACTCTCCTCTTGATACTGTCGTTTTAGCAGTGAAAGCGACCGATGCAGATGAGGGAATGAATAGTGAGGTCACTTATGGTTTGAACCATGTTTCAGATGAAATCCAAGTTTTTTCCCTGAATCCCAAAACAGGAGAGGTTACAGTTTCTGGATCTATTGACTACGAAAAAGAGCCATCTTATGAAATGCAAATCAGCGCTAAAGATGGATTAGGTTTGGGCTCATATGCGACTTTGATCATTGAAATTGTGGATATGAACGATAACGGTCCAGTAGTTCACTTAAAATCCATATTCAATCCGATACCAGAAAACATTCCACCTGGCACAGAAGTGGGCATCATTAATGTGCAGGACAGAGACTCTGAGAGTAATGGACAGGTCCACTGCTCCCTCCAGCAGGGTGTCCCTTTTAAGTTAGTTCCTTCTATTAAAAACTATTATTCTCTGGTGAGCACAGGGAAACTGGACCGTGAGGTGGTTTCTGATTACAACATTACAATCACTGCCACTGACGAGGGCTCTCCACCTCTGTCCTCCTCTAAAACTGTTCAGTTATCTGTAGCTGACATCAACGACAACCCACCTGTGTTTGAGGAAGAGTCGTACAGCGCATATGTGAGTGAAAATAATAAACCTGGCTCCACTTTGTGTTCCCTTGCTGCTCGAGACCCTGACTGGAGACAAAACGGTACCGTGGTTTATTCTCTGTTAGCTGGAGAAGTGAACGGTGCTCCGGTGTCCTTGTATTTGTCTGTGAACGGAGACACGGGGGTGATCCACGCTGTGAGGTCGTTTGATTATGAACAGTTGAGGAGCTTCAAAGTGCAGGTGATGGCCAGAGACAACGGTTCTCCTCCACTGAGCAGCAACGTGACAGTCAGTGTGTTCATATCAGATGTGAATGACAACGCTCCTCAGATCTTGTACCCCGCCCCGGAGGGCAACTCCTTCATGACCGAGCTGGTCCCCAAAGCTGCACATGGAGGTTCTCTGGTGTCCAAAGTGATCGCAGTGGACGCGGACTCCGGACAGAACGCATGGCTGTCCTATCAGATAGTGAAATCCACTGATGCGGGACTTTTCACTATCGGTGTCCACAGCGGAGAGATCAGGACACAGCGGGACATTTCTGAATCTGACAACATGAAACAGAACCTGATAGTGTCAGTGAAAGACAACGGACAGCCCTCTCTGTCTGCCACATGCTCCATGTATTTACTTATTTCTGATAACTTGGCTGAGGTTCCTGAGCTGAAGGACATTTCTTATGATGAGAAGAACTCCAAGCTGACTTCATACCTAATCATTGCGCTGGTGTCTGTGTCCACTTTTTTTCTGACTTTCATTATCATCATCCTGGGTGTGAGATATTGTCGCAGGAGAAAGCCTAGACTGTTGTTTGATGGAGCAGTGGCCATCCCCAGTGCTTATCTCCCTCCGAATTACGCAGATGTTGACGGCACGGGAACTTTACGCAGCACTTACAATTATGATGCCTACCTGACAACAGGATCTCGAACCAGTGACTTTAAGTTTGTGAGCTCTTATAATGACAACACGCTGCCTGCTGACCAGACTCTGAGGAAAAGTCCATCAGACTTTGTTGACGCTTTTGGAGACGGTGACAGTCCTCCTGAGGTAGGATACAACACACAGTCATAACGACTTATGTTTTGTCATTCATATATGAATGCGATCTTCCTGACATAATTTTGGACATTCATTGTCATATTTATTTATTATGGTTTTCATCATGCTACCCTTTTTCATACAGCTTTTTGTCTAGTACAGCTTCATTTGTTATTTCACAACTGCCACAACTGCCACTTAATCATATTGTATTTGGAGCTTTATCATTCCTTGTGTTATTGTTCAATATGTCAACATCATCAGGTGATGATGTCATCCGATTAATGGAAATTATGTGGTGAATAACCCAACAATGTTTTGTAAGTAAAAACTCATGTGGTTGACAGTCTTGAGAAGTTGCTCTCTGTAGACGTTAGTTTTTCTGTCCATGGTACTTAAAGTTGGATTTTGAAGTCAGTATATTCAGTTCCGTCCTTACAGCTGTAATTTGTACTGCTCATAGTGTTTTGTGTTACACTGATAATTTGTTAATCTGTGAACTTTTACAACACACTTCCAGTTCACTCCCTATGATCGAGCTTGTTACCTTTTCAAACCATTTCTTTTGTAAGTAAGTGAAGCTTTTTTATAAAAGGCTTTTTTTTACCAATAAAAAACACAAAATGCTGTACACAATAATCGGATCACGGAAATGGAAGTTTTAATATAGGCCTGTAATATTTTGGCTCCACAACGTCAAGCTTTGGCTTTTTAATTAATAGGCTTCATCACAGCATGTGTGAATTTGCTGGGGACCAAGTCAGACTGAAGTGAAATAATATAATCCAGGGACCTACAACATGAAAAACATTTAGAAACAGAGACATAGGTAAAATGTCAGCAGGGATCGATGAGGGTTTCATCTTGCCCAAAAAAGTCTTCAAATCCTGTCGGCTGAAAGGAGTGAAGGAGGACATCAAGCACACTGGAGATGACACAGTGCATAAGCTGTTTCGGGGAGGACTGATGCAAGCCCTGATGTGTTGCACTTTGTATACAAAGAAGTTTAGATAGTTATTACAGTCCTCTTGTGTGTACACAAGCACCTGAGGAGCTGAGGGTGCAATACATTTTTTCAATAGTATCAAACAGGACCTTAGGGTTTTTTATGGTAATTGAAACAAAATAAGTTCTGGGTTAACTATTGGGTTAAGTTTGTTTTGTTTTGTTTTAGCTTTGTGTCGGCCAAACATTTTTTGTGAATATATCAGAATGAACCATGTCTCTATCTTTTCAATTTTTATTTAAATATTAATTTGGGCTTCTAAGCACTTCAAGCCATAACATATACTGTATGAGGTGCCATTGTTTTTCTTCGGTTCACTTCCGACTGAGTTCATGCGTAACACTGATCTGCTATCAAAAATTACTTTTATTCAATTTTCCTCATTTTAATTACATTTCTGATTGGCAGTCTCAAATTAGGTCGATTCGTTTGTTTATTATTTTACAATTGTGTGACTTGTTTCTGTTGTATTTATCAGTGTTGGTCTTCTGTAGAAATAGCTGAGGACACTTCTGCAACTTCCTCAACTTGTAGCCATGTATTTATAAGATTTTTATCATGGGAAGACTTTTAAATATTGACTTCTTTTATATGTCAATAACTCTTCCATTTTTTGGAGTAGGCTTTATAAAACTTTTTTTTTAAGAACACATATTCATGAACAGTATTAACTTATAACTTGTTTGAAGTATCTCAATCTGCCATTATCATCAGCGTTTATGCCTACAGATATCTGTTTATTTCTCTTTTTTATGAGTATATCTTGAATAGCATTTTGGGCAATACATTTTTCTTGGTTTTTGGAAACAGTATCTTGTTTTCCTTCATTGGATTCTTCTGTGTTCCATTTCTCAATTCAACAAGAATAGTTCTTCACAATGTGTGAATTCTTCAGCCATTTGATCTACATCTAGGCCTTTGATAGGAGTTGTATCTGAATTGACCTATTCCGGGCAGTAATATTTCTGATGTTTAGTATAGCTGTTTTTCATGCATCACCAAATTCCCATCATAATACATCATCACAGGGGCAACGAGTTTTCATTTTGAAACGATTGTGTTATTTGTTGCTCTTAGTGATTGGAACTTTGTTTTATTTATAAAATAATTGGACGTGTCATATCTGAAAATATACTCATGGTGTCAGTGTGCACCAGTTGATCGAGGCAACAGCCATTCTCCACCCTTATTGTGTCAATGAAGTCAACGCCTGAGTCTGCTTTTGCGCAGCAGTTAGTGGCGTGTGGCGCATTTTTATTCCTCATAACAAACCGTTAATATTTCTTCAAAATATTTTTTTCTTCTCAATGCTCTTTTTAGACGTATGCACGTTCTTCATCGCTGTGACAATGACTTACAGCACGCTTGCTCTACACTGCGGCCTGGCTTTTGTCTGTCTCGCTTTTCCTACCGTTAATGGAGATTTGACTTACACTATCCAGGAGGAGCTGAAACCCGGATCTCTCATTGGAAACATCGCTAAGGATCTGGGACTGGAGATGGGGAAAGTCTCTGCGCGTAAGGCCCGTATGCACACCGAGGACAACGGTGCTAACTATTGCAGTTTAAACATTAATACTGGAGACTTGATTGTACAGGAACGGATCGACAGAGAAGCGTTCTGTGACAGAAAAGCATCGTGTGTTGTTAAACATGAGCTTGTTCTGGAAAGCCCATTAGAACTGCATCGTATAAATATCCGCATTCAGGACATAAATGATAATTCCCCTCAGTTTAAAGAGGAATCGCTAAATTTTGAAATTCAGGAATCTGCTGTCAAAGGTGCGCGTTTCCTTCTGGACGAGGCGCACGATGAGGACATTGGAGAAAACGCTGTTCAGAGCTATTCACTAGAACAAAATGATCACTTCAAACTGAATGTTAAGACAAAGGCAGGTGGACGGAAATATGCTGAGCTCGTCTTAGACAAAGAATTAGACAGAGAAGATAAAAAAGATATCGTGCTTTTGCTTTCTGCGTTTGATGGTGGCTCTCCACAGAGATCAGGCTCTGTGGTTATACATGTAACCGTACTGGACGCTAACGACAATGAACCAGTATTTAGTCAGTCTGTGTATGAGGCAAAACTACCTGAAAACTCTCCTCTTCATACTGTCGTTTTAAAAGTGAGAGCCACTGATGCAGATGAGGGAATGAATAGTGAGGTCACATATGGTTTCGACCATGTTTCAGAAAAAAATCATGTTTTCACTCTAGATCCTAAAACTGGAGAAGTTAAGGTGACTGGCATTATTGATTATGAAAAGAAATCGTCATATGAAATGCAAATTAGTGCTAAAGACGGTCCCGGCCTGGCCTCGTATGCAACTATAATGATTGATATCACTGATATGAATGATAACCCTCCAGTTGTAAACCTACAATCTCTGTCCAACCCAATATCTGAAAACATCCCGCCTGGTACAGAGGTGGGCATCATTAATGTGCAGGACAGAGACTCCGAGAGTAATGGACATGTCCGCTGCTCCCTCCAGCAGGCTGTCCCGTTTAAGTTAGTTCCTTCTATTAAAAACTATTATTCTCTGGTGAGCACAGGACAACTGGACCGTGAATTGGTGTCTGATTACAACATTACAATCACTGCCATTGACGAGGGCTCTCCACCTCTGTCCTCCTCTAAAACTGTTCAGTTATCTGTAGCTGACATCAACGACAACCCACCTGTGTTTGAGGAAGAGTCGTACAGCGCATATGTGAGTGAAAATAACAAACCTGGCTCCACTTTATGTTCCGTTTCTGCTCGAGACCCCGACTGGAGACAAAACGGCACCGTGATTTATTCTCTGTTAGCTGGAGAGGTGAACGGTGCCCCGGTATCCTCGTATCTGTCTGTTAACGGAGACACGGGGGTGATGCACGCTGTGAGGTCGTTTGATTATGAACAGTTGAGGAGTTTCAAAGTGCAGGTGATGGCCAGAGACAACGGTTCTCCCCCACTGAGCAGCAACGTGACAGTCAGTGTGTTCCTATCAGATGTGAATGACAACGCTCCTCAGATCTTGTACCCCGCCCCGGAGGGCAACTCCTTCATGACCGAGCTGGTCCCAAAAGCTGCACACGGAGGCTCTCTGGTGTCCAAAGTGATCGCAGTGGACGCGGACTCCGGACAAAACGCATGGCTGTCCTATCGGATAGTAAAGGCCACTGATGCGGGACTTTTCACTATCGGTGTCCACAGCGGAGAGATCAGGACACAGCGGGACATTTCAGAATCTGACAACATGAAACAGAACCTGATAGTGTCAGTGAAAGACAATGGACAGCCCTCTCTGTCTGCCACCTGCTCCATGTATTTACTTATTTCTGATAACTTGGCTGAGGTTCCTGAGCTGAAGGACATTTCTTATGATGAGAAGAACACCAAGCTGACTTCATACCTGATCATTGCGCTGGTGTCTGTGTCCACCTTTTTTCTTACTTTCATTATCATCATCCTGGGTGTGAGATTTTGTCGCAGGAGAAAGCCCAGACTATTGTTTGATGGAGCAGTAGCGATCCCCAGCGCTTATCTCCCTCCAAATTACGCAGATGTTGACGGCACAGGAACTTTACGCAGCACATACAATTATGACGCTTACCTGACAACAGGATCTCGAACCAGTGACTTCAAGTTTGTGAGCTCTTATAATGACAACACGCTTCCTGCTGACCAGACTATGAGGAAAAGTCCATCTGACTTTGTTGACGCTTTTGGAGATGGTGACAGTTCTCCTGAGGTAGGCAAGAATCTAGCATTACTCAAACTTGTTTAAGCTGGTTCATACAATGTACTGTTTTATGGATAATTGTCGACTGTATTGCAACTCTTTCTTTTTTTTTTTTTTTATGTTTTCAAAATGCTTTATTCAATGGTAATTTTACAGACTTCAATGAAACTCACGCTCACTTGTCTCTTTCCATGGTCCTGAAGCAATACTCACAACGTTTATTTTTTCTCGGCTGCGGGCTCATGTTTCTTTCGGCTTTTTGCTTCTTTTTGGGACCAAAAGAAAATGTGTTTCATTGTGATATTTTTAAATCTACATTTTTATTATGTAATTTTCATAAAAATAAATGTATTAGTTTGTATTGAAACTCTTCGCAGATGCATTTTATTACGCGCTTGGTGTTTTGGAATTTAATGAATAACAGCGTTTGTTTATTTATTTGTGTTTCAATTATAACTCGCACAAGGTCCTGCATGAATATATCATTGATCCAATATTCGGTGTATCATTTTTAAACCATATTTCTGACCTCCTTTGGATTGCAAAAACATTTTAAAATTACACATTTATTGCTGTATGACGCTAAAATATTTTGGAAGGATCTAATATTTTAAAGAGAAAATGTTAACTCTTGTGCCTGGATAATCGGTCCATCAAAAATATATATTTTATGAATAGCATGCGTTGTCTTGTACAGCGTGAATTTCTAGAAGGATGTGAACTTTGGACGGTTCTCCAGAGGTAGGACAATCTTTTCTGCTCTGAGCATATCTGACCTTTTCATACGTTAATTACCCTCATTATCATCAATTTACTTTCTAGTGAACAGAACTCAATGAGTATATCTCACTTACCTTAATTCCCTCTAATGCTTGCGCTTTATCTTATATTGTATACTTTGTTCAAAGAAAAACAATGTATGAATAAATGCCCCTTGTAACTGTAAAAATGTATCCCTCACTTTATCTTCGGTTTTACAATTTTATTTTCTGAAGTTCTATTTTTTTTTTCTTTTTTGTTAGTAAAAATTGGCGTTTACTCTTACAACAGTGAGCTTGTAGATTTATCATGATTTATTAACGTGTTTAGCTCATAACTTGGTGGATATCTATAGCTTTTGAATGCATTTACTCACATTCATTTGATTGTCAACACTATTTGGTTTATTGGTTGTTGTTTAACGTGGTCTCGTTTGGGGGATTTGTCGTCCCCAGTGTGCTTTCGGATAGTGCTTCTCATTTTCATCAGATAGAGGAACAAATTCTACAATGTTGTCTTGGAACGAAGTTAGGTGAGCTTAATTTTCAGAATTTCTGCGCACTGAGGAATACAAGCCCGACATTTAATTTTCATGGATGGCAAATATGATGAATTAATACGAGGAGTTATTAGCATGCCTACCAGACGTGATCAGAGGTGCGTTTTGTGGATCATCATCTATATATCCATGCGCATTTGTGCAATATCACTTTTGGCCCATCTTGTATATTAGTGAATCATTGATTAGGTGTTGATAATTGTTAATCGGCTTCAGAATCTTTTCGATTTACTTTCCCCACCAATTTTTGACAAGTACAGCCTTGTTTGGAAACGTAGGTGGACTTTATGTCTTTTACGTGACAGTTCACCTTTTTGAAACTTGGTGAACTTCACTCAGTAGTCATCAACAGGTAACTGTCAAACAGGACAGTATAATTTATAAACAATTATTTGCATTATTCAATCACAATTACTTAATTACGCAATACACCCATAAAGCATGTTATAGCCAAACTTAAACTCATGGTGTCAGTAGTGGACCAGGAAATGCAAAGACGCAGCTACACTCCACCCTACTGTACCAGCGGAGTCAAGCCCTGACTCTGCTGTTGTGTGGAAACACTGTGTCGTGGACACCCACGGTTTTAGATTTTTCGTTTCTTCGAAGATACATTTTACTTTTCCGAAGTCCTTCAACGTGTGTACTTTGTGTTGTCCTCACAATGGAGTGCTGGACAATTGTCCTGAAGTGTGGCCTTTTTTTAATTTTTCTCGCTCACCCTCCCGTCAATGGAGACGTAAGCTACTCGGTTCCAGAAGAAATGAAACGTGGATCTGTAATCGGAAATATCGCCAAGGATTTGGGACTTGGTTTGGGAGATCTGACTGCACGCAAAGCCCGCATTGACACGGAGGATAATAGTTTGCAATACAGCAGCTTAAATCTGAATACAGGCGAGTTAATTGTACATGAGCGAATCGACAGAGAGAGTCTTTGTTCGAAAAAAGCATCGTGTGTTGTTAAACAGGAGCTTGTGCTGGAAAGTCCATTAGAACTGCATCGTATAAATATCCGCATTCGGGACATAAATGACAATTCGCCACAGTTTAAGGAAGAATCGCTTCAATTTGAGATTCATGAATCTGCCGACAAAGGTGCGCGTTTCTTGCTGGACGAGGCCCATGACGGTGATATCGGAGAAAATGCTGTTCAGGGCTATTCACTTCAGCAAAATGCCCATTTCAAATTAAACGTTAACACGAAACCAGGTGGGCGTAAATACGGAGAACTCGTCTTAGACAGAGAATTAGACAGAGAAGACAAAAAGGAGATTGTGCTTTTGCTTACTGCATTTGATGGCGGATCGCCTCAGAGATCAGGTACCGCAATTATACACGTTACTGTATTGGATGCTAATGACAATTCACCCGTATTCAGTCAGAACATGTATAAAGCCAGTGTAGCACCTGAAAGCGAATGCTTGTATATAATGTATTTCTGTGTTTACAGTTAATATTGTATTCAACTTTAGTTGGTTATTTTCTGTTCTTGTGTTCATGTAGTTAATCATATTGGCCAGCAGGGGGCCGAGTGAAGACTGTATAAGATAAACAGAGCCAGTCAAGTGAGAGAAGAGGAGTGGCTTTGGTTTTGGTTTCCGGTGTGGAAGGCGAAGCTGTGTGTGATCCCGTTTGGTTTGATGGTGACTTGATTCTGTACCTGTCCTGCCAGTAGTAAATAAAGTCAACTGATCTTCACGCCACGTCGATGCCGTCTGAGTGGTGTAACATTTTGGAGGTCCCACCGAGATCGAGACGGACATTATTTCACGGCAGAGGACTGGTTTCAACTCCAGAAAAGCGGTAAAAATCGGACATGTGCGCTGTCAGAGTCAACTAAGTGAGCTAACGCTAGCTCTAGAGAACAGTTGACGTGTAGTGGGAGCTACGCAGTCTCGTTTCTGTGTTTTTTTACGCAAGTTGCTACGAGTTATAGTTTGATGCAAAGATGTCGGAGCAGCGAGAAGAGTTTATGTTGGAGATAGAAGCGAAATTAACTGGACTGAGCTTGAAACAACTACGGCAAGTCTGTGAGTTTTGTAAAATTACTGGAAAAGACTCCGAGGACATTCAGAACAAGACGCGCCGTGCGCTGGTTAAGCTCATTGTTAACTTTTGCGAACGTGAGGAGCTGTTGGAGAGAGAAGATGAAGGCATGACGGTGCTTTTGGAGTTGAACGATGCACTCGATGCTATGCGGGAGGTCCCAGCGGAGACCGACGACGCGGGAGCGGCGCCATCTTACTCATCGCCTGCAGCTGGCGACAAGGAGGAGGAGACGGTGGGCCAAGCTCAAGGGGCGTTGGGACGACAACATGGCTACTTTACACCGCCATCTTCTAAGACACAAGTCATGCACGAGACATCGCGGGAGAAGGAAACTCAAAGCAGAGGTAGAGAGTCCATGAGCAACAACGGCTGGCCTTCCAGTGCTGTCAGAAAGGACTTCAAGATAAATGGACAAATCGGTGAGTCAATCTCGAAGGACAGTCTGAGCTTCAGCAGCCTTGAACACCAGATTGAAAGTGGATTAAGGAAAGGTTACCCAGAAGTGGAAGTCGTGGAGGCTGTAATTCGTGCTGTAAATCCTCGCTTGAAACTGAGAAGTTATTTAGAGGGTAAAATAGACCTCACCCTAGCTACTCTCAGGCAAATCTTAGGAGCCCACTATGCAGAAAAAGATGCAACTGTACTGTACCAACAACTGACCAAAGCTGTACAGGGGGCTGGGGAAAGTGCACTTGACTTTCTAGTGCGAGTTCTGGATTTGCGGCAAAAGGTCCTGTTTGCATCTGAACGTGCTCAGTCTGGCCTGAAGTATAACAAAGAACTAGTATATAGCCAGTGTTCTCAATCCATCATGACAGGCTTGTCAAATGATAACATCAGAACAGAAATGAGAATCTATCTCTAGGATGAGACAAGTAGTGATGAGTCGCTTTTACAGAAAATGCAAACTGCCGAATACAATGAAAATGAAAGAGCTCAAAAGAGTAAAGCCACAACTAAAGCAGCTTACAGGGCAGGTTTGAGTGCAGTTGAGAGAAGTGAGGATGAGGATGGCCCTTCACCAACCCCGGTTTGTACTAAGCCCAAAAAGCCAATTAAAGATAACTCTCTATTTACAAAAATGGAGGAGAACAACACAGCAATTAGGGAGCTCACAGGTCAAGTAGCGTCCCTTGTACAAACTGTCCAGCACAGGGGCAAAATTGTCGACTACAAAACAACCCAGGCTCAAGTAGATACTTTTAAAAGACCGAAGAGACAATGTGTGGCATGTCAGCAAGAGAAAAAGGATTGCACCCATTGTTTCAAGTGTGGCAGTGACACACATTGGGCAAGGGGTTGCAAAGTGGGGGGCAGACAGAAATATTCGGGAAACGTGTAGAGGCTGTGACTGGGGGACGACCCATAGCCTCTGAAGTAAAGTCCCAGAATAACTCAAAGCTGAAACCTCAAACAGGGTGTGTAGACTTGTGCAAAGTTAAGGTGGAAAGAAAAAAACTTCCAGCTTATCATCCCTCAACATCTTCAAAAGTAAATGTGAACCTCAAAGATTACCAACCCTCTCACTCAAACAAGCCTAGTACAAAATGCAAACAAGTGGCACAACTAGTTGGCAAAAAGTGTCTTGTCTGGTGCAAAATGAACAATGTTAAGACACAAGCCTTGTGGGACACAGGAGCCCAAGTGTCCATTATGAGTGAGGCTTGGAAATCTCAAAACTTACCTGATACGATAACCCGTCCAATCAGCGACCTGTTAAATAGTGATGAACTACTGGACTTAAGAGCTGCGAATGGCTCAGCAATTCCCTTTGAGGGCTGGGTTCCAGTTAGTTTCAGTCTGTGTGATCCAAATGCAAAACAGGCAAAGGCGGAGGAGATATTAGTTCCAGTTCTCGTGAGTAGAGACATATTGCAGAGGCCTATAATAGGATTTAATGCCATTGAGGAAATTCTAACAAACAAGGAAGACCAGATTCAGCCCAGTGAAAGTATTTCCTTGCTTAGAAGTGCATTAAAACTAGGATCAGGAAAGGCAGAAGCATTGCTAAATGCCATTCAGAACGCTACAAATGAGAATGTCACTTACCTTGTTCGAACAGGACGCACATCCATTGTGGTCCCAGGGGGACAAATGAAATGTATTACTTGTCCTGTTAAAACAGATGGCAAAGTAAGGACGGAAATGCTTTTTGAACCAGAGGGGAACTTATCATTGGAGGAAGGACTTAAAATCACCTGTCAACTAATAAGTGTTTCCTGTTCCTCTCGTAAAGTTAACATTTATGTGAGGAATACCCTTCAACATGACATCACAATACCAAGTAAAACGGTGATAGGGAGCATACAGAGAATAAGTGATTATAACTTGGTGCAACCAGAGGAAAACGTTGTTACTCCCGTTGTTACAGAAAGTTCACAGAGCCCATCGTGCTCCACCAACGGATCTCCTCAAGGCGGCTCTCAAGAGAAACCATATGATCCACCCGTCAACCTGGACCATTTGACCAGTGAACAAGAAGTCGTGGTGAAACAAATGCTCAGGGAGGAATCCGGCGCATTTGCCAGAAATTCAGATGATGTAGGTTACATCAAAAACTTAAAAATGGACATTAAGTTAACGGACGGTGTCCCTGTAGCCAAAACATACAATGCAATACCACGTCCATTGTATGAGGAGGTCAAGAATCACATTCAGGACTTGTTGAACAAAGATTTTATCCGCAAATCCACTTCTCCATATGCAGCTGCAGTCGTTTGCGTGAGAAAAAGAGACGGGAGCCTGAGACTCTGCATTGACTACAGGGGGCTCAATAAAAAGACAATCCCAGATAGGCATCCTATACCACGCATACAGGAGATACTTGATGGTCTTGGTGGAAACGTTTGGTTCAGTGTCCTGGACCAAGGCAAAGCGTATCATCAAGGGAGCGTTAGTGAGGATTCAAAGGAATTCACTGCCTTTACTACCCCATGGGGGCTGTACGAATGGAACAGAATTCCATTTGGGCTCACAAATGCACCAGCAACTTTCCAGCGTAGTATGGAAGAGAGTCTAGAAGGCCTGAGAGACAAAATATGCATTCCATATTTAGATGATATTTTGGTGTACAGTAAAACATTCACACAGCATGTTGAGGATGTGCGAGCTGTCCTAAAACGACAAGAAGACTGGGGAATTAAACTGAGGCCAGATAAGTGTGACCTGTTCAAAAATGAAGTCCGCTATCTTGGCAAAGTGATCTCAGCTGAAGGCTACAGGATGGACAACAAAGAAATAGCAGTTGTTCAAGCGCTGAAAACCAAACCCCCAATGAACATAAAAGAACTGCGTAAACTTCTAGGTTTTCTAGGGTACTATAGAAGCTTCGTGCAAGATTTTTCTCGCCATGCAAAATGTCTCTATGACTTGCTCTCGACAGACGTAACCCCAAACACTGAGTCAAAGCCTACCTCCCGGTCAATTGGGGCTGGACAACTCCCCCCACATCAGAAAATAGTCTGGAATGACACCCACCAGCAAGCTCTGAACTATTTAGTTGATGTCCTGACTAATCCACCTGTGATGGCCTATCCAAGGTTTGAGGATCCATTCATTCTTCACGTGGATGCATCAGAACAAGGACTGGGAGCAGTCTTATACCAGAGGCAGGAAGGAAAACTCAGAGTTATTGGGTACGGCTCACGGACTTTGACACCAGCAGAAAAAAACTACCGATTGCATTCAGGGAAGCTCGAGTTTTTAGCGCTCAAATGGGCTGTTACAGACAGGTTCAGAGATTATTTGTTTTATGCTCCCTCTGTAACAGTCTACAGTGATAACAACCCTGTTACTTATGTCTTGAGCACAGCTAAACTGAACGCAACCGGACATCGCTGGGTGTCTGAGCTCGCAGACTTCAACATAACACTGAAGTATCGTCCAGGAAAAACAAACGCAGACGCAGATTTTCTGTCTCGTACTCCTGTGAGTATGGACTCTTATATGAGCGAGTGTACAGAGCAGTACACCCCTGACATGTTAAACGCAATATTCTGTGCTGTTGAAATGCAAAACCGTCAAGAAGTGGATTGGGTCTCAGCCATTACCTGCAACCCAAAGGTACAGGACTTAGCTGCACATGATCAGCTTGACATAAAGGTAACACTACAGGAGTTACTACAAGCTCAGTTGCAAGACCCACACATATCCCACATACTCCAGTTGAAAACATCAGGGGAAAAACCAGACAGGAGAGCTATAAAGATGGACATGCCAAAAACTAAACAGCTGTTACATGAATGGAAAAGACTACATGTTTCGCAAGATGGTCTGTTAAAACGTAAAACGGCAACATGTACTCAAATTGTGCTTCCGGAACAGTACAAAGAACTGGTGTACAAGTACCTGCATTGTGAGATGGGACATTTAGGGGTAGAACGAGTTTTACACCTTGCGAGGCAGAGGTTTTATTGGCCTGGGATGCAAAAAGATATTAACTTTTTCATATCAGAAATATGTAAATGCAACATCCAGAAAAAACCCCCAGTGCAGAGCAGAGCCCCAATGTGCCATGTGCCTGCAACAGCACCATTCGAAATGGTCTCAATAGACTATCTTCATCTTGAAAAAAGCAGGGGAGGGTATGAGTATATTTTAGTGATCATTGACAACTTCACTAAGTTTGCACAAGCCTACCCAACCCGCAACAAATCAGGCAAAACAGCGGCTGACAAAATCTTTAATGATTTCTCTCTTAAATTCGGTTTCCCTGCTAAAATACATCACGATCAAGGCAAGGAGTTTGAGAATCAGTTATTCAGACGGCTGCAAAAATACACTGGTATGACCAACTCAAAAACAACTCCTTACCACCCGCAAGGAAACCCAGCTGAAAGGTTTAATCGTACCTTACTATCAATGCTGCGGACCTTGGATGAAGAGAAGAAGGAAAAGTGGAGTGAATACGTGAGTAAAGTTGTACATGCGTATAACTGCACCATCAGTGAGGCAACAGGATATTCTCCTTTCTACTTACTTTTTGGTAGAAATCCCCGCCTACCAATCGATCTGATCTTTGGAATTAATGAGGAAAAAGGATGTAATTCACATCAGGAGTATGCTCAGAAATGGCAGCAACAAATGAAGGAAGCGTATGACATCGCATCTAAAACCATCAAAAAGACTACAATAAGGGGAAAAGTGTATTATGATCAAAAGAGACAAAGTTCAGTGCTGTCCCCCGGTGACAGGGTCCTTGTGAGAAATATGTCAGAGCGTGGGGGACCGGGAAAACTACGTTCATACTGGGAGAATCAAATACACATTGTCATCTCACAAAAAGGGAAGGACAGCCCGGTTTATGAAATAAAACCTGAATGTGGCACAGGGAGAGGCAGAATCCTCCATCGTAACATGTTAATGCCATGTAATGCTTTACCACTTCAAGAACCCGCCCAAAGCACTGTAAGAGGACAAAAACCTGATGGCCAACACAAAAAGACACTCAGGAGCAATACACAAAATGAAACATCAGAAAGTTCAGATGAGGAACAACATTACTGGGCTCATAGATTGAGGAACCATCACCACCAGCCCACAGATCAAAATGTTGCACCCCCTATCATTCCTGAAACGGCACCGCAGCCCGAACTTAATGTGGAAGCAGAGGAGTTCAGGGTTGAGACTCCGGTTCAAATGCTGTTGAATGATGACTTCTCCAGGAATGATACAACCGAACATGATGCTCCAGAGGACTCTCAAACTGGTCAGGCAGCAGACCTGCCAAGTTGTCTAGGACCCGAGTTCACTGACACACAGCCACGTAAGTCACAGAGAGAAAGACGACCCAAAGAGACGCTGACGTATGACTCATTGGGCCAACCTACTCACCGTGTGATAGGGCCTTACATTAACCCACTGTATGTGAACACGTTGGCATCAGTACATGGACAATACAGTGTGCCTTGGATACCTGTACAGATGTTTGGTCAACATCTGGTATATCCCACCCTCGTTCCCACAGGATATTACTAAAAAAAAAAGGAAATTTTTATGTCACTGTGGACTGTTGTGATTACTCTGTGTGGGATCGAGACAGTAACATGGACTGTTTAACTGAGTGGTTACTGTATAATGTGAAAATATGAAGAAAGAAAATAACAAAACGTGATTTGAATGTGATGTCAAATTACCTACTGTGATTCTTACACTTGTCTGGTTTAAAGAAAAAAAAAGATTTTTCTTTTAAAGGATGATATCTGCTATGGGTTATGTAACAAAGGTTCCCGTGGTCATCTAGAAAATTTGGAATGAGTTATGACATTGAAATTATGTAAATGGCAATTTGGTAAAGGTATGTCAGTTAAGTTGAAGCTTCCATGGAATGTATAGAGGAATGACAGAAATTTGGATTTTAGAGCATTTAAATGAGTACTGCACTAATAATAAAAAAAAAAAGAAAACTACTAAGAACTAGATTTTTCCTAGGTTTAAACACTGTAGTGTCATTGGAAAGTAAAATGTGATGAGGTCACATAGTAATGTACTTACTGGGTAAAACCCGTAGTAATGTCTTTTAGGTTCCAAAAGGAAGCTGTTGCCATTGTAGGAATGTGGAAACTAGTTATTTTTCATGTTTGAGTTATGATTAATAACATTGGGTGTGAAAGATACTTTTTAATTGCTGCTAATGTTGAGGACAACATTTATTTAGCAGGGGAGGATTGTAGCACCTGAAAGCGAATGCTTGTATATAATGTATTTCTGTGTTTACAGTTAATATTGTATTCAACTTTAGTTGGTTATTTTCTGTTCTTGTGTTCATGTAGTTAATCATATTGGCCAGCAGGGGGCCGAGTGAAGACTGTATAAGATAAACAGAGCCAGTCAAGTGAGAGAAGAGGAGTGGCTTTGGTTTTGGTTTCCGGTGTGGAAGGCGAAGCTGTGTGTGATCCCGTTTGGTTTGATGGTGACTTGATTCTGTACCTGTCCTGCCAGTAGTAAATAAAGTCAACTGATCTTCACGCCACGTCGATGCCGTCTGAGTGGTGTAACACCAGTCTACCTGAAAATGCTCCTCTAGACAAAGTGGTGATTACTGTTAGTGCAGCTGATGCAGATGAAGGGATGTACGGTGAAGTAACTTATAGTTTTGATCAAGTTTCTGATGAGAACCAAGTTTTTCAAATGGATCCCCATACAGGGGAAGTTAAAGTGGCAGGAGAAATTGATTTTGAAAAGGAGGCGTCTTATGAAATACAAATAAGTGCTAAGGATGGTTTAGGAATGGCAACGTATGCAACTTTGACGATTGAGATCACAGATATAAATGATAACGCCCCAGTTATACACTTAAAATCTCTATCCATTCCCATACCAGAGAACATCCCACCTGGCACAGAGGTGGGCATCATTAATGTGCAGGACAAAGACTCTGACAGTAATGGACAGGTCCGCTGCTCCCTCCAGCAGGGTGTCCCTTTTAAGTTAGTCCCTTCCATCAAAAACTATTATTCTATGGTGAGCACAGGACAACTGGACCGTGAAGTGGTGCCTGACTACAACATTACAATCACTGCCACTGACGAGGGCTCTCCACCTCTGTCCTCCTCTAAAACGGTTCAGTTATCTGTAGCTGACATCAACGACAACCCACCTGTGTTTGAGGAAGAGTCGTACAGCGCATCTTTGAGTGAAAATAACAAACCTGGCTCCACTTTATGTTCAGTTACTGCTCAAGACCCTGACTGGAGACAAAACGGTACCGTGATTTATTCTCTGTTAGCTGCAGAGTTGAACGGTGCCCCGGTGTCCTCGTATGTGTCTGTGAACGGAGACACAGGGGTGATCCTCGCTGTGAGGTCGTTTGATTATGAACAGTTGAGGAGTTTCAAAGTGCAGGTGATGGCCAGAGACAACGGTTCTCCTCCACTGAGCAGCAACGTGACAGTCAGTGTGTTCATATCAGATGTGAATGACAACGCTCCTCAGATCTTGTACCCCGCCCCGGAGGGCAACTCCTTCATGACCGAGCTCGTCCCCAAAGCTGCACACGGAGGTTCTCTGGTGTCCAAAGTGATCGCAGTGGACGCGGACTCCGGACAGAACGCGTGGCTGTCCTATCAGATTGTGAAATCCACTGATCCGGGACTTTTTACAATCGGTATCCACAGCGGAGAGATTAGGACACAGCGGGACATTTCTGAATCTGACAGCATGAAACAGAACCTGATAGTGTCAGTGAAAGACAACGGACAGCCCTTTCTATCTGCCACCTGCTCCATGTATTTATTAATTTCTGATAACTTGGCTGAAGTTCCTGAGCTGAAGGATATTTCTTATGATGAGAATAACTCCAAGCTGACCTCATACCTGATCATTGCGCTGGTGTCTGTGTCCACTTTTTTTCTGACCTTCATTATTATCATCCTGGGTGTTAGATTTTGTCGCAGGAGAAAGCCCAGGCTGTTGTTTGATGGAGCAGTGGCCATCCCCAGTGCTTATCTCCCTCCAAATTACGCAGATGTTGACGGCACGGGAACTTTACGAAGCACATACAATTATGACGCTTACCTGACAACAGGATCTCGAACCAGTGACTTTAAATTTGTGAGCTCTTACAATGACAACACACTGCCTGCTGACCAGACTCTGAGGAAAAGCCCATCAGACTTTGCTGACGTTTTTGAAGATGGTGACAGTTCTCCTGAGGTAGGAAACAACACGTTCAATAGCATTGTTTAACAACACAAATCGGCCTATTGAATCGATCCTCCTCAGATATATTTGGTCATTATGAATTTTGAAGCGTGGATTGTGGTGAATTCTGCTTTTATTCTTGCACTGTGTCCTGTGATGTTTGTTTGTTTGTTTGTTTGTTTGTTTTAATTTATATTTAGATGATTCTTTAAATAACGTTAACAATTTAAGTAACTGTGTATAATATAACATCCCGCCCCCAAAAAAGGAAGGTATAAAAAAACTACAAAAAAAAACATTGGCAAAACAAAGAATTTGGGGTGGGTCGGTCGGGGTCTCAAAATTATTTAAAAGTCTCTGCATCAAAGTAACAATATGTTGTAATTAATTTTCTTCTGTTTCAATGGCTATAGACACATACCATTTTCTCCATTGTTTATCTCTTTGATCTCTTGTATTTTTGGAGAGTAGAATGTTTCTTCCAGAGTCTGAAGCTTCTTAACAATTTTGATAAAGAGGGCTTTGGTAGGGCTTTCTGTTTTTGGAGCCAGTGTTTTGTGAGGTTTTCTTTTTTTTTTACTTGCTGCCAACAGTAGCTTAAAGAGGTATGTATCATTTGTATTTATATCATCAGGGATAGTCCCAAGATCAAGTGGGAATGACATGCAACTATTAAAGCCTAGGACCTTTGATATAATTCTTTATACGTTAATCCAATAGACCTGTATAATGGGGCATTACAAAACTATATAAGTGTGATCAGCCATGAACGCCCCACCTCCCCTCCAGCACAGTTTTGTTGGGTGCCCATTTGCTTTGATTTCTTTTTAGGGATGATAAAAAATCGATTAGGTTCTTCCAACAAAAGTGCCTCCAAATTTTTGAGTTTGGTGAAGGATACCTGTGTGTTCCATTCACTAAGCCACATATACTGTTTGATATCTGTGCATTGCTCGCTGTCCCATCTTTGTTTCACCTAGTCCGTGTTGTCCACCTTATGAGAGGTGAGGCCGTGGTATTACTTGCTTACAAATATTTCTTTATTGCCATAGTTAAACACTCCCATGAATAATTCAGTGAGTGCAGAAGTGCTGCATCATTTTATTGTTTCACAAAAATAGTCCAATAGCTGCGAATAATGAACAAAGTCCTGTTTGTCTAAGCAATATGTTTCACATCAGTCGTTGGATCAAGAAAATCATTTTTTTTTAACAATCTTCCACATGCATGTAATTTTACAGTGAGCCTTTTGTCTGAACCTCTAATCCAGAGTTGCTCGTTTAAACTTTAGGTCAATCGCTGGCAATCTAAATATGTTTATCTCATTTTGAAGCTGGTAGCGTTTGACCACTTTCCCCCATACACTCAAAGAAAGTTTTGTAAATTGACTTGTCGTCTGAGGTGTCTCAATTTTTCCCAATGGCCCAAAAGACATTGCATTAGTGTGTCTGTTTTTGATAACTCTATAGTCTTCCATTTGGCCAAATAAGATGAATTACACCATTGTACTAGGGGTCTTAAATGTACTCATATATTTTAATCCTTCACTGATGTAGGGCCATGCCCCCCTCTTGCTTCGGCAGCAGCAGTGTGGTCAATTTGACTCTTGGTCCCCTATTTTCCCAAATTAATAGTGAGATGTGTGTGTTCCATTCCCTAAATCGTTATTGGAGGATTTTTATGTGTAAGAAATTATATAATAGCTCAGGAGGATATTCATTTCAACAACTCTTATTCCACTGCCAAAGTCCAGAGGGAGCAGGCCCCACCCACTGAGATCATCAATTATTAGTTTATTATTATCGGTACAATTAACAAATGAATTGTGAGGGGTTCATAGATAGGCTGATTCCAAAGTATTTAATGTGAGATCCTGTGAAGTTTTTCAACAGCCAATCTTATTGTATGTGGACCCTTTTGATTCCACTCAGTATGTCATGATCATGCATTTAATGATGCTGTCCGTTAAGGACATGTTATGGTGAATAACCCCAAACCTTTTTGTGAGAAAAAATTTATTTAATTATGTCTTGAGAAGTTGCTGTCTGTTGAAGTGATTTTCCTCTGTCCATGGTTCTGAAAGAGCTATTTTACAGTTCTGTCATCATAATCAGTTTTGTGCTTTCTGCTAATGCTTCACAATGCTAAATAGCTTTCTTACACTGACAATTTGTTTGTCTGTGAGCTTTTACAATGACAGCACACTTCTTGCAAACATGTTCATGTGTGTGACCCATCATTTTTGACAACAAATGATGATTAGCCATGTCTCCATAGTTTTTATTATTAAAAACACATTATTTTTGGTTTCACATCACTTTAAGAGGTAGTGCATGTGGATTATATATGTTTTTCATCTGTTCCCACTAAATGTAACATTAACACTGATCTGTCATCAAAGAATATCTTTCTTAAAATTGTGTCACTCTCTTGATATTTCCCTTCGGGAATGTTATATGAGATCTATTTATATGTTTAGGCTTTTGAAGTTGTATATTGTTTTTGTTTTTGGTTTGTAGGTGCTTGTCCTTCATAACAGGAGCAGAGGTTGTCATTGAAGCCATTTATTTACCAGTTTTCCATCATAGGGGTGAATCTTAAATATGGACTCCTTTTATACATCAATCAGTATTATTTTCTTTCTTTTTGGGGGGGCGAGGGGGGGGTCTTCATACAACTCATATTTATAGCACATAGTCATGAACAGTAATAACTTCTCTCTTGTTTGAAGTATCTCAATCTTATTTAATCTTCAGAATTCATGCTGACAGTAATTCGTTTTTTTTTTTTTTTGTTTTTTTTTATTATAATCAGTATTTGTTGAAGAGTATTGTGAGATAATGAATGTTACTTAGTTTTTTGAAGCGGTGTCTGGTATTCCTTCTTTGGATTCCTCTCTGTTCCAGTTCTGATTTTATTTCAAAATGAATACAACCACTTCACAATGTGGGCATTTTTCAGTTATTATTCTAAATCTAGTACTTAGATCAACGTTTTATCTCGGTTGAGCTTTTCCTGGAAGTAGTGTGCGTGATTCGTTGCATCGTAGTTTTTCATGCATCACTACATTGCAATCATAACTAATATCTCAAGTGAAATCAGTTTTCGTAATGAAAGATGTTTTTTTTTTTTTTGTTTTTTTGGTTTATCTGTTGCTATAACTGGTGATACTTTGTTTTATTTTTGAAAGAGTTGGACATGTCGTGCCTCAAAATATACTCATGGTGTCAGTGTGCACCAGTTGATGGAGGTAACAGTCATTCTCCACCCTCCCGTGTCAGTGAAATCAAAGCCTGCGTATAATCAGTACTGCAGTTCTTCGTGTCGGGCGAATTTTTCTTCCTTAGAGTATATCGTAAATCTTTAATTTAGGTATTTTTTCGTCTCAGTGCTCATTTTAAATGTGGCGCGTGTTCTCCATCGCTGCAACAATGACTTATATCACGTTTGCTCTGCACTGCGGCCTGGCTTTTGTCTTTCTCGCCTTTCCTACCGTCAATGGAGACTTGACTTACACTATCCAGGAGGAGCTGAAACGTGGATATGTCATAGGAAACATCGCTAAAGATCTGGGACTGGAGCTGGATAGACTCTCTGCGCGTAAGGCCCGTTTAGACACCGAGGACAACAGTGATAACTACTGCAGTTTAAACATTCATACCGGAGACTTGATTGTACAGGAACGGATCGACAGAGAAGGGCTCTGTGACAGAAAAGCAGCGTGTGTTGTTAAGCAGGAGCTTGTTCTGGAAAGCCCATTAGAACTGCATCGTATTAATATCCGCATTCAGGACATAAATGATAATTCTCCCCAGTTTACAGAGGGATCGCTGCATTTTGAAATCCGTGAATCTGCAGACAAAGGTGCGCGTTTCCTTCTGGACGAGGCGCACGATGAGGACATTGGAGAAAACGCTGTTCAGGGCTATTCACTAGAACAAAACGACCACTTCAAACTGAATGTTAAGACAAAGGCGGGTAGACGTAAATATGCTGAGCTAGTCTTAGACAAAGAATTAGACAGAGAAGATAAAAAAAATATCGTGCTTTTGCTTTCTGCGTTTGATGGTGGCTCTCCACAGAGATCAGGCTCTGTGGTTATACATGTAACTGTACTGGACGCTAACGACAATGAACCTGTATTTAGTAAGTCTGTGTATGAGGCAAAACTACCTGAAAACTGTCCTCTTCATACTGTCGTTTTAAAAGTGACAGCCACTGATGCAGATGAGGGAATGAATAGTGAAGTGACTTATGGTTTCGACCATGTTTCAGAAAAAAATCAAGTTTTCACTCTAGATCCAAAAACTGGAGAAGTTAAGGTGACTGGCATTATTGATTTCGAAAAGAAATCGTCATATGAAATGCAAATTAGTGCGAAAGACGGTCCCGGCCTGGCCTCGTATGCAACTATAATAATTGATATCACTGATATGAATGATAACCCTCCAGTTATAAACCTACAATCTCTGTCCAACACCATATCCGAAAACATCCCACCTGGTACAGAGGTGGGCATCATCAATGTGCAGGACAGAGACTCCGAGAGTAATGGACAGGTCCGCTGCTCCCTCCAGCAGGGTGTCCCGTTTAAGTTAGTTCCTTCTATTAAAAACTATTATTCTCTGGTGAGCACAGGACAACTGGACCGTGAAGTGGTGTCTGATTACAACATTACAATCACTGCCACTGACGAGGGCTCGCCACCTCTGTCCTCCTCTAAAACTGTTCAGTTATCTGTAGCTGACATCAACGACAACCCACCTGTGTTTGAGGAAGAGTCGTACAGCGCATATGTGAGTGAAAATAACAAACCTGGCTCCACTTTATGTTCCGTTTCTGCTCGAGACCCTGACTGGAGACAAAACGGCACCGTGATTTATTCTCTGTTAGCTGGAGAGGTGAACGGTGCCCCGGTGTCCTCGTATCTGTCTGTGAACGGAGACACGGGGGTGATCCACGCTGTGAGGTCGTTGGATTATGAACAGTTGAGGAGTTTCAAAGTGCAGGTGATGGCCAGAGACAACGGTTCCCCTCCACTGAGCAGCAACGTGACGGTCAGTGTGTTCATATCAGATGTGAATGACAACGCTCCTCAGATATTGTACCCCGCCCCGGAGGGCAACTCCTTCATGACCGAGCTGGTCCCAAAAGCTGCACACGGAGGCTCTCTGGTGTCAAAAGTGATCGCGGTGGACTCCGACTCTGGACAGAACGCGTGGCTGTCCTATCAGATAGTGAAATCTACTGATCCCGGACTTTTCACTATCGGTGTCCACAGCGGAGAGATCAGGACACAGCGGGACATTTCGGAACCTTACAACATGAAACAGAACCTGATAGTGTCAGTAAAAGATAACGGACAGCCCTCTCTGTCTGCCACCTGCTCCATGTATTTACTTATTTCTGATAACTTGGTTGAAGTTCCTGAGCTGAAGGACATTTCTTATGATGAGAAGAACTCCAAGCTGACCTCATACCTGATCATTGCGCTGGTGTCTGTGTCCACTTTTTTTCTGACTTTCATTATCATCATCCTGGGTGTGAGATTTTGCTGGAGGAGAAAGCCCAGACTGTTGTTTGATGGAGCAGTAGCCATCCCCGGTGCTTATCTCCCTCCAAATTTCGCAGATGTTGACGGCACAGGAACTTTACGCAGCACGTACAATTATGACGCCTACCTGACAACAGGATCTCGAACCAGTGACTTTAAATTTCTGAGCTCTTACAATGACAACACGCTTCCTGCTGACCAGACTCTGAGGAAAAGTCCATCAGACTTTGCTAACGCTTTTGGAGATGGTGACAGTTCTCCTGAGGTAGGCAAGAATCTAGCATTACTAAGATTTGTTTAAACTGGTTCATGCAATGCACTGTTTTATGGATTATTTTCGACTATATTTATTGCAACTCTTTATTTTATTTTATTTATTTTTTTCAAAATGCTTTATTCAATGGTAATTTTACAGACTTCAATGAAACTCACGCTCTCTTGTCTCTTTCCATGGTCCTGAAGCAATACTCACAACGTTTATTTTTTTCTCGGCTGCGGTCTCATGTTTCTTTCGGCTTTTTGCTTCTTTTTGGGACGAAAAGGAAATGTGTTTCATTGTGATATTTTTAAATCTACATTTTTTCTGTAATTTTCATAAAATAAATGTATTAGCTTGTATTGAAACTCTTCGCAGATGCATTTTATTAAGCGCTTGGTGTTTTGGAATTTAATGAATAACAGCGTTCGTTTATTTATTTATGTTTCAATTATAACTCGCACAAGTTCCTGCATGAATATATCATTGATCCAATATTCGGTGTATCATTTTTTAAACCATATTTCTGACCTCCTTTGGATTGCAAAAACAGTTTAAAATTACACATTTATTGATGTATGACTCTAAAATATTTTGGAAGGATCTAATATTTTAAAGAGAAAATGCTAACTCTTGTGCCTGGAGAATCGGTCCATCAAAAAATATATTTTATGAATAGCATGCGTTGTCTTGTACAGCGTGAATTTCTAGAAGGATATGAACTTTGGACGGTTCTCCAGAGGTAGGACAATCTTTTCTGCTCTGAGCATATCTGACCTTTTCATACGTTAATTACCCTCATTATCATCAATTTACTTTCTAGTGAACAGAACTCAATGAGTATATTGTGGTGTGCACCTTGAGGGAGGTTCTCCCAAGCAGAATGGAGTGGGTGTGTCGGTGACGTGCGGGGGTGTGTTGGTGATGGGGAGGTGTTAAAAGAGGAAGTGCTGTGACGCACAGGTAATGATGTTTGACAGGTGAACTGTCATGTGGCTGGAGGCAATAAAGAAAGCCGACTCGACTCCTTCGTCCGTCTCATCATTCTCAGCCTCCACATTGGTGACCCTGACATTTGAACATGTCTATTGAAACCAGCAGCGGTGCAATCGCCGGCAGCGCGGGAGCCGGAGCTCCCGCGGTGTACGCCGCTGCTGTCAAACTGCCGGAGTTTTGGCAGCACGATCCGGAGCCGTGGTTCCAGCATATCGAGGCTCAGTTCCATCTACGAGGGGTAACGGTAGACGACACGAAGTACTTCCACGTCGTCGCTGCGCTGGATTCTTCCACCACCCGCAGAGTTATGGGGCTGCTTCGGGACCCGCCGGCTCACGGAAAATACACCGCGCTCAAAATTCAACTCCTCCGGCTGTTCCAGCTGTCCGACGCCGAGCGAGCGGAGCGCCTTCTGTCTCTCAATGGCTTGGGAGACAGCAAACCCACGGAGCTGATGGAGAACATGTTGGCGCTGAGGGGATCAGGTGACGCTGAGTTCCTCTTCATCCAGCTGTTCCTGCGTCAACTACCTGCTCAGGTGCGCACCGCTCTGGCCAGCTCTCCGCTCGTGCGCACTAAAGACTATCGTGGGTTGGCGGAAGAGGCTGACAGGATCCTGCTCGCGTCGCGGTCGTACGGAGTGCAAACAGTTCTACCGGCGCAACTTGGAAACCAGCCGGAGGAGGAAGCGCAGGCTACGATCAGGGCAGTTACGGATCGACTCAAGAAAGACGTCCAGCTGTGTTTCTTCCACCGGCGTTTCGGGAGCAGAGCCCACCGCTGCACGCCACCCTGCTCCTTCTCTGTGCAGGGAAACGCCAGACCCGGCGCTCGATAGCAGCTGTGAGCGCCGGGAACACCGGGAAGCTGCTGTTTATTAAAGACACTGTATCCGGGAGGCGTTTTCTCGTGGATACCGGAGCGCAGCGGAGCATCATCCCCGCCTCCTTCACCGACGTCGCGAGCGGCGTGAAAGGGCCGCCTCTGGATGCCGCTAACGGGACTCCCATCCGCACCTTTGGCACCAGGTTCGTGACTGTGGGATTCAATGGCCGTCAGTTCGGATGGGATTTTGTCATGGCTGCTGTGTCTGTGCCCATCCTGGGAGCAGATTTCCTGTGCGATCACGGACTATTAGTGGACATGTCGAATCACCGCCTGGTGCACGCCGTCTCGTTCTCCTCTTACTCCTGCACTTTGGGGAAGGGGGAGGCGGTATCCCTCGCCAATATCTTAGCTTCAGGGGATGTGTACCAGCAGCTTCTGGCTGAGTTTCCCGAACTGACGGTCCCTACCTTCTCAGCCTCCATTGTCAAGCATGGAGTGGAACATTATATCCCCACGACTGGGCCGCCGGTGTTTGCTCGCCCTCGCCGGCTGGATGCGGCTAAGCTGGCAATCGCTAAAGAAGAGTTTGCCATTATGGAACGGCTTGGGATTGTGCGGCGCTCTGACAGCCCCTGGGCCTCACCTTTGCACATGGTTCCGAAATCAGATGGAAGATGGAGGCCTTGTGGGGATTTCCGGCGCCTCAACAATATTACCGCACATGATCGGTACCCCGTTCCACACATCCAAGACTTTTCCGTCCATCTGACAGGAAAAGTGGTTTTTTCCAAGGTGGATTTGGTAAGAGGCTACCACCAGGTACCAGTTCACCCGCAGCATGTGCCCAAGACTGCAGTGATCACGCCATTTGGACTTTTTGAGTTTTTGCGGATGCCGTTTGGACTAAAAGGTGCAGCACAAACATTCCAGCGCTTGATGGACTCCGTGTTAAGGGGACTGCCTTTCCTGTTCATATATCTGGATGACATCCTAGTGGCCAGCGCCTCACCTGCAGAGCACCTGTTACACCTGCGGCAGCTCTTTGAGAGACTTAATGAGCATGGGCTGATTGTGAACCCAGCGAAGTGTTGCTTTGGACTATCAGAAATTGAGTTTCTGGGCCACCATGTATCCTCACGGGGAGTGGTGCCCTTACCGGCTAAGGTGGAAGCGATCACTGCCTTTCCACGTCCGAGAACCATAAAGTCACTGCAGGAATTCCTGGGCATGGTGAACTTTTATAACCGCTTCATCGCACACGCAGCTCACCTAATGCGTCCCTTGTATGAAGTTCTGAGGGGCAAGAAGGCCAAGCAGGACGTGGACTGGTCCCCAGAAAGGATCCTGGCTTTCCAGAAGGCCAAGGTTGCGCTCTCCAACACTGCCATGCTCGCCCACCCATCTCCAACCGCACCGGTCGCACTCACCACCGATGCCTCGGACTACGCAGTGGGGGCAGTATGTGAACAGTGGGTGGCTGGAGCCTGGCAGCCTCTGGCATTCTTCAGCAAACAACTGCGTGACAATGAGAGGAAGTACAGCACGTTTGATAGAGAACTCTTGGCTCTTTTCCTCGCCATACGTCACTTTAGGTTTCTGTTGGAAGGCCGGCAGTTTACTGCTTTTGTGGACCATAAGCCCCTCACCTTCGCCATGTCCAAGACCTCGGAGCCCTGGTCTGGGCGGCAGCAGCGCCACCTGTCTGCCATTTCAGAGTTCACCACAGACATTCGGCATGTAGCTGGAAAAAACAATGCTGTGGCCGACTGCCTCTCCCGGGCACACGTGAACTCTGTGCACCTTGGAGTGGACTATGCTGCCATGGCCAGCGACCAGCTGACTGACTGTGACATCCAGGCCTACAGGACAGCCACCACAGGGTTACGGCTGCAGGATGTGGTCTTCCAGGACAGTGGGACCACACTCCTGTGTGACGTGTCTACGGGACAGCCCCGCCCCATGGTACCTGCTGGCTGGCGACGGCAGGTTTTTGATGCGGTTCATGCTCTATCGCATCCGGGTGTAAGAGCATCCGTGAAGCTGGTGGGGGCAAAGTTCGTCTGGCCGGGCCTCAAGAAGGATGTCAGGAGCTGGGCGGCCTCCTGTGTGGCGTGTCAGCGGTCCAAGGTACACCGTCACACCAAGGCTCCCCTGGAGCCATTCCTTATCCCTGAGAGGAGGTTCGATCATGTGCATCTGGACTTGGTGGGTCCACTTCCTCCCTCTCAAGGCTTCACTCACCTCCTCACTATGGTGGACAGGACCACTAGGTGGCCGGAGGTGATTCCTCTGGCATCGACGACGTCTGCGGAGGTGGCACGCGCCTTCATATCCACCTGGGTGGCCCGGTTCGGCACGCCGTTGGACGTCACTTCGGACAGAGGCTCCCAGTTCACCTCAGAGCTGTGGACAGAGGTGGCTAAAGGCCTGGGGGTGCAGCTACACCGGACGACGGCTTTCAACCCTCAAGCCAATGGACTGTGTGAGCGTTTCCATCGCACGATGAAGGCCGCTCTCCGAGCCACCCTCACTGACAGCAACTGGGTCGACCGACTGCCGTGGGTCATGTTGGGCCTGCGATCGGCCCCGAAGGAAGATCTCCACTCGTCATCTGCAGAGCTGGTGTTTGGTCAGCCTCTGCGGGTCCCCGGAGAGTTCCTGCCAGAACCATCAGAACCCTGGTTGGTTACAGCAAGGCGGCCAGTCTTCAAGGAGCCGGCCCGCATGTTCAACCCGGTTCCAGCTCATCACTGTCTGCCCCGGTCCTATTTCCCGAAGAACCTGATGGCAGCCGAATATGTGTTCATTCGACATGACGCTCATCGTTCTCCACTTCAGCCGCCATATGACGGCCCGTTTCACGTCCTCGAGGCAGGGCCGAAGAACTTTGTGGTGGACATGGGGGGTAGGCATGTCCGGGTTTCAGTGGACCGTCTGAAACCTGCCCATGTCATGCCAGAGCAGCCAGTGGAGGTGGCGCAACCCCCGAGACGTGGGCGCCCCCCTAAGTCATCAGCTCCTGCAATGTCCCCTGCACCTGCCTTAACCCCGGTGCCGGTACTTGCACCTACTCCATTGGAGGTGCAACGCAGCCGTTTTGGTCGGGTGCTAAGACCTCCCAAAAGGGACTAAAAAAGAGAAAAAACAAGCAAACATTTTTTTTGGTGCGTATTTTTGTTTTTTTGATAGTAGTACCATTCTGATTGTTCGGGGGGGGCCTGTGTGGTGTGCACCTTGAGGGAGGTTCTCCCAAGCAGAATGGAGTGGGTGTGTCGGTGACGTGCGGGGGTGTGTTGGTGATGGGGAGGTGTTAAAAGAGGAAGTGCTGTGACGCACAGGTAATGATGTTTGACAGGTGAACTGTCATGTGGCTGGAGGCAATAAAGAAAGCCGACTCGACTCCTTCGTCCGTCTCATCATTCTCAGCCTCCACAATATCTCACTTACCTTAATTCCCTCTTATGCTTGCGCTTTATCTTATATTGTATACTTTGTTCAAAGAAAAATAATTTATGAATAAATGTCCCTTGTAACTGTAAACATGTATCCCTCACTTTATCTTTGGTTTTACAATTTTTGTTTCTGAAGTTGTATTTTTTTTTCTTTTTTGTTAGTAAAAATTGGCGTTTACTCTTACAACAGTGAGCTTGTGGTTTATCATGCTTTATTAACGTATTTAGCTCACGACTTGGTGGATATATATATAGCTTTTGAATGCATTTACTCACATTCATTTGATTGTCAACATTATTCGGTTTATTGGTTGTTGTTTAACGTGGTCTCGTTTGGGGGATTTGTCGTCCCCAGTGTGCTTTCGGATAGTGCTTCTCATTTTCATCAGATAGAGGAACAGATTCTACAATGTTGTCTTGGAATGACGTTAGGCGAGCTTAATTTTCTGAATTTCTGCGCACTGAGGAATACAAGCCCGACGTTTAATTTTTATGGATGGCAAATATGATGAATTAATACGAGGAGTTATTAGCATGCCTACCAGACGTGATCAGAGGTGCGTTTTGTGGATCATCATCTATATATCCATGCGCATTTGTGCAATATCACTTTTGGCCCATCTTGTATATTGGTGAATCATTAATTGGGTGTTGATAATTGTTAATCGGCTTCAGAATCTTTTCGATTTACTTTCCCCACCAATTTTTGACAAGTACAGCCTCGTTTGGAAACGTAGGTGGACTTTATGTCTTTTACGTGACAGTTCACCTTTTTGAAACTTGGTGAATTCACTCAGTAGTCATCAACAGGTAACTGTCAAACAGGACAGTATAATTTATAAACAATTATTTGCATTATTCAATCACAATTACTTAATTACGCAATACACCCATAAAGCATGTTATAGCCAAACTTAAACTCATGGTGTCAGTGTGGACCAGGAAATGCAAAGACGCAGCTACACTCCACCCTACTGTACCAGCGGAGTCAAGCCCTGACTCTGCTGTTGTGTGGAAACAGTGTGTCGTGGACACCCACGATTTTTGATTTTTCGTTTCTTCGAAGATACATTTTACTTTTCCGAAGTCCTTCAACGTGTGTACTTTGTGTTGTCCTCACAATGGAGTGCTGCACGATTGTCCTGAAGTGTGGCCTTTTTTTAATTTTTCTCGCTCACCCTCCCGTCAATGGAGACGTAAGCTACTCGGTTCCAGAAGAAATGAAACGTGGATCTGTAATCGGAAATATCGCCAAGGATGTGGGACTTAGTCTGGGAGATCTGACTGCACGCAAAGCCCGCATTGACACGGAGGATAATAGTTTGCAATACAGCAGCTTAAATCTGAATACAGGCGAGTTAATTGTACATGAGCGAATCGACAGAGAGAGTCTTTGTTCGAAGAAAGCATCGTGTGTTGTTAAACAGGAGCTTGTGCTGGAAAGTCCATTAGAACTGCATCGTATAAATATCCGCATTCGGGACATAAATGACAATTCGCCACAGTTTAAAGAAGGATCCCTTCAATTTGAGATTCAGGAATCGGCCGTCAAAGGTGCGCGTTTCTTGCTGGACGAGGCCCATGACGGTGATATCGGAGAAAATGCTGTTCAGGGCTATTCACTTCAGCAAAATGCCCATTTCAAATTAAACGTGAACACGAAACCAGGTGGGCGTAAATACGGAGAACTCGTCTTAGACAGAGAATTAGACAGAGAAGACCAAAAGGAGATTGTGCTTTTGCTTACTGCATTTGATGGCGGATCGCCTCAGAGATCAGGTACGGCAATTATACACGTTACTGTATTGGATGCTAATGACAATTCACCCGTATTCAGTCAGAATATGTATAAAGCCAGTCTACCTGAAAATGCTCCTCTAGACAAAGTGGTGATTACTGTTAGTGCAGCTGATGCAGATGAAGGGATGTACGGTGAAGTAACTTACAGTTTTGATCAAGTTTCTGATGAGAACCAAGTTTTTTTTATGGATCCCCATACAGGGGAAGTTAAAGTAGCTGGAGTAATTGATTTTGAAAAGGAGTCCTCTTATGAAATGCAAATAAGTGCTAAGGATGGTTTAGGAATGGCAACATATGCAACTTTGACGATTGAGATCACAGATATAAATGATAACGCCCCAGTCATACACTTAAAATCTCTATCCATTCCCATACCAGAGAACATCCCACCTGGCACAGAGGTGGGCATCATTAATGTGCAGGACAAAGACTCTGACAGTAATGGACAGGTCCGCTGCTCCCTCCAGCAGGGTGTCCCTTTCAAGTTAGTCCCTTCCATCAAAAACTATTATTCTATGGTGAGCACAGGACAACTGGACCGTGAAGTGGTGCCTGACTACAACATTACAATCACTGCCACTGACGAGGGCTCTCCACCTCTATCCTCCTCTAAAACTGTTCAGTTATCTGTAGCTGACATCAACGACAACCCACCTGTGTTTGAGGAAGAGTCGTACAGCGCATCTGTGAGTGAAAATAACAAACCTGGCTCCACTTTATGTTCCGTTGCTGCTCGAGACCCTGACTGGAGACAAAACGGTACTGTGATTTATTCTCTGTTAGCTGGAGAGGTGAACGGTGCCCCGGTGTCCTCGTATTTGTCTGTGAACGGAGACACGGGGGTGATCCACGCTGTGAGATCGTTTGATTATGAACAGTTGAGGAGTTTCAAAGTGCAGGTCATGGCCAGAGACAACGGTTCTCCTCCATTGAGCAGCAACGTGACAGTCAGTGTGTTCATATCAGATGTGAATGACAACGCTCCTCAGATCTTGTACCCCGCCCCGGAGGGCAACTCCTTCATGACCGAGCTGGTCCCCAAAGCTGCACATGGAGGCTCTCTGGTGTCCAAAGTGATCGCAGTGGACGCGGACTCCGGACAGAATGCATGGCTGTCCTATCAGATAGTGAAATCCACTGATCCGGGTCTTTTTACTATCGGTGTCCACAGCGGAGAGATCAGGACACAGCGGGACATTTCTGAATCTGACAGCATGAAACAGAACCTGATAGTGTCAGTGAAAGACAACGGACAGCCCTCTCTGTCTGCCACCTGCTCCATGTATTTACTTATTTCTGATAACTTGGCTGAAGTTCCTGAGCTGAAGGACATTTCTTATGATGAGAAGAACTCCAAGCTCACTTCATACCTGATCATTGCGCTGGTGTCTGTGTCCACCTTTTTTCTGACTTTCATTATCATCATCCTGGGTGTGAGATTTTGTCGCAGGAGAAAGCCCAGACTGTTGTTTGATGGAGCAGTAGCCATCCCCAGTGCTTATCTCCCTCCGAATTACGCAGATGTTGACGGCACAGGAACTTTACGCAGCACTTACAACTATGACGCTTACCTGACAACAGGATCTCGAACCAGTGACTTTAAGTTTGTGAGCTCTTACAATGACACCACGCTGCCTGCTGACCAGACTCTGAGGAAAAGTCCATCAGACTTTGCTGACGCTTTTGGAGATTACAATGTTGCTTCTGAGGTAGGCACAAAACTAATACTTCAGAAATAGTGTCCAGCTATTTCAGTATCATCGTCTATTTTATTTTTTATTGTCTCTGCTTTTTTCACAATACTGTCATGGCCTGTGATGTCTTCTTGCATTTCCATATAAACTACTTTTTCGCAGTGTACTTCCAAATCTATTTTACCTTCAAGTGTTATTCAATAGCTTTTTGCTGGTGTGATTTGGAGATGACGTTTCATTTTCTCTGTCCATGGTTCTGAAGTGAGAATAACATTTGATCAACTGGAGTTCTTATTTTTTTTTTAAGAAAAGATCCATTTGATATGAATTCATAGTGTTTACTGAGTGTTCAAAAGTGTATAAAAGTGCATTTTAAGGTGTTTTTTTCTTTCAAATTCGTTCAAGATATGATTTTTCTTATAACAAATATTTATCACCACCCTTGATGTTCGTAAATACATCATCCAGGCTTTGTGAAATTTATTTTAAAGTGTCTTTTATGTTAACCTTTCAAATCAATGATTACTTGAGAATAATTCCAACATTAATCAAGCGGTGCATTAAAGAAATGGTGCCAAAATATGTTGAAACTTTGACAGAATTAATATGGAATCTAAATTTCATGGTAAAAATTTGTAAGCAAATTTATGGTGACAGTTTAACTATCAGTAGTCGGGATCTTAATAGTCTGAGTTCTCTTGGGTTAAACATGTGCTTACAGTATTTCCCAAATCTTTTTACTCATATGTAAAGAAATTATTCTATGTAAACACTATATTATTATTATTATTATTATTATTATTATTATTATTATTATTATTATTATTATTATTATTATTATTATTATTATTATTATTATTATATTTGTTGCCTTTTATGTTAATGCATGGGCCCACTGTATGTTGATACCGTTTTATATGCATACATTTTTATCAAGACGATAAATTATACATGAGACTAGTTTTTATATTTACTGAAATTATCATTCCTTTTCTTTTACAGTTTCTTCTTGGATAAAGAAGTACACTTTTTTGTCATTAAACGGAATTGCTTTTATTTGGAGTGGAGGATACTGCGTTAAACCTCTCAATATGTCAATTTGCTTCGGGATTCACGTGTCAAAATTGTTGCAAACACTAAAGCTTTCCTCGCCATAACTTTCGACTTCACTTTTCAAATAAACAAATTACAACTTTAACATAGCTGTTGTAGATTTTTTGAATACATATTTTCTTTTCAAATAGTCAGAATATTACATTCGTCATAACTTTGTAAGGCAATACACTTTTGTTGAATGTGTTAAGTAGCCTAATCAATGGTGTCTTACAGCAATTGCTTGAACGTATGTTCATATATATATATATATGACAACGCTCACCATATATATATATATATATATTTATTAATTTTTTTTTTTTTTTTTTTGTTTCCCAATTAAAGTACATTGTGTAGGGTGGAAATTAGTGTAGAAGTTTCGCAGTCGTTGTGCAGTCCTCAGTAACACAGATCCGTAATTGAATGAGTAGATGGTGATTTTGTCATTGCACTCATGGTGTCGCTATTTACTAGGAAACGTAGCATTTCCAGGCCGTCTTCTTTTGTGTCGCCCTGTGAGACGCTGATTTCTCTTTTTCCGTCCATCGGAAAACAGGAACAGAGCTACTGTGGATTTTTGGATGAGTGTATGGTCTGTCTTGACTTTTGAAACCTCTTTAAATATTAGTATTATTGTTCAGACATGGTCACGATGGGACGACCGTGTGGATGGTTGGTTTTCTTCTTGCTGTGGGACACGACTAATGGTGACGTTACCTATTCAGTACAGGAGGAAATGAAGCGCGGATCTTTCATCGGGAACATAGTAAAGGATCTCAACCTGGATTTCAGTAAATTGTCCTCGAGGAATGCCCGTGTGGATACCACAGGGAACCGCAAACGATATTGTGACATTAATGCCAGCACTGGAGATTTAACTGTGTCCGACAGAATTGATCGAGAGGAGCTTTGTGGAGAAAGGCTGTCCTGTGTAATAAAACGCGATCTTGTCCTGGAGAATCCTCTGGAGCTGCACCCTTTCATTTTAAAAATTCAGGACATCAATGACAACACACCGCAATTTAACGAAGAATCGCACTGTATCGAGATCCGCGAGTCTGCAGTCAGGGGCGCTCGTTTTGTGTTGGAGGAGGCTCATGATGCGGATGTAGGGCAAAACTCAGTTCAACGGTATAGCCTTCAGAATAATGAACATTTTGTTTTAGCTGCTGATGCTAACTCGCTAGAGCTGGTTCTTGAGAAAGAGCTCGATCGGGAAAAACAAAAGGAGATCAATTTGCTCCTCACAGCTCTAGATGGCGGCTCTCCTCAGAGATCAGGTACTGTAGTCATAACTGTCACTGTGCTGGATGCCAATGATAACGCCCCCGTCTTTAGTCAGACCGTTTATAAAGCCAGTCTGCCTGAAAACTCTCCTTTGGACACTGTTGTGGTCACAGTGAGCGCAAGTGACGCAGATGAAGGGGTGAATGGAGATGTGACGTATGACTTTGGACATGTTTCTGATGAGGTGAAAAGGGTGTTTAGCATTGATCGTAAAAACGGACAAATTAAAGTAAATGGTGATATTGACTTTGAAGCTGTTACAACTTACGATTTACGCATAAAAGCAAAAGATGGTTTGGGGTTATCTTCATACATAAAGGTAATTATTGATGTAATCGATGTAAATGATAATATACCTGTAATCTATATAAAATCCTTGTCCAACCCCATACCTGAGAACATCCTTCCTGGTACAGAAGTGGGCATCATTAACGTGCAAGATGCAGATTCTGAGAACAGTCAACAGGTTCGCTGCTCCCTCCAGCAAGATGTCCCTTTTAAGTTAGTTCCTTCTATCAAAAACTATTTTTCCATTGTGAGCAGAGGACAATTGGACCGTGAAATGGTGTCTAAATACAACATTACAATCACTGCTACTGACGAGGGCTCTCCACCTCTGTCCTCCTCTAAAACTGTTCAGTTATCTGTAGCTGACATCAATGACAACCCACCTGTGTTTGAGGAAGAGTCGTACAGCGCATATGTGAGTGAAAATAACAAACCTGGCTCAACTTTATGTTCCGTTGCTGCTCGAGACCCTGACTGGAGACAAAACGGCACCGTAATATATTCTCTGTTAGCTGGAGAGGTGAACGGTGCCCCGGCGTCCTCGTATCTGTCTGTGAACGGAGACACGGGGGTGATCCACGCTGTGAGGTCCTTTGATTATGAACAGTGGAGGAATTTCAAAGTGCAGGTGATGGCCAGAGACAATGGTTCTCCTCCATTAAGCAGCAACGTGACAGTCAGTGTGTTCATATCAGATGTGAATGACAACGCTCCTCAGATCTTGTATCCCGCACTGGAGGGTAACTCTTTCTTGACCGAGCTGATCCCCAAAGCTGCACACGGAGGTTCTCTGGTGTCCAAAGTGATCGCAGTGGACGCGGACTCTGGACAGAACGCGTGGCTGTCCTATCAGATAGTGAAATCCACTGATCCGGGACTTTTCACTATCGGTGTCCACAGCGGAGAGATCAGGACACAGCGGGACATTTCAGAATCTGACAACATGAAACAGAACCTGATAGTGTCAGTGAAAGACAACGGACAGCCCTCTCTGTCTGCCACCTGCTCCATGTATTTACTGATTTCTGATAACTTGGCTGAGGTTCCTGAGCTGAAAGACATTTCTTATGATGAGAAGAACTCCAAGCTGACTTCATACCTGATCATTGCGCTGGTGTCTGTGTCCACTTTTTTTCTGACTTTCATTATCATCATCCTGGGTGTGAGATTTTGTCGCAGGAGAAAGCCCAGACTGTTGTTTGATGGAGCAGTGGCCATCCCCAGTGCTTATCTCCCACCAAATTACGCAGATGTTGACGGCACAGGAACTTTACGCAGCACTTACAATTACGATGCCTACCTGACAACAGGATCTCGAACCAGCGACTTTAAGTTTGTGAGCTCTTACAATGACAACACGCTGCCTGCTGACCAGACTCTGAGGAAAAGTCCATCAGACTTTGTTGACGCTTTTGGAGATGGTGACAGTTCTCCTGAGGTAGGCACATATTTCATGTAGTTTTCTGATTTTATGTGTCTATTGCTGCAAACTGTCACTTTTTATGTTTGAACCCCATCCACCTTTTGAGCTTTGTAACTTATCAAAGTGACAAATACAATTTTTCATATTGTATTTCTGATGATCAGGATTATGATTAGCGTGTCTAATCATTGTCATTTTTCATATATTTGTCCCTTGTAAAAGGAAACAAAAATATTTTCCAGCTGGAACATCACAATTTTAAAGCCACTGGGTTAGAGGAGTTTGTCATTTTCTGCTGAACACTTGAAGGTGATCTGAAATAATGTATTTTAATGTCATATAGCTCATTCTTTATGTGGCTTTCATTGTTATTTTAACCTCACGCACACTCACTCACTCACTCACTCACTCACTCACTTACTCACTCACTTGCACACACACAAACTGATATTTTGATATAGTGTTTTATCATTTTGTTTATGGTTTGAGCTCAGACACAACTTTTTGATTTGTATTTCAGGCTTTTTTGCCTTCATTTTATTTGATATTCTATATTTTTTGTGTTAACTTCATGAGTTGTTTCCTCTTAAAGAATGCGAGTGTGTACGATTGTATTTGACCTTTATTTAGGTAGTGTGCAGTAGTTACTTGCAGTCATTATTATTTTTCCTGTTTAAATCAAACAAGTCCACACATATTGTCAATACTGCTTCATGAGCGATAAATAGAGTTATCACTTTCATTGAGTCCCTGGCTAGCTCAGTTTGTTAGAGCAATGAGACTTGCAATCTCAAGGTAGTGAGTTTGTGTCCCACGCCCGGCGCCACCTTCTCGTGGACTCCCTACCTGCAGGAAAGGTTTTTAATCCGTGTAATGTGATCTGGGTGACCGTGCTCAGACTGCCACCCCTGCGACCCGGAAACGGATAAGCGGGCAAAAATGGATGGATGGATGAATGGATGGACATTCATTGAGTATTTACATTGTTTGATTCCAACATACCTCACTCACAAAATTGGTTTGCTTTGTTTCCTCCTATGAGTTTTCCTAAGGCTGTCAATAATGTGACCGTACATATCAGCAGTGTTTTTATTTCCTTTTTTCAAAAATCATATATTTTAACTTTTTGAGAAACTGTCAAAGTTTCACTGAATTGACTTTATAACATACTTGCTACATTGTTTGTGTCAGCTGTTTTGAAAAGCTCAAGAATTACCCTTTTTTTATTTTACCTACGATATATAGATTCCCCATGTCCTTTTAAACTCATGAGCATTTTCATTGTCCACATTTAAGTTCAACACAGCATACCTTCAAATGTTTTTTTTTTTCTTGGGTTGTTTTTTCTCTTCTGTTTGTTTGTTCATTTTTTATGATAAAATGTTTATTTTATTCTTTTGGAATATACAAAAAGGCCAATTCAAGGAAAAACCAAAAAAGATATGCATATCTTATATCCAACATATCTTTATATGTCGATTGAACAGATGCAGGGATTTTTCTGACTGATATGTCAAGTATTGCTTTTTACATCAATTTTATAAAACTCCTGTTCCACTTCTGTTGAGAACTGACACGATTTAAACCCTTTTTTTTATTCTTTTGGACTGCCAAGTTTGTTTGATTATTTTATTACATTTCATTTTACCTTAAAGTTGTTGCTGCAGTCTTGCTACAAATCTCAGTAACACCATATATATCTTGCTGTGATGATTGGATAAGCATTTGTTTGGAATCACTGTATTTTATAGATTGGTACATTCTCCAGTTCAGTCTGAATCTAAACTGTATGTGGTATAATAAACGGCTGTCTTCAGTTTGAGGAATTCTAGTCGTTGCTGATTTAAATGAGTTTCACAAGGTTCTTGTTATAAAGCTGATAAAAGCTGAGATAATTATTTTGGTTATTTTCATTCATCACCAACTAAATGCGTTCCAACATTGTTCTATCTGAAATTCTTCGGATAGAAAAATACAACCCCACCATGGCCAGACATCATTATATCAGTCGGTTTGTCTCGGAAACTGTTTGATATTTCTTAAATGCTTCATCTTTGGCTTTTGAATGATACTACTTTTTTTTCTGTCATTTGTCTAACTCTGAGGAAGTTAACTGCATGTTTTGTTAATATGAGGCCATTTGACTTGGCAATACATACAAGGAGAATAAATTAAACAAGCAGTGCAGAACCCGGACAGAGTCCTTCCAAAATAAAAGACAGTCACAAGAAAATAAAATGTATGTTATGAAAACAAGGAATGTAATGTTGAAAAAGTATCCCAATATATAGAATTTTTTTAAATGACTTGCAAATTGATATGCCCCTGAGGAACTACTGCCACTCCACAGCTTTATTTGTATTGCAACCTTGAGGCATTTATTCTCCAAAATAAATGAAAAAACAATATGTAAAATTGATTTTGGTTCCCTGCGTTTGTTTTATTTCACAGTTAAGCATTTTATCTCACGGTGGCGCTGTAGACCAACCTTATTGTAATTTTTTTTTCTTTCTCTGTTGACTTCTTTGTGGTCGCTCATTCAAGAAGGACGATCACTGAATGAGTGTGCGTCTTTTTCCTGTTAGAAAGTTCATTCTCCTTTTCTCTCTTTTTTAAATTGATTGGAAGTCTTCCCTGATCATGGATCCAAAAACAATCCGATTTCAGACGTGTTGGTTTTGTTTCCTCCTCTGGATGCGCAGCGCATATGGAGACATGAGCTATTCTTTTCCGGAGGAGCAGAAACAGGGGTCCGTCATTGGAAATATCGCCAAAGATCTCGGGCTGGAGACCCGTGCGCTGTCCAACAGACGACCTCGTGTTGACACCGACGGTGCTGATGGACGTTATTGTGACATCCAGCTGAATACCGGAGAGCTGGTCGTTCATGACAGGATTGACCGAGAAACGCTTTGTGGTGAAAAGGCTTCATGCGTCCTAAAATACGAGCTTGTGATGGAGAATCCTCTCGAGCTTCATCGTGTTAGCCTTCACATTCAAGATATTAATGATAACTCTCCACAATTCAATGAGGAATTGATCAATTTAGAAATCAGCGAGTCTGCGGTTAGGGGCGCTCGTTTTGTGTTAGAGGAGGCGCACGATGCGGATGTAGGACAGAATGCAGTTCAACAGTACAGCCTGAAGAAGAACGATCATTTTATTTTAGATGTTAAAGGAAACATAGTTGAGCTGGTTCTTGATAAAGAGCTTGATCGAGAAAAACAAAAGGAGATCAATTTGCTCCTCACAGCTCTAGATGGCGGCTCTCCTCAGAGATCAGGTACTGTAGTCATACATATCACCGTGCTGGATGCCAATGATAACGCCCCAGTGTTCAGTGAGACCGTTTATAAAGCCAGTCTGCCTGAAAACTCTCCTTTGGATACTGTTGTGGTCACAGTGAGCGCAAGTGATGCAGATGAAGGAGTGAATGGAGATGTTACTTATGATTTTGGACATGTGACTGAAGATGTGAGGAAGATATTTAGTATTGATCGTAAAATTGGTGAAATACGTGTTATTGGAATTGTGGATTATGAAACTGGCACATCATTTGAAATACGTGTGAAAGCTAAAGATGGGTTAGGGCTGTCATCTTACGCTAAGGTCATCATTTCTGTAACAGACGTAAACGACAATGCCCCTGTTATCAGTGTAAAATATTTAACTAACCCCATTCCTGAGAACATCCCACCTGGTACAGAGGTGGGCATCATTAATGTGCAGGACAGAGACTCTGAGAAAAACCGACAGGTCCGCTGCTCCCTCCAGCAGGGTGTCCCTTTTAAGTTAGTTCCTTCAATTAAAAACTATTATTCTCTGATGAGCACAGGACAACTGGACCGTGAAGTGGTGTCTGATTACAACGTTACAATCACTGCCACTGACGAGGGCTCTCCACCTTTGTCCTCCTCCAAAACTGTTCAGTTTTCTGTAGCTGACATCAACGACAACCCACCTGTGTTTGAGGAAGAGTCGTACAGTGCCTATGTGAGTGAAAATAACAAACCTGGCTCCACTTTATGTTCCGTTGCTGCTCGAGACCCTGACTGGAGACAAAACGGCACCGTGATTTATTCTCTGTTAGCTGGAGAGGTGAACGGTGCCCCGGTGTCCTCGTATTTGTCTGTGAACGGAGACACGGGGGTGATCCACGTTGTGAGGTCGTTTGATTATGAACAGTTGAGGAGTTTCAAAGTGCAGGTCATGGCCAGAGACAACGGTTCTCCTCCACTGAGCAGCAACGTTACAGTCAGTGTGTTCATATCGGATGTGAATGACAACGCTCCTCAGATCTTGTACCCCGCCCTGGAGGGCAACTCCTTCATGACCGAGCTGGTCCCGAAAGCTGCACACGGAGGCTCTCTGGTGTCCAAAGTGATCGCAGTGGACGCGGACTCCGGACAGAACGCATGGCTGTCCTATCAGATAGTTAAATCCACTGATCCGGGACTTTTCACCATCGGTGTCCACACCGGCGAGATCAGGACACAGCGGGACATTTCAGAATCTGACAGCATGAAACAGAACCTGGTAGTGTCAGTGAAAGACAACGGACAGCCCTCTCTGTCTGCCACCTGCTCCATGTATTTACTCATTTCTGACAACTTGGCTGAAGTTCCTGAGCTGAAGGACATTTCTTATGATGAGAAGAACTCCAAGCTGACTTCATACCTGATCATTGCGCTCGTTTCCGTTTCCACTTTTTTTCTGACTTTCATTATCATCATCCTGGGTGTGAGATTTTGTCGCAGGAGAAAGCCCAGACTTTTGTTTGATGGAGCAGTGGCTATCCCCGGTGCTTATCTCCCTCCAAATTACGCAGATGTTGACGGCACGGGAACTTTACGCAGCACATATAATTACGATGCCTACCTGACAACAGGATCTCGAACCAGTGACTTTAAGTTTGTGAGCTCTTATAATGACAACACGCTGCCTGCTGACCAGACTCTGAGGAAGAGTCCATCAGACTTTGCTGATGCTTTTGGAGACGTTGACAGTTCTCCTGAGGTAGGCACATATTTCATGTAGCTTTCTGAATTCATGTGTTTCTTGCACCAAACTTTCAATTTTTATGCGTTATCCCATCCACCCTCTTAACTTTGTCAAATCATTTGTTGCCATTTTGTCTCAAGGTATTTCTCAGTTTTTCAATTATGATGAGCATTTCTACACATTGTCACATTTGTTCTTTCTCGATTTGAAACAACAATATTGTCGTGCTGGAGCATAATGATAGTAAAGCCACTGGATTTGAGGAGTTATCATTTGAAGGTGATCTGAAAGAACATGTTTCAATTTGATTTTTTAGCTGACTCTCACTGATGTTTGAATCTCTCTCTCTCTCTCTCTCTCTCTCTCTCTCTCTCTCTCTCTCTCTCTCTCTCTCTCTCTCTCTCTCTCTCTCTCTCTCTCTCTCTCTCTTTCTCTCTCTCTCTCTCTGCAAACACACAGATGCACACACACACACACACACACACACAGCCACTGGTATTTTCATACATCTGGAATGGCTTGTTGTGAAGCTCAATCTAAATTTCTGCTTGTATTTCTGGATGTTTTTGTCCATTTTGTATCAATGTTTTTGTTTTAACTTCAGAAGTTGTCTCCTCTACTTGAGTCTGCGTGTGCCCATTTTACTGTCATTATTATATTCCCTGACTAGATCAAACATGTCCAGACATTGTCAATATGGATTCGTTGGAAATATATACAGTTATCACTTTCATTAAGCCTTTGCATTTATGACTCCATTACACCTCACTCACATATTATTTTTTCTTTGTTTCCTTCTATGAGTTTCCCTAAGGCTGTTTATTCTCTGTTAGCTGTTCTTTCGTTTTATTTTTTGTTTTTTTCACTTGTATAAACACTGTAAGTTTCACTGAAACAACTTTTAAACAGACTGGAAATTCTCAATGAAATACTTGTTATTTTACTGAGAGCATAAACATTCACATGTATGTTTAAACTCCAGAGCATTTTCATTGATAATTGCAGTAGCACCTTAACCTATTTAAGGAGCCCCTCTGGTGAGGACAGGTAACTTGTTAAGAACGTGCTCAGAGGCAACAATGTTCAGGTCCAAAGCGTAGTTTTTCTTTTGGATACGTCAATCCATTTATTTGATATCCACAGTCCAAAAAGTTGATGCCTGTCATCAATTCCTCAGCTCACTACTGAGTTCCTCTAACACAATAAATGTTTCCTTCTACTGCCACTCTCACTGACACGTCTCCCTGGCACGGTTCAAAAACTGTCTGCTCCCTTGTCCTACACACCTGGCATCGAATATGTGGAGGCTTTATAACCTCCACCTTGCCCTAACTCCACCAAGTGGGCAAACATAAACTCTAAACACAAATGGCCAGTCAACAGGAGAGCACACACAAACAGAAATAAACAAACCCATATAAAACATAAAATGGCTTCTACATTAATATTTGAGTTCCACACAACATATCTTGACATGTTGAATGAATTGATGGAGGGAATTTGCTGGCTGGTTTTTGAAGTTTTGCTTTTGTTTAATATAATAATTTTATCAACAGCTGTTCCAATTCTGTTGAGAACTGACACAATTTATATAGTTTTTTTTCTGGACTAAAAAGGTTCTCTGGTTCCTTTATTTGATTTGATTTTACGACAACGAATGTTGCTGCTATCTTGCTTAAAATCTCAGTTATACTTTATCTATCTCGCTATTATGGTAAGATGAGCCTTTGAATCACTCCGTTTCTTAGATCGGTGCAATGTCTGGTTGAGGTAAAATATAAACTCAGTGTGGTTTGGTGTACAGCTGTCAACACTTTGGCTAATTCCAGTTTTGCAGATTTTCTTAAGATACACAAGTTTCTTGTCGTAAAGCAAATTAGAACTGGAATCATGAGGTAATTTTCATAGATCAACAAAAAAAATACATCGTAACATTATTTTATCTGAAATTACTTCAATAGAAAATTGTTACACTGTGGCCATACTTTGTGTCCTCGGTCTTTACGTCTCTGCAACATTTTGTTTTCTCGAATGCTTTTTGTTAAAGGAATTTTTTAATAAGTCGATTTTATTTCTGACATCTGTGTAAATATTTGGGTGTTATTCACTGTGACATTTTTTTTTTCTTTTGAAATAATAAGGAGTTTTGATACAAAAAAGTCGACGATCCATCTCTCCTTTTTTCTGGATGTGTTATTTCCTGAGGTTTGTAGGGAAACGAGTTTTGAAATATATCTCGCTCGTATCCACTCACCAACTTCTGACACACACACACACACACACACACACACACACACACACACACACACACACACACACACACACACACACACACACACACACACACACACACACACACACACACACACACACAATTTTAAGACTGCACTGCAGGATCATTGTCACATATATTTCCAAGCTTTTTTTTTTTTTTTTAAATAAAGTGATTGAAATACACAAATCAATTATAACCAAGAAAAGCTTTAATTTCCAACAGAACTATCTGCATAATATCTATTTGTTACAACAAAGACTACATCTGAAAAGTATATTTTAGATGGGAAGATACTGACAGTAATTTACACAAATAGAAATACTATTTATTACAATAGTCTGAACATACGGCTTTGTGGATGAACACTTCTGCTCAACAGACCCATGCTAAATCAGTTATATCAATAAAGTAGACAGAAACACTCAAATATTACAAATACAGTCTCAGTGGTTCATCGGACACAAATACATATTTGCATGGGTCTCAAGCATATTTTAATACATGGACATTTGACTTGGCAATATATACAAGGTGAAGAAATTAAACAAGTAATGAAGAACATTTGGTGGGTTCCTTCCAGTATAAAAGAGAAAAAAAGATATATATAATTTCATGTTTTGAAAACAAGGATTGCAGTAATGATAGAAAGTTAAACTAATTCAAAAGTTGACCTTTTAAAAATGTCATAATGCCACAACTTTAATCTCATGAACGATGATTATTTCACAAGTTTGTTGTGTATCACAACTTTTGGCTGACTATTTTAAATAGTTGATGAGAAATAACTCCTAATATATATTTGGGCTTCCTTAGTTTGTTTACAGTCATAGTGAAACATTTTACCTCACGGTGGCGCTGTTGACCAACCTTAACGTATTTCTCTCTTTTGGTCTTTTTCTTTGTGGTTGCTCATTCAGTAAGGACTATCCTAAAGGATTGCAGATCTTGTTGCTCTCAGTGCTTTATTATCTTTCTCTCTCCTTTTTTTAATTTGATTGGACGTCATGATCATGGATCCAAAAACAATCCGATTTCAGACGTGTTGGTTTTGTTTCCTCTTCTGGATGTGCAGCGCATATGGAGACATGAGCTATTCGTTTCCGGAGGAGCAGAAACGGGGGTCGGCCATTGGAAATATCGCCAAAGATCTCGGGTTGGAGACGCGCGCGCTGTCCAACAGACGACCCCGTATTGACACCGACGGAGCTAATGGACGTTATTGTGACATCCAGCTGAATACCGGAGAGCTGGTCGTTCATGACAGGATTGACCGGGAAGCGCTTTGTGGTGAAAAGGCTTCATGCGTCCTAAAATACGAGCTTGTGATGCAGAATCCTCTCGAGCTTCATCGTGTTAGCCTTCACATCCAAGATATTAATGATAACTCTCCACAATTCAATGAGGAATTGATCAATTTAGAAATCAGCGAGTCTGCAGACAGGGGCGCTCGTTTTGTGTTAGAGGAGGCGCACGATGCGGATGTAGGACATAATGCAGTTCAGCAGTACAGCCTGAAGAAGAACGATCATTTTATTTTAGATGTTAAAGGAAACATAGTTGAGCTGGTTCTTGATAAAGAGCTTGATCGAGAAAAACAAAAGGAGATCGATTTGCTCCTCACAGCTCTCGATGGCGGCTCTCCTCAGAGATCAGGTACTGTAGTCATACATGTCACCGTGCTGGACGCCAATGATAACGCTCCAGTGTTCAGTAAGACCGTTTATGAAGCCAGTCTGCCTGAAAACTCTCCTTTGGATACTGTTGTGGTCACAGTGAGCGCAAGTGATGCAGACGAAGGAGTGAATGGAGATGTGACGTATGATTTTGGACATGTGACTGAAGACGTGAGGAAGATATTTAGTATTGATCGTAAAGTTGGTGATGTACGTGTTATTGGAGCTGTAGATTATGAAACTACCACATCGTTCGAAATACGTGTTAAAGCTAAGGATGGTTTAGGGTTGTCATCTTACGCTAAGGTCATCATTTCTGTAACAGACGTAAACGACAATGCCCCTTTTCTCAACTTGAATTCATTAACTAACCCCGTATCTGAGAACATCCCCCCTGGTACAGAGGTGGGCATCATTAATGTGCAGGACAGAGACTCTGAGAAAAACCGACAGGTCCGCTGCTCCCTCCAGCAGGGTGTCCCTTTTAAGTTAGTTCCTTCAATTAAAAACTATTATTCTCTGGTCACCACAGGACAACTGGACCGTGAATTGGTGTCTGATTACAACGTTACAATCACTGCCACTGACGAGGGCTCTCCACCTCTGTCCTCCTCTAAAACTGTTCAGTTATCTGTAGCTGACATCAACGACAACCCACCTGTGTTTGAGGAAGGGTCGTACAGCGCATATGTGAGTGAAAATAACAAACCTGGCTCCACTTTGTGTTCCGTTGCTGCTCGAGACCCTGACTGGAGACAAAACGGCACCGTGATTTATTCTCTGTTAGCTGGAGAGGTGAACGGTGCCCCGGTGTCCTCGTATCTGTCTGTGAACGGAGACACGGGGGTGATGCACGCTGTGAGGTCGTTTGATTATGAACAGTTGAGGAGTTTCAAAGTGCAGGTGATGGCAAGAGACAACGGTTCTCCTCCACTGAGCAGCAACGTGACAGTCAGTGTGTTCATATCAGATGTGAATGACAACGCTCCTCAGATCTTGTACCCCGCCCCGGAGGGCAACTCCTTCATGACCGAGCTGGTCCCCAAAGCTGCACACGGAGGCTCTCTGGTGTCCAAAGTGATCGCAGTGGACTCAGACTCCGGACAGAACGCATGGCTGTCTTATCAGATAGTGAAATCCACTGATCCGGGACTTTTCACCATCGGTGTCCACACCGGCGAGATCAGGACACAGCGGGAAATTTCAGAATCTGACAGCATGAAACAGAACCTGATAGTGTCAGTGAAAGACAACGGACAGCCCTCTCTGTCCGCCACCTGCTCCATGTATTTACTTATTTCGGATAACTTGGCTGAGATTCCTGAGCTGAAGGACATTTCTTATGATGAGAAGAACTCCAAGCTGACTTCATACCTGATCATTGCGCTGGTGTCTGTGTCCACTTTTTTTCTGACCTTCATTATCATCATCCTGGGTGTGAGATTTTGTCGCAAAAGAAAGCCCAGACTGTTGTTTGATGGAGCAGTGGCCATCCCCAGCGCTTATCTCCCCCCAAATTACACAGATGTTGACGGCACAGGAACTTTACGCAGCACATATAATTATGACGCCTACCTGACAACAGGATCTCGAACCAGTGACTTTAAGTTTGTGAGCTCTTATAATGACAACACGCTGCCTGCTGACCAGACTCTGAGGAAGAGTCCATCAGACTTTGCTGATGCTTTTGGAGACGTTGACAGTTCTCCAGAGGTAGGCACATATTTCATGTAGCTTTCTGAATTCATGTGTTTCTTGCACCAAACTTTAAATTCTTGTCCCATCTACCCTCTTAACTTTGTCACTTCACTGCAATGGCTGGTTTTTAGTCTTTTGCTGCTGAACATCATCAACATGTTTACTTTTTGTTTCTATTGTTGCTGTCCGTGGTCCTGAAAACGTTTTTTTTTTCCTTTATTTATCTCCAGTAGGTCTTTTTTTATTCAAAATTGTGTGTGTGTGTGTGTGTGTGTGTGTGTGTGTGTGTGTGTGTGTGTGTGTGTGTGTGTGTGTGTGTGTGTGTGTGTGTGTCTGTGTGTGGGTGTGTGTCTGTGGGTGGGTGGGTGGGTGGGGGGTGTAGGGGGAATTGCAACCATGTTCATTACATGTTTTATTTCAATGACTTACACAGGATTCATGCTCAAACCTTCAAGTTTTTAACATACTTTCCCCCTTAACATTGTTTTAATACAATCTAGAAATACCTATTTCAGAGTAATCTGACTCTTTTTCAGTCACCCTACTTTTGAGAAGCCAACTAAAGCAATTTCCATGCAAATTGAAAGAAATGAAGTTAATACATTCAAACAAATAATGAAGCTTTACCAGGAGCATAAACTAAGCTGAGAACTATCAGGATGTGAACCTCCTGAGCTATGACCTTTACCCTTTCTGGGACTCCAGTCAAAGCAGAAGACAGACGTCAAGACACAGAAATATGTTAGGAAAAATGTCCGCTCGCAGAACATAGCAACACATTTTATCCATTATAGTCTTCCTTAACTTTATGGTCATAATTACTAGCTGAAAATGTTTCCAATGAGATTTCATGGCTGGTTTTTATGAATGTGTTAGTATACTATAATAGCCTACCTTACAAGTGCATTTCAAATTAAATGTATTATTATTATTATTATTATTATTATTATTATTATTATTATTATTATTATTATTATTATTATTGTTGTTGTTGTTGTTGTTGTTGTTGTTGTTGTTGTTATTAAGACATTTGATTTTTAATTGACCTCATTTTGGTTGTGTTTGTCCAAAATGTGGTTTGGCTGTTGTACTTCTTCTCCCAGGCTCTTGGTGACGCTCTACTATAATGTCTGAGTCATGGATGCTCCTGTCTCACTCTATCTGTGTCAGTGGAACTGGAGTATTGGGTTAGAGCCGAGGGCTTAATGTGCATGCGCCTTAACGTGTTTCTCTGTGTTGGCGTGTGTATGAGAGGGAGAGAAGCAGAGAGGCTGCGTGACTGTGTGTGTGTGTGTGTGTGTGTGTGTGTGTGTGTGTGTGTGTGTGTGTGTGTGTGTGTGAGAGAGAGAGAGAGAGAGAGAGAGAGAGAGAGAGAGAGAGAGAGAGAGAGAGAGAGAGAGAGAGAGAGAGAGAGAGAGAGAGAGAGAGAGAGAGAGAGAGAGAGAGAGAGAGAGAGAGAGAGAGAGAGAGAGAGAGAGAGAGAGAGAGAGAGAGAGAGAGAGAAATGGGACCAAAAGAGAGAGGGATGCAAGCTGACAGCGTCCCTAGTAGAGCATGATTAACTCAGCCAGAGGAGCGGGGAATCGTTGGATTACAGCAGCATTTTCATTTCATTCCAATGTTTCACTGTATTTGGATGCTATCACGTAGAATTTAGCCACAATGACTACGGAACATCGTTTTCGGGGATCATATTTTGAAACGGACCGTCGTGCAAACTTGAAATGGTTGCTGCATATTTTAACATTTATCCTGCATTGTGGTTTTTCGTTTGAAGAAGTGCGGTATGTTCTTCCAGAAGAGAAGCAGAGAGGTTCGGTTATCGGGAATGTTGCGCGGGATCTTGGACTGAAGGTGGCGGAGCTTAATGCTCGACGTGCCCGGGTTGTTGCAGAAGGTACCAGCCTTCTATGTGAACTGGACACTGGATCAGGAAACCTTTTGATCAACCAACGGATAGACCGAGAGGAACTCTGCGCTCAAGCTGCTGTCTGCATCCTACAGTATCAGCTATTACTTCAAGATCCCCTTCAAGCGTTCAGCATTGTCTTGGATATTGCCGATATAAATGACAACAGCCCAGTGTTTGCTGCTGGTGAAATAAAGCTGGATTTAGTGGAGTCTACTGTTCTGGGGAGGCGCTTCCCCTTGGAGAGCGCACATGACCCGGATCTGGGCACCAACTCTGTGCGCGAATATAAACTAAGCCAGAACGAGCATTTTGCTCTGGAAATGAGTGCCCAGATAAACGGCAATGCGTATCCTGAACTGGTGCTTAGAAAGGCCTTGGATCGGGAGGCGCAAACTGAACACATACTAAAAATCAATGGAATTGACGGGGGGAAACCAGTCAGATCAGGAACTGCTTCTATCTACATCCGAGTTTTGGACGCCAATGACAATGTCCCAGTTTTTAGCCAACGAGTTTACAAAGCATCCGTGCTTGAAAACTCACCATTGGGGACTGTCATTGCAAAGCTAAATGCCACAGACTTTGACGAGGGCCTCTATGGACAGATAACTTTCTCATTCACTCATCTGTCTGACAACAGTGGAGGAGTAGTTGAAATCAACCCATCGAATGGAGAAGTTCGTGTGGCAGGACTTTTTGATTTTGAAGAAGCCAGTTCACATGAGCTGGGTGTTCAGGCAAAAGATGGCGGTGGACAAGCCTCGCATTGTAAACTTATGATTGATGTCATTGATGTGAACGACAATGAACCCGTAATAGAAATAAAGTCGGCTTCTGCTAACGTGGCTGAAGACTCTAAACCAGGGACGATGGTTGCTCTGATTAATATTTTTGATCTCGACACGGGGAACAGCGGACGCATCACGTGCGCAATCTCAGATAATGTTCCTTTTAAATTTGTATCTGAGGTAAAAAACTATTACATGTTAGTGACTGATGGAATGTTAGATAGAGAACTCCAACCACAGTACAACATCACGATCACAGCCTCTGACGCCGGCTCCCCGCCTCTCACAAGTGTAAAAGTTATGACAATTGTTATTACTGATGTTAATGACAACCCCCCGACTTTTACGCAGTCTGAGTATAGTGTCAATGTGTTGGAAAACCAACCAGTCGGTACGTTTGTGATGAAAGTGAAAGCGGATGACACTGATGATGGATCTAATGCTAAGGTCTTGTATCAGATATCATTAGACACAAACTCAGAATTGTCGTCTTTTCTCACCATCAACTCAGAAACAGGGCAACTGTTCACCTCGCGCTCCTTTGATTACGAACAGTTGGTTCACTTCCAAATTAAAGTGTCAGCTCTAGACGGGGGCGGGCCTCCACTATCCACAACGTGCACAGTAAATGTTTACGTCAAGGACCAAAACGACAATTCACCCGTTGTCCTTTACCCGGTCCAAAGCTCTGGGTTTATCGCTGAGGACATAGTGCCAGCCGAAGCGCCCAGAGGTTACCTGGTGACCAAAGTCGTAGCTGTAGATGCTGACTCTGGCCACAACGCTTGGCTTTCGTACAGAATCATCAGAGCAACTCGGTCTAACCTCTTTATGGTCGATCTGCATTCGGGAGAAATCCGAACTCTGCGCAACTTTATGGCGGATGATGAACCCAAACAAACGGTCATCGTTTTAGTTACGGATAACGGGCACGAATCTCTCTCTGCCACTGCCACAGTCAGCATCATGCTTGAAGACGGTCTGCCAGTTTTGAGCGAACTTTTTGAGTTCGCAGATGAATCACAGGACAGCAATAACTTGACACTGTATTTGATAATTGCTTTGACCACTGTTTCGTTTTTATTAATCCTTTTAATTGGGAGTGTGTTCTATTTTAAACTATGCCGCCGTAGTTACGTTTACCGGTCCACCACAGCCAGTCTCCCAGTTTTCCCCACGACCTACTGCCCCTCGACCTTTACTGACTTTAGTCGATGTGGGACGTTGCTCAAAGATGATCGATATGATCCCTTCTTGACCACCGGGTCGTGGAGGGGCGATTTTCGTTTCGGGTCGAGCACAGACACAGACACACTCAAGAAAAGGAGCGCTGCTTATCAGAAAAACACACTGAGGCGTGTGAGTGTAGATAGAGGTACTCTGAAGGTGAGGGCAGGTGCACCGCAACCTTGTTACGTCATCAAATGAGAGGGTTACCTAAGATATGTTGTTAATGAAACAAAACCTAACTGCCAAATATGTTCTGATTTATTCATATTATGTGTAAATGTTTAATAGGTCATATTTTGACCAACGTGTTTGTGCAGTTTTAAGTTTTTAACTTTATTGTCTTGCTTAGTATACGAGAACTTTTGTTTTGAACCTCAGCTTTATCACTCCACTTCCTGATCTCAAGGTGATGGTACTTTTTTTTTATTTATTTTTTTTAATGGATAAAATACAGATGCATAAATTAAGTAATTCTTGTATTGACCTATATTTATTTTGTGACATTTTTTTTCATTTTTTTTATATAATTTTAGTAGCCAGTTAGATCTTGTAGTGGTGTATTAATTTTGTCATCCAAATTAAATCATATTTATCATAATCCTTTTAAGTCCAGTTCTGCATCTATATAATAAAGCGTGGTGTGAAAACCTAATTTTATTACAATGTTAAGAAATAACGGTGTCTTCAACCTCATTTCATCGTTGTACCTCAACAAGAATATTTATGGACAACTGGATTGGAGGATGTCATCATCTGTTTAAGTACATGTGACATTTTCCTCCACTTTAAACACATTGTGTACCTTTCTGACTTTTCAGGATTTAGCCAGGCTGGATCTTCTGAGAGTGTAAATCTTGAAGAAATGCATTGATCACAGTTGTTTTTGTTTTTTTTTGTACATTATTTTAAATTAAAGTGTATTATAATATGATTGTGATTCTTTTTTTTCCATAACATAAAAATGGCTTGTTGTGCTACAGAAAAAAGTAAGCGTATTCTACTCCTCACAAACATTGTTGTCATTGTATACATTGAACAAAAATCAAGCCGAAAGGGTAGAATATATTTTTGATCTTCATGTGATCTATTGACCATGTTTATAAATCATCTAAATAATATGTGAAAGAACTATAAACAAACACATCTAAAGCTACATCGTGTAAGCCTGATCACTGTTATTGTTCCCATTTAAAAAATAAAATAAATTAAACTTTCCTACTTAGAAACAGAAACAATGCAGATTTTCTTGTTGTTCAATGGCTTCTTCTCTTGGTCAAATCTATTTTTGTTGTGATATATTAAATACTTGGTGACTCTATTTATACCATTGTTTGAGTCAAATGGTATATAGACTTCACTTATATAGCACATTACAGCTGTGCGAGGAGCCCCAAAGCACTTCATGGCTCATCACATCAAAGAAGAGTTTGTTGCTTACATTTTTTTTAACTTTGGTAAGAGCACATCATGAATAGTCACTTTTTCTTTTCTTTTCTTTCTTCTTTCATAATACAGGTGCTCCCAGCCTGTGGAAGGTTAGCCAGCTTTTTCATAGCAGTTTCTCACCTATGGCCATATAAGGTTATATTAGTCAAGTTGTATTTTATGTTTGAAGATTGTAGGTGTGTGTTTTCTGAAAACAAAACTCATTACCTTTCCTGCTTTCACTTTCAGTGTTCCCAGAACAGTAATGCATTTAACTAGATAGGGCAAACATATTTAGAACAAGCAATTTGGGCATACAATTTCACCATGTTCTTTATTTTCCACAAATATTAAGATTTTAAAAAACAATACTTCTGGTTTGAGATACTGAAGCCTTGTAGAGTAATGTATGAGTGTGTATATTTCTGTGTGAGAAATTATGACAAATTGTTTTGTATAGGGGCTCCAGTTATCTGACTTTGGCTTTCTTGGAAAGTAGTTTCGGGGGAGCTGTTTGGGAAAAAACAAGGGAGCTGTTAGAAAAAATAACAGATCAAGCTTTGAGTGGACGGAGATGGTTGCAAATGCTGTTTAAGCCATTGTTGTTTTGTTCCACAAGTTCAAAAGCTGATACATGCATTTGCATCTGCAACTATGGATGAATCTCTGATTGATGTCTGCAAGGCCTTTTCTTTATTTCAAGTTAGATGTAAATTGTGTAATATCGACTCTTAAACATTGCCGCCAGCTGCTATCATAAAAAAAAAAAAAAAAAAAGTACTTGTTTAGCTTTTTATTAATGTATATATTTATTTTACTCCTTCCTTCACATTCCTTTAGAAATAACTAACTGGTATTTTATATTTGGTTTTGGACATAAAACAGAAGCTGGAACACATTTAAACACGGTAAAAGCAAAAGATAAAATAACGGTACAGAATTAAAGAACTCAGCTGTGGCATTTGAGTGTCTGTGCATGCATGTTCTTTCATGCCTTCAGTTGTGTCATGGCGGTGCAGCAGAGAGGTTGTCCCATGAAAATATTCCCTGCTGAAATCATCTGCGTCTCAGTTCATGCTTTACCTTCAGGCTCATTTGTGCTCCTATTTTGAGCCGTGCAGGGAAGAAAAAGTAATATGCTTAACATTTGTTTATCACAATCTGGGTCACGGAAAATCTGTTCTGGGAAGAAAGGTTCACAATAGTGTTGAATTAAGTGAGAGTATGTTATGTCGGCTTCAAAGCTTTTTTTTTTTTGTTTCATTATACTTTTTTGTAGAATGCATAAGAATAAGTTATTACAGCTTTATTTTTCTTTTTGTTGTAATGCTTTGCGCAATCTTTAATTTCAGTTGTCCGTTAAAGTCTCACTGTGTCTTTGTTGATGAAACTGCGGAACATTTGTATATGGCGTAAAAGAAACTCACACACCTGATACCAAGTTTTTTACCAAACTAAACTACAATCCATTGCAATTATTTTAATTGTAACTAAGTGGAAGATAAGCAATTATGAATGAATAAATGAACCTTTATTTCGAACATACAAATAAAAAGAAAAAATAAATAAAATAAAAGATAAATATTGAAATCTAAATTGGTTAAACAAAAACTAAACAAACAATGAAACAACACACTCCACTTGATCCACATTTGTATGACAAAAAGGAGTAGGAAGAAGTCAAAAAAAACATCTTAACTCCTACCCCTCAAACACTCAGTGACAAAACTCCTTTGTAATCTAATTTAACACCAACAATTGCACAGACGATTATGATAAACTGTGGCACTATTTATAAGATAAGATAAGATAAGATATCCCTTTATTTATCTCGCATGTGGAGAAATTTGCAATTTGGAGTATTCTCTATTAAACAAGCAGACCATCACTAAGATAAACTGCTGTACTTGCCAAGTATCAATCCTTTATATCTTTTCTTAAATTGAATTATATTTGATGATTGTTTTATCTGAGTCCTTAATCTGTTCCACCTCTTTACTCCACAGAGAGTGACACAGAAGCTTTCCAGAGTTGTACGCACTTTAGGCATCTTGAAATTTTACCTTCTTCTGAACTCATACCCACTCACTGTACCACTGAACATTTTCTGGATGTTGCCTGGTAATAAGTTATTCTTTGCTTTGTACAAAACTTGAGTAGCTTTAAACTCTCCCAGATCCTTCCTCCATGCTCTCATAATGTTAGTTAACTTGTTTTTAAAGTTCTTGTATTTGTTTTCTGCCTATATTTCTGTTCTATATTTCATAAATTCTCTATATAATGTGTTTTTCTTTTTACATGCATTTTTTAACCCCTTTGTCATTCATTGATTATCTTTATGTATTTTATTTTCCTTGATTTCTTTTTGATTTTTTTATAATAGGACAGTGTTTATCATATAACTTGAATGCACTTAAAAATCTATCATAAGCATTATCAACATGTTTTTCTTTATAAGTTGGTTCCCAGTTATATGATTGTAATTCACGATTTAGTTTATTCAAAAATTTACTCAGTTCTCACTTGTCTGTAGTGATTTTATATCTTAGTATTTCTGTGGTTATTGTGATAAATAGTAAAACCTGGAAAGTGGTCACTGATATCATTTATTAATAGTCCAATCACTATGATATCATCTATAATATTTGTAAATATATTGTCAATTAATTTTGCAGTATGTGTAGTAATCCTGCTTGGTCTGTAATTTTTAGAAATACATTTTAACTGTACAGTGTATTTAGGAATGATTCTGTTTTTTGATGTTTATTAGGATTGAGCAAATCAATATTGAAATCCCCACAAACTAACATACCTTTTTGATTTGTTTTTGAGAGATATTCCTCCATCCATTCTTTGAATGTGTCTTTATTACAACCTGGAGCTCTGTAAATGCAACTCACAATAAAATTTTTCTTTTTCTTCATATTTTTTTTCTATAGTTATACATTCCAATACACTGTACAATACTGCGGGATTTTTTTCCGCCACCATGGATTCAAGGTTACTCTCTACAAACAAGGCAACCTCACCACCACTCTTGTTTTGTCTGTTTCTGTGCACCATCGCAAGACAATCAATGTTAAAGTCCATGCCTAGTTCACTGTTTAACCAGGTTTCTGATAGAGCAATAATATTTAAAGTATGTTTGAATTGACTTAAAAAGTATTTTGATGCTTTGGAAGTTAGCGTACAGGCTTCTGCTGTTGATATGAATTACTGATAAACTGTTCGCCGTGATGTTGCTGTTATATTGTTCTTGAGTGTACTTTTTGCAATGTTCATTGATATCACAAAAAACAAAAAACAAAAAAAAAAAAAAAAAAAAAAAAAAAAAAAATATATATATATATATATATATATATAATGAAATTGATAAAACAGCAGTAAAGTGTTTTTTTGTTTTTTTTTAAATTAATAATACTACTAATACTTTGACGTAAAATTTCAGAGCAGTCATCCCTTACGGAACAATAATATACTGTAATATAGGGGGTGGGGGGTGGGGGTGGGGGTGGGTGGGTTAATTAAAAAAAATAAAAAATAAAATAGGAATTATATATACATATATATACATATATAAAAATAGTATGTTAAAAATAAATGGAATTGTTTGTATATATATAGATATATCTATATATATATAGATATAGATATATATATATATATATATATATATAGATAGATAGATAGATAGATAGATAGATAGATAGATAGATAGATAGATAGATAGATAGATAGATAGATAGATAGATATTCCATTTATTTGTAACAGATTTTTTTTAGATTTATGCTTGTTGTTTTATTTAGTTAATTATGATTCATAATCAGGTTGTATTGCCAAGGCAGACATTAACTTTATGAAATCCTTTCAATTAACCAATAAATAAGAATACTAATTATTTCAATATATTGAAATTAAATATCTTTGGGGTATCTGTGGGGTCCCACCGGAAGAGCTGGAAGAAGTGTCTGGGGCGATGGAAGTCTGGGCATCCTTGCTTAGACTGCTACCTCCGTGACCGGCCCCGGATAAGCGCAAGAAAATGGATGGATGGATGGATAAATATATTTTAGAATATATTTTCTTTGCTTAAGAGATACCTTCATTCAATATGCTCAGATTTGACGTTTTGCCAAAGTGTTTGACTTGATGGTGCATTTATACACAATCATGTCTTTGCATGTGAGGAGATCAAACTGTTGTGTTTCTTCTCATTTAATGTGTTTGTATTATCAATAAACTGAAGAGGAATTGTGGCACAATAATGTTGATTTCTTTATTTATTGTCTTCTGAAAACTATTGAACACTAAATGTTATCTTTCTTCTTCTTTTCTTGGTGTGGCCCCCTGGATGAAACATCTGATACGATAGGTAAGAAAATCTTTTTTGTACACTAATAATTATGTATTTCTAAAATGAGCTGCACATGAGATTTGACACCATCCTCAGCTCCCAAAATCAAGACAAAACACATCTCCCACTGTTACTTTCTCTGTATCTCTCTTCCTCTCTTTCTCACTCTTGACACAAGCTACATTATGAAGTACCATACCTTAAAAAATGTTTGCTCAAATTTTGGGAGTACAAAATGTTGTTTGCATTTGTTTGAGCTCTGTATGCTACTGAAGACATCATGGTACATAGATATCATTAACATTGGCTGATGCTGTACACTCTTTCCCTAAATAATGCACAACCATGATGTGCAGAGTTTTTTCCCCCCTCTGCAGCAGGATATGCTAATGTGAGCAAATGGAAAAAGCAAACTAAGGTGGTGACCCACTTTTAAGAATATAGGCATTCCCTACCAGCCTGTAGATGGAGTCGGAGAACGCAGCTGTGATATTTGTCAGGACAAGTGTGACAGTAGTATAGCTGCTGATTCCACAGCTTGAATGTAGGTCACTGGATTTATGAGTTAGATCAGATCCTCAGGGAGTAGATTATATAACTATGTAATCTATCTATGTATTTATGTCTATCTTTTGTAAGTAATTCTCTAAGTATTTGTCAATCACTCTGTATGGAAAACTTTATGTGTCTGTGTGTAAGGCCTTATACAGTCAGTTATTGAATCATGTCGGTTCCTTACTTACATTTGGGACTGAGCCGCTTCTTTGCACGACAAAGTACCTCCAGTAGGTCTTTTTTTATTCAAAATTGTGTGTGTGTGTGTGTGTGTGTGTGTGTGTGTGTGTGTGTGTGTGTGTGTGTGTGTGTGTGTGTGTGTGTGTGTGTGTGTGTGTGTGTGTGTGAAATGTCACAGACCAGACATCGATTCACTGCACCACCCATTCAAGTGATGTGATTTTACTTGATTACTGCTGGTGGTGCTGTTGCCTAAGCAGACATGTGTGTCATCGTTCTCCTCCTAAAACCACCACCCATCTTTGAAACAAAATATGCGACGGTTGTGCACAGCTACGAAGGTTGTAGATCATTTGACGTATCCTGTGGATTTTGATGAGAACTAAATGCACATTATATATTTCAATGTTGGAGTAGTTAAACAAACTCCTTCTTTTTGTCTACTATTTCTCCGGAAAGGATGTGTAATCTAAAGCACAATCTCATCGTGTTGGACTGGAAAATCTCCATTTTGCTTTCCTTTGTTGTTCCAACTATCAGTGGACAGATCCGTTATTCGATCCCAGAGGAAATGAGGAAAGGACTATTTGTTGGAGACGTTGCAAAAGACCTGGGCCTGGATGTCAGAAGGTTGGTTTCTGGTCGTGCTCGAGTGGCTATAGATGACGATAACAAATATGTCGAACTGAACCGGAACAAAGGACACATCGTTGTCAATGAGAGAATAGACCGAGAGACGTTGTGCGCTAAGAAGTCCCCGTGCAGCTTCGGTCTAGAAATTGTCCTCGAAGATCCCCTGGAGTTGTTTTCCATTACTATCGAAATTCAGGATGTAAATGATCACGCTCCGGTGTTTCCGAAGAAGGAAATCAATTTGGAAATCAGCGAGTCGACACCTGCCGGCACCGTATTCTTGCTTGATAGCGCAGTTGATCCTGATGTAGGCATCAATTCACTACAGAGGTATTCCCTAAAGTCAAATGAGCATTTTGTTCTTAAACAAAATACTCGATCGGACGGGAGTAAATACGCCGAAATGATTCTTCAGAATGGTTTGGACCGCGAGAAGCAAACGCAGCACAAGCTCATTTTGACAGCTGTAGATGGGGGCGAGCCGCAAAGATCAGGGACAGTAAATATACATATCTCTGTCTTGGATGCAAATGACAACGCGCCAGTTTTTACGCAGTCATTATATAAAGCGTCCGTCCTGGAAAATGTTTTGCCAGGCACTGTTATTGCCAGAGTCAGTGCGATCGACGCAGACCAAGGTTACAATGGAAATGTTACTTATTCTTTCACCCATCTTGAAGCGGATTCCTCTTGTCCTTTCGAAATAATTTCTTACACTGGCGAGATTAAGCTCATTAGTGACATCGACTACGAAATGTCTCAAAATTACGAAATAAATCTCCAAGCAAAAGATCCATGGGGTGTGGCGGGCGCCAGTAAAATAGTTATCGAAGTAGTGGATGTGAATGACAACATTCCAGTAATCATAATGGCTTCATTTTCGGGAAAGATTGCAGAGGATTCTCCTCCCGGTACGGTTGTAGGTTTAATTAGCGTCCAAGATAAAGATTCTGGTAAAAATGGACAAGTGCATTTATCTATAGATGTGAGTCTGCCTTTCAAAATTAAATCATCCTTAAGAAACTATCACACTCTCGTCACAGAGCAAAACCTAGATAGAGAAAAGCGTTCGAGGTACAACATTACACTAACTGCCACCGATGAAGGTTTTCCTGCTCTATCCAGCAGAAAAGAAATTATTTTAGACGTCACTGATATTAATGACAACGTTCCATCTTTTAGTCAAAGTTCTTATAGCGCGCAGGTGATGGAAAACAACTCCCCAGGTGTCGCTCTGCTGAAGATCCAAGCCACAGATGCTGACCAAGGTCAGAATGCTCGGATATCATATTTTCTGATTGACGATGAGGTTAATGGAAATCCAGTGTCAACGTTTTTCTCTATTAATTCAGAAAGTGGAGCTGTACAGTCCTTGCGATCATTTGACTATGAACAAGTGAAAGAGTATAAAATTAACGTGAAAGCACAAGATGGTGGCTCACCACCACAAACTGCGAACACATCGGTGATCATACGTGTCCAGGACCAGAACGACAACCCCCCCCAAGTCCTCTACCCAGTGCAGACTGGTGGCTCTGTGGTGGCTGAGATGGTGCCTCGTTCAGCAGATGTGGGCTATCTGGTGACGAAAGTGGTGGCTGTTGATGTGGACTCTGGACAGAATGCCTGGCTCTCATATAAACTGCTGAAAGCCACAGACAGGGCGCTGTTTGAAGTGGGCTTACAGAATGGAGAAATCAGAACTATCCGTCAAGTGAATGATAAAGATGCAGTAAAACAGCGACTGACTGTTATAGTGGAGGACAACGGACAGCCCTCTCGTTCAGTTACAGTCATTGTGAACGTGGCGGTGGCGGACAGCTTCCCTGAAGTGCTGTCAGAGTTCACCGACCTGATCCACGACAAGGAGTACAATGACAACCTGACTTTTTACTTAGTGTTGGCTCTGGCTGTAGTTTCCTTCCTGTTCATCACCTGTGTGGTGGTGATTATATCAGTGAAAATCTACAGATGGAGACAGTCTCGCATCCTTTATCACTCCAACCTGCCTGTGATTCCGTATTATCCACCACGTTACTCGGACACGTTGGGGACAGGAACTCTGCAACATGTGTACAATTACGAGGTGTGCAGGACGACTGACTCCAGAAAGAGTGACTGTAAGTTCGGCAGAGCTGGTAGTCAGAACGTGCTGATAATGGACCCCAGTTCAACAGCGACGATGCAGCGGATACACAGTGAGAAGAGCATCCTGGATGAACCTGACTCTCCTATAGAGGTTAGTTGATTTGCATAATTCTCACGTGTCGTCTTTTCAAATTCGCCAGTTAAATATCTGTGCTCCGTTATGCTGTTTCGTAATTTCAGCACCATGGACAGAGTCTTTGTTCGCAGTTGATGCGATTCAATTAAGAGTAGCCTATTTTAATGGACTACCATACGCATGAACACGAACCAAAATATATCCACTGTGTGTATGTGTTTGCGCGCGTGTGTGTGCGTGCCTGTGTGTTGAGTGTGTGCGTGAGTATGTTTGTGTGTATGCGTGTGCGTGTGTGTGTTACCTCGTATATAAAAGTGTGGGCTCTCGACTGTACAATTGAATGCTGAAGGTTGTATATGAGTTACACACAGTGGACTCTAAGGGACGCTGTTGGTCAGGAAAAAGAAATTGGTTGAGTTGTCATTCAGTTAAGCCCATCTCTGGGACACTGATTATGGTGCAGCCTTTCATCGAGGTCGTAAGCGTCTTGCTGAACTGGATGTAAGGATCGTCACCTGTTTCGCTGGAATATAAATACTGTATTTTTTTTAACTTGTCAGTAGCCGTACCAACAAGGCCGTATTTTTCTTATTGTTTTGGTATTTTCTTTTTGCCATGGCGATAGCGGGATGTGGAACATACACGTCCTTAAAATGGCGATGGTATTGCGTATTGCGACAGCAAGTAAGGCTGCTTGTGTTTCTGCTTTATCTAGTTAGCACGGTCGCTGGTCAGATTCGCTATTCTGTGCCGGAGGAGATGAAGAAAGGCTCAGTGATAGGCAATGTAGCGCAGGATCTCGGTTTAGATGTTAAAAGGCTTCGTTCTGGGCGCGCCCGTATCGTGACCGGAGAAAACATTCAGTACGCTGAGCTGAGGACAGACAAAGGGATTCTCGTGGTGAATGAGAGAATAGACCGAGAACAACTTTGTGGAGACATGACGCCTTGCAGCTTCAGCTTTGAAATCATTTTAGAAAATCCAATGGAGCTGCACAGAATAACTGTTGAGGTTGTGGATATAAATGATCATGCTCCGGTCTTCCCTAACATGGATAAGCCTTTACATTTTGAAATAAGTGAATCAGCTGCTATTGGAGTTCAATTCCCACTGCAGAGTGCAGAGGACCTTGATGTTGGCCAAAACACGTTACAAGATTATGTTTTATCATCAAACGATAATTTCATCCTGAAGCAACATGAAAATCCTGACGGTAGTAAATATGTAGAAATGGTGCTTCAGAAACCTTTAGACCGTGAACAACACGCACGTTTGACTTTAAGACTGATCGCAGTTGACGGAGGGACGCCACAGAGATCTGGAACGGTGAATATCAACGTTAATGTTTTGGATGCCAACGACAATATTCCAGTTTTCAATCAAACAGTGTACAAAGCATCTGTGATGGAAAACACGATGAAAGGGGTGAAAATCGTTACGGTTAATGCTACAGATGCCGACAGTGGTTCAAATGGTTTATTTGAATTTAGCCTGTCCAAAACGAAAGGAAGCGCTGCAGACATGTTTACCATTGACGAAACCAGTGGCAGAATTTGTGTATCTGGGCAAATAGACTATGAAAAAAATAAGAAATACGAAGTTAGAGTAGAAGCTAAAGACCAGGGCGGTCTCACCGGAACAAGTAAAGTTATAATAGATGTCTTAGATGTCAATGACAATGCGCCAGTTATAAATGTCATGTCATTTACCAGCCCGCTGTCTGAGGATGTACCTGTCGGTACGACTATTGCAATTTTGAATGTAAAAGATGCTGATTCGGATAAAAACGGACAAATAAGATGTTCTATTGAGGGCAAACTTCCTTTTAAAATCGAATCATCTCTGACGAACTATTACAATTTGATTTCAGATCAACAGTTTGATAGAGAATTGGTTTCAGAATATAACATAACAATCAAAGCCACCGATTTTGGGTTTCCTCCCCTTTCCAGTTCAAAAACACTGAATCTAAAAATATCTGATATTAATGATAACGCACCGTTATTTGATAAATCTCGTTATTCTGCTTATGTCACAGAGAATAATCCTCCCGGTATTTCTATATTTGCAGTCAGTGCAACAGATTCAGATTGGAATCAGAACGCAAGAATCTCTTATATTTTAGAAGACACGCAGGTCAGCGGCAGTCTGGTTTCTACATACATGACATTAAACTCTGAAACCGGAGTTATTAGCGCGGTTCGCTCTTTTGATTATGAGCAAATTAAGCACCTTGAAATAATCGTCAAAGCGCAGGATGGCGGATCTCCTCCACTCAGCAGCAACGTGACAGTGAAAATCCAGATCCAGGACCAGAACGACAACCCCCCTCAGGTCCTGTACCCAGTGCAGACTGGTGGCTCTGTGGTGGCTGAGATGGTGCCTCGTTCAGCAGATGTGGGCTATCTGGTGACTAAAGTGGTGGCTGTTGATGTGGACTCTGGACAGAATGCCTGGCTCTCATATAAACTACATAAAGTCACAGACAGGGCGCTGTTTGAAGTTGGTTTACAGAATGGAGAAATCAGAACTATCCGTCAAGTGAATGATAAAGATGCAGTCAAACAGAGACTGGCCGTTATAGTGGAGGACAACGGACAGCCATCTCGTTCAGCTACAGTCATTTTGAACGTGGCCGTGGCGGACAGCTTCCCTGAAGTGCTGTCAGAGTTCACCGACCTGATCCACGACAAGGAGTACAATGACAACCTGACTTTTTACTTAGTGTTGGCTCTGGCTGTAGTTTCATTCCTCTTCATCACCTGTGTGGTGGTGATTATATCAGTGAAAATCTACAGATGGAGACAGTCTCGTATCCTGTATCACTCCAACCTGCCTGTGATTCCATATTATCCACCACGTTACTCGGACACTTTGGGGACAGGAACTCTGCAACATGTGTACAATTACGAGGTGTGCAGGACGACTGACTCCAGAAAGAGTGACTGTAAGTTCGGCAGAGCTGGTAGTCAGAACGTGCTGATAATGGATCCCAGTTCAACAGCGACGATGCAGCGGATACAGAGTGAAAAGAGCATCATCGATGAACCTGACTCTCCTATAGAGGTTAGTTGATTTTCATAATTTTCACTTGTCGTTACGGTGTGTCGTAATTTCAGCACCACGGATAGAGTATTTGTTCACTGTGGATGTGAATGTGCTGCATTAGGAGTAGTTAAATTGACCACCACAACTATGAAAGACCCAAAATGTATCCTCTTATGTTGTGTGTGTGTGTGTGTGTGTGTGTGTGTGTGTGTGTGTGTGTGTGTGTGTGTGTGTGTGTGTGTGTGTGTGTGTGTGTGTGTGTGTGTGTGTGTGTGTGTGTGTGTGTGTGTGTGTGTGTGCAGACACATTTACTTTTTTTTTTTTGTCCACCACGTATATCAAATTGTGGTCTTTCTAATGTACCATTGAATGCTGAATGTTGTATATGAGTTGCACACAGTGGACTCTAAGGGACGCTGTTGGTCAGCGAAACGAAATTGTATGAATCGTCATTCAGTTCAGCCCATCACCCGGAGCACAGTGATTATGGTTCTGCCTTCCATTAAGGTCGTAAGCGTCTGAACTGGATGTATGGATTTTCACCCATCTCGCTGGAATACAAGTGCTATATTTTTGGACTTTGTAGCTGTACCAACTAGTTCTCCTAATTGTTTTCTTGTTTCCTTTTTGCCATGGCGATTGCGGGATGTGGAACCTACACTTCATTAAAATGGCGTTGGTTTTGCGTATTGCGACAGCAAGTAAGGCTGCTTGTGTTTCTGCTTTATCTGGTAAGCACAGTCGCTGGTCAGATTCGCTATTCTGTGCCGGAGGAGATGAAGAAAGGCTCAGTGATAGGCAATGTAGCGCAGGATCTCGGTTTGGATGTTAAAAGGCTTCGTTCTGGGCGCGCCCGTATCGTGACCGGAGAAAACATTCAGTACGCTGAGCTGAGGACAGACAAAGGGATTCTCGTGGTGAATGAGAGAATAGACCGAGAACAACTTTGTGGAGACGTGACGCCTTGTAGCTTCAGCTTTGAAATTATTTTGGAAAACCCTATTGAACTCCACAGAATAATTGTTGAGGTTTTGGATATAAACGATCATGCCCCGGTCTTCCCTAAGATGGATAAACCTTTGCGTTTTGAAATAAGTGAATCAGCTGCTATTGGAGTTCAATTCCCATTGCAGAGTGCAGAGGATCTCGATGTTGGCAAAAACACGTTACAAGATTATGTTTTATCATCGAACGACAATTTCATTCTGAAGCAACATGAAAATCCTGACGGTAGTAAATATGTAGAAATGGTGCTTCAGAAACCTTTAGACCGTGAACAACACCCACATTTGACTTTAAAACTGATCGCAGTTGACGGAGGGACGCCACAGAGATCTGGAACGGTGAATATCAACGTTAATGTTTTGGATGCCAACGACAATATTCCAGTTTTCAACCAAACAGTGTACAAAGCCTCTGTGATGGAAAACACGATGAAAGGGGTTAAAATTGTTACGGTTAATGCTACAGATGCTGACAGTGGTTCAAATGGTGTATTTAAATTTAGCCTGTCCGAAACGAAAGGAAGCACCGCAGATATGTTTACCATTGACCAAACCAGTGGCACAATTTGTGTATCTGGGCAAATAGACTATGAAAAAAATAAGAAATACGAAGTTAGAGTCGAGGCTAAAGACCAGGGCGGTCTCACCGGAACCAGTAAAGTTGTAATTGATGTTCTAGATGTAAATGACAATACGCCAGTTATAAATGTTATGTCATTTTCCAGTCCCCTATCAGAAGATGCACCACCTGGTACCACTATAGCAGTGTTAAACGTAAAAGATGCTGATTCGGATAAAAATGGACAAATAAAATGTTCTATTGAGGGCAAACTTCCTTTTAAAATTGAATCATCTATAACGAACTATTACAATTTGATTTCAGATCAACAGTTTGATAGAGAATTGGTCTCAGAGTATAATATAACAATCAAAGCCACCGATTTTGGGTTTCCTTCTCTTTCCAGTTCAAAAACACTAAATCTTCTTATCTCAGACGTTAATGATAACCCACCTTTATTTGATGAAGCTCATTATTCTGCTTACGTCAAAGAGAATAACCCCCCTGGTATGTCTATATGTGCGGTTAGTGCGAGGGATTCTGATTGGAATCAGAACGCCAGAATCACTTATATTTTAGAGAACACGCAGGTCAGCGGGAGTCCCGTTTCTTCATACGTCACCTTAAACTCTGAAACCGGAGTTATTAGCGCCGTTCGCTCTTTTGATTATGAGCAAATTAAGCAGCTTGAAATAATTGTCAAAGCGCAGGATGGCGGATCTCCTCCACTCAGCAGCAACGTGACAGTGAAAATCCATATCCAGGACCAGAACGACAACCCCCCTCAGGTCCTCTACCCAGTGCAGACTGGTGGCTCTGTAGTGGCTGAGATGGTGCCTCGTTCAGCAGATGTGGGCTATCTGGTGACTAAAGTGGTGGCTGTTGATGTGGACTCTGGACAGAATGCCTGGCTCTCATATAAACTACATAAAGCCACAGACAGGGCGCTGTTTGAAGTGGGCTTACAGAATGGAGAAATCAGAACTATCCGCCAAGTGAATGATAAAGATGCAGTGAAACAAAGACTGGCTGTTATAGTGGAGGACAACGGACAGCCCTCTCGTTCAGTTACAGTCATGGTGAACGTGGCGGTAGCGGACAGCTTCCCTGAAGTGCTGTCAGAGTTCACCGACCTGAGCCACGACAAGGAGTACAATGACAACCTGACTTTTTACTTAGTGTTGGCTCTGGCTGTAGTTTCGTTCCTCTTCATCACCTGTGTGGTGGTGATTATATCAGTGAAAATCTACAGATGGAGACAGTCTCGCATCCTGTATCACTCCAACCTGCCTGTGATTCCATATTATCCACCACGATACTCAGACACTTTGGGGACAGGAACTCTCCAACATGTGTACAATTACGAGGTGTGCAGGACGACTGACTCCAGAAAGAGTGACTGTAAGTTCGGCAGAGCTGGTAGTCAGAACGTGCTGATAATGGATCCCAGTTCAACAGGGACGATGCAGCGGATACAGAGTGAGAAGAGCATCCTGGATGAACCTGACTCTCCTATTGAGGTTAGTCATTTTTATTTAGAACACTTTCAATTTTGTTAAACGGCTTTTTTCAGGACCATGGAGAGCATCTCGCTTTAGCGTATCGGGTGTGCAACGTGGTCATGCTTTTTATACTTTTTATCTGTGTGCTTGCTATTTGGAAACACCATACATTTGTCTTTGTTATATCATATTGTTTGTTTTGTTTTGCTTTACTTTATTTTTGGTTAGTTTGTTGTTTTTTTCTTGTTTGTTTTTTTCTGTCTGATTTATGAAACCCTTCTCAAAGAATAGATATAAAGCGGATACAAATATTCTTCATATTAAACGCCATCGAGAACAATAATAGGTGTGTTCTCCTTTTGACAACAATAATATGTTTTTGAACGAATTCTACCAGGATAGATTTGAACCACGACTTCTGACACATTTATCAGACATTTTGCAAGGTTATGTCTTCGTGCATATCTATATTACATTTGGCGTTAAAAGTGATGGTGTTAATAAAATGGATTTGACATTCGTAATAAATTCAATAGATTCATCTGATTGTTTTAATAGGGCACCTTGATTTGAGTCACACCTCGTTATCAGGCCATGTGTTCAGACACATACTGGCTTGTTGCTTGAAATTGCATGTACTTGACTCTTAGGGACGCTGTTGGTCAATCTAAATACTTTCTCAGCATTGCCGCAAAGGTCCCTCCTTTCCCACTGTGGTGGGAGAGAGAAAAGGAGATAGAGTGCATTTTATTGGCGGTGACTGTCGACAGAAACGAAAATTTTCTTCCAATTTTCAACTTGCTATTTTATATGGAGTGATATACTTACTATAACTTCTGCTTACGGATCGTCATAATACGGATACTGGGCCTTTTGGTTTTTTATTCTTTTAAGATGGCTTTTGGAATGAGATCCACCACGGTTCCTGTAAAATGGCGCTTTGACTGCGAACATGGTTTGGAGCTTCTGTTTCTCCTTCTTTGTCTCAATCACTCGGTGAGTGGAAATATCCGATATTCAATCCCAGAGGAGATGAAAAAAGGCTCCTTAATCGGAAACGTAGCACAGGACCTTGGTTTGGATCTGAAGAGGCTCCGGTCTGGCCGGGCCCGGATCGTGACCGGCGAGAGCATCCAGTACACCGAGCTGAAGGCAGACAAAGGGGTTTTAGTGGTGAACGAGAGGATCGACCGAGAGCAGCTTTGCGGAGACACGACGCCGTGCAGCTTCAGCTTTGAGGTCATTTTAGAAAATCCTATGGAGCTCCATCAAGTAACAGTCGAAGTAACAGATATAAACGACCATTCACCTTCATTCTCGAGCAATCGTATCGTTTTTGAAATCAGTGAATCCGCTCTGACTGGAGCTCGTTTTTCCCTTCCAAGTGCCGATGACCCTGATGTGGGCAATAACGGACTGAGAGAATATTTTGTTACTGAAAACCACAATTTTGTAATTAAACAAAACTCAGATGCGGATGGTAAGAAATATGCAGAAATGGTGCTTCAGAAGCCGTTAGACAGGGAGACAAATCAACATCTGTCTCTCAAACTAATTGCAGTGGATGGTGGAACTCCGCAGAGATCTGGTACAGTAAATATAGACATCACTGTTCTCGATGCGAATGATAATGCACCTGTATTTAATCAATCGGTTTACAAAGCTGCAGTAATGGAAAATGCGCCAAGAGATACTCATATTATTACTGTGAATGCAAGTGATGCAGATTTTGGATCAAACAGTGTTTTGTCTTATTATTTTTCAGACAGGACCAGTGCCCTTCGTGATTTGTTTACTATTAATGAAAAAAACGGCATAATATCATTGACAGGAGATATTGACTTTGAAAAAGATCAAAAGTTTGAGATGAGAATAGATGCAAAAGATCAGGGAGGTTTAACTGATTCTAGCAAAGTGATAATTGAAGTTACGGATGTGAATGACAACGCCCCGAGTATCAGCGTCATGTCATTCACTAGTCCTGTGTCAGAGGACTCTCCTCCTGGCACAACTATTGGTATTATTAATGTAAAAGATCTCGATTCAGGTGATAATGGACAAGTGCATTGTAAAATAGAAGGGAATGCTCATTTCAAGATTAAATCCAACTTGAGAAATTACTATACTTTAATAACCGACACTGTTCTAGATCGTGAAAGTGTTTCGGAGTATAACATCAGTGTAGTTGCAACAGATTCAGGGATGCCTCCTCTTTCTGCAAACAAAATCTTTCATTTAAAGATCTCGGATGTGAATGATAATGCTCCTGTGTTTTCACAGAGCGTGTACAATGCATTTATTACTGAGAATAACTCTCCAGGCATTTCTATTCTCACACTCAGAGCTAAAGATCCCGACGAGAACCAAAACGCTCGAATTTCTTATGTTTTAGAAGACTCTAATGTCGCTGGATCTCCAATTTCTGCACACATTTCTGTCAACGCAGAAAGTGGAGTCGTTCACGCAGTTCGGTCATTTGATTATGAACAACTAAAAGAAATAGTTTTTGTTGTTAAAGCTCAGGATGGAGGTTCTCCTCCACTCAGCAGCAACGTGACAGTGAAAATCCAGATCCAGGACCAGAACGACAACCCCCCTCAGGTCCTGTACCCAGTGCAGACTGGTGGCTCTGTGGTGGCTGAGATGGTGCCTCGTTCAGCAGATGTGGGCTATCTGGTGACTAAAGTGGTGGCTGTTGATGTGGACTCTGGACAGAATGCCTGGCTGTCATATAAACTACAGAGAGTCACAGACAGGGCGCTGTTTGAAGTCGGCTTACAGAATGGAGAAATCAGAACTATCCGTCAAGTGAATGATAAAGATGCAGTGAAGCAAAGACTGGCTGTTATAGTGGAGGACAACGGACAGCCATCTCGTTCAGCTACAGTCATTGTGAACGTGGCGGTGGCGGACAGCTTCCCTGAAGTGCTGTCAGAGTTCACCGACCTGATCCACGACAAGGAGTACAATGACAACCTGACGTTTTACTTAGTGTTGGCTCTAACTGTAGTTTCCTTCCTCTTCATCACCTGTGTGGTGGTGATTATATCAGTGAAAATCTACAGATGGAGACAGTCTCGCATTCTGTATCACTCCAACCTGCCTGTGATTCCATATTATCCTCCACGTTACTCAGACACTTTGGGGACAGGAACACTCCAACATGTGTACAATTACGAAGTGTGCAGGACGACTGACTCCAGAAAGAGTGACTGTAAGTTCGGCAGAGCTGGTAGTCAGAACGTGCTGATAATGGATCCCAGTTCAACAGGGACGATGCAGCGGATACAGAGTGAGAAGAACATCCTGGATGAACCTGATTCTCCCATCGAGGTCAGTCATTTTTGCTTCAAATAGTTTTACTCTTTTTAGGCAGCTTTTGTCAGCACCATGGAGAGTAATCACTTTGTCATCTGTCGACTGCAACTAATAATCTTGCTTTTGATTTTCTGTGCTGTGCTCATTAATAGGTACATTGCCCGGTCATTTTTAATACTGGCTCATTTTTTGGTTGTTTTCTTCAAGAAACCGCTAATAAAAATGCATCAACTGTTTGTAGTCGGCCTACTCTCTGAATTATCTCCAAGGTCTGATGATTATATTCATTAGCTTGATAGAGTACACTGCCTTCTAATCCCACTTAAAAAAACATGAAAATCACTCGTTGTAATATGTCTTTTTTTATATATAAATTTTACCCTGTCAGGATTAAACCATACATGTTCTTGTATGTATATGAAGTATTGGAATTTATGTCTCGTCCTATAGTTATATTTCATCGTGCACTTTTTGTAGCGTTGTTCTAAATACATTTTGGAATTGAAATCGCGGATTTCTTTCACACTTCATGTTATCATTCCTTTAATCTAGAGAAATACTAGCATGTTGCTTGAAATTACTGGTGCTTGACTCTAAGAGACGCTGTTGGTCAAGCTATAATCTTGTCTTAATATTATAAAACGCTTCCCTCCTTTTCCACTGTTTTGTAAGAGAGAAAAGGAGATAACAGGCGTTATATTGAGGTTGACCACCAGAGAAACGGAACATTTAGTCCTGTTTTGAAATTTTCATTTCATATGCAGTGCGACACTCGTTGTACTTTCTGGTTAAGGGTCGTCATAATACAGATATTGAACATTTAGTTATATCTTTTATTCTTTTTAACTATTTTTTTTGATATGGCTTTTGGAATAAGATGCACCACAGTTTCTGTAAAATGGCGCTTTTACTGCGGACATATTTTGGAGCTTCTTTTTCTCCTTTCTTGTCTCAATCACTCGGTGAGTGGAAATGTCCGATATTCAATCCCTGAGGAGATGAAAAAAGGCATCTTTATCGGTAACGTGGCGCAGGACCTTGGTTTGGATCTGAAGAGGCTCCGGTCTGGTCGGGCCCGGATCGTGACCGGAGAGAGCACCCAGTACACCGAGCTGAAGACAGGCCGAGGGGTTTTAGTGGTGAACGAGAGGATCGAGCGAGAGCAGCTTTGCGGAGACAGGACGCCGTGCAGCTTCAGCTTTGAGGTCATTTTAGAAAACCCCATGGAGCTTTATCACGTAACAGTTGAAGTAACAGATATAAACGACAATTCGCCAACATTTGAAATTACCAATCTGAAATTTGAAATCAGCGAATCCGCTATGACCGGAGCTCGTTTTTCCCTTGCAAGTGCCGATGACCCTGATCTGTGCATGAACGGACTGAGAGAATATATTATTACAGAAAACAACAACTTTGTTCTTGAACAAAACTCAAATGCAGATGGAAAGAAATATGCAGAAATGGTGCTTCAGAAGCCGTTAGACAGAGAGACAAATCAGCATCTGTCTCTGAAACTAATTGCAGTGGATGGTGGAACTCCGCAGAGATCTGGAACAATAAACATAAACATCACTGTTCTCGATGCGAATGATAATGCACCTGTTTTTAATCAGTTTTTGTATAAAGCGACAGTAATGGAAAATTCCCCAAGAGATACTTATATCACTACAGTGAATGCAAGTGATGCGGATTCCGAATCAAATAGTATTGTGACGTATTCTTTTTCTGATCAACGTAATGGTCGAGGTGACCTTTTCACCATTGATGAAAAAACCGGCAGAATTTCAGTAACAGGAGCTATTGACTATGAAAAAGATAAAAAGTTTGAATTGCAAATTGTTGCAAAAGATCAGGGAGGTTTAACTGATAATAGCAGAGTGATAATAGAAGTGTTGGATGTGAATGACAACGCCCCGAGTATCAGCGTCGTGTCACTCAATAGACATGTGTCAGAGGACTCTCCTCCTGGCACAACTATTGGTATTATAGGAGTTAACGATCTCGATTCAGGTGATAACGGACAAGTGCATTGTGAAATAGAGGGAAATGCTCCTTTTAAGATCGAATCAACTTTGAGAAATTATTATACTTTAATAACCGGCACTGCACTAGATCGTGAAAGTGTTTCAGAGTATAACATCAGTGTAGTTGCAATAGATTCGGGGATGCCTCCTCTATCTGCAAACAAAATCATTCATTTAAAGATCTCGGATGTGAATGATAATGCCCCTGTGTTTTCACAGAGCGTGTACAATGCATTTATCACTGAGAATAACTCACCAGATGTTTCTGTTCTCACACTCAGAGCTAAAGATCCCGACGAGAACCAAAACGCTCGAATTTCTTATGTTTTAGAAGACTCTAATGTCACCGGATCTCGAATGTCTGCACACATTTCTGTCAACGCAGAAAGTGGAGTCGTTTATGCTGCGCGGTCATTCGATTATGAACAAATTAAAGAGCTTGTATTTGTTGTTAAAGCTCAGGATGGAGGTTCTCCTCCACGCAGCAGCAACGTGACAGTGAAAATCCAGATCCAGGACCAGAACGATAACCCCCCTCAGGTCCTGTACCCAATGCAGACTGGTGGCTCTGTGGTGGCTGAGATGGTGCCTCGTTCAGCAGATGTGGGCTTACTGGTGACTAAAGTGGTGGCTGTTGATGTGGACTCTGGACAGAATGCCTGGCTCTCATATAAACTACAGAAACCAACAGACAGGTCCCTGGTTGAAGTGGGCTCACAGAATGGAGAAATCAGAACTTCTCCCCAAGTGAATGATAAAGATGCAGTGAAACAAGGACTGACTGTTATAGTGGAGGACAACGGACAGCCGTCTCGTTCAGCTACAGTCAATGTGAACGTGGCGGTGGCGGACAGCTTCCCTGAAGTGATGTCAGAGTTCACCGCCCTGATCCACCACAATGAGTACAAGGACAACCTGACTTTTTACTTAGTGTTGGCTCTGGCTGCTGTTTCATTCCTGTTCATCACCTGTGTGGTGGTGATTATATCAGTGAAAATCTCCAGATGGAGACAGTCTCGCATCCTGTGTCACGCCAACCTGCCTGTCATTCCATATTATCCACCACGTTACTCAGACACTTTGGGAACAGGAACTCTCCAACATGTGTACAATTACGAGGTGTGCAGGACGACTGACTCCAGAACGAGTGCTGTGAAATTCATGCAGCCAATGAATCAAAGTCTCGTGAGCGTTGATGGAGCTGGGGCTGATACACCTCCAGTGGAACAACATCCGTCAGGAACGTGTTATCGAATGTCAACTCTGGTGAGTGTTATCTGTGAAGTTCATTGTTTTATTTGTCTAATTGACGAGCTAACGTTTCCGCCTCTACGAATCTGCAAATGTTCAGTGCAAGTCAGTACGTGCGCCTGACTGTCGCTGACCATTGTACTGAAATTGTCAGTCATTTATTATCAAATTAACTCGCCTTGTGACTTGCACTGCTTGCAAATGTATTTTGGATTCAAATCACCCTATGACTTGCAAATGACACAATGTACTCAACATGTTTACTCTTGTTTTATTTACACGAAATTTGTTAATAAGTATAGGTCAAATGGCTTCTCAAGAAATAATGATTGTCTACTTCAGGGTGTGCAACAAATTATATTTGGAAAAAATAACAAAAAAAATACGATTTTTACTCTTTGACATGTTCAGTCTTTCAAAGAACGTATCAGTGTGACTTGCTTAGTCTTTTTCTTTTTTAACCTGAGAAAATGGCTTTTAAATTATTGTTTGGATCAAAACATATTTTTGATGCATACGCCAGATACACTTCTTTGAATGGTCTCTAAGTGCCGCTGTTGATACATCTCTGGATTCTGATGGAGCCAGTGCAGTGGCCCTTCCCTCTAAAGCCATTTGGATTTAAAGCTCAGAGATACGATTTGTGTCAGTGTCGAAGCGCTGCTTGTTTTTCTTTGCGGAAAATTAATTTTTCCTATTCGCTTTGTGGACTTTATATCTTCCGTTTCTGGGTGAACACAAAACTCTTCTTCTGTACCTTTGGATTTATGATGGCTTGTTTGTGGATCGTTGCTGGAAGAGGGCGATGGCAAACACCGCTTTTTATTCTTTGTCTTCTGAATCTGAGCTCGGTGACTGGTCAGGCCCGGTATTCCATACCGGAGGAGCAGGCGGAGGGATCGATTGTCGGAAACATTGCAAGGGATTTAGGCTTGGAAGTTGCGAGACTAATATCAGGTAAAGCTCGTATAATAACAAAAGGAAGCCGACAGTATGTCGATCTAAACCGAGACAAAGGCACCCTTGTTATTAAAGAGCGGATCGACCGAGAGGAGCTGTGCGGAAAGACGACGCCGTGTAGTTTCAGCTTCGAGGTCATTTTAGAAAACCCTATCCAGCTTTATCGTGTGACAGTGGAAGTAATAGACATCAACGATAACAGTCCATCGTTCCCAAGAGATGAAATTAGCTTGAAAATCGTAGAAAGTGTTGTGACAGGGACTCGTTTTTCGCTCGAGAGCGCAGAAGACCCTGATGTTGGTCTCAATGATATTCAGAAATACACCCTAAGACCTACTGACAATTTCAAACTCGAAGTGAAAGCCCAGTCTGATGGGGGAAACATTATTGAAATCGTTTTACAAAATCCGTTAGATCGAGAGAAAGAAGAGAGTCACACACTCGTGCTGACTGCTTCAGATAGTGGTGAGCCGCAAAGATCAGGAGCCGTCCGTATTCATATTACTGTTTTGGACGCTAACGATAATGCGCCAGTGTGCAGTCAGCCTGTTTATAAAGCGGAGGTCAAAGAAAACTCACCTGAAGGAACAGTAGTCACCACAGTTAGTGCCAGTGATGTAGATGAAGGAGTTAATGGTGATGTAACATTTTCCATAGCGCATGTCGCTAAAGAGACAAAGCAGCTATTTGAAGTGAATGAAAAAAGCGGAGAGATTAAAGTTGCAGGTGAACTAGACTTTGAAAAGTCTCGAACGTATCCATTAAATGTTCAAGCTAGTGATCGAGGCGGTTATAGGGATACTTGTAAAGTAATTATTCAATTAATTGATGAGAATGATAACATCCCGAGAATACAGCTCATGTCATTTTCAAACTCCATATCTGAGGATTCACCTCCAGGTACCACTATAGCTGTTATTAATGTGGATGATGAAGACTCTAATGAGAATGGTGTTGTGAAATGCTCCATCAACTCAAATATTCCTTTTAAAATCGAGTCATCATTAACAGGTTATTACACGATAGTGACCGATGATTTGATAGATAGAGAAAGTGTTCCTGAGTATAATATCACCATAATTGTGTCAGACCAGGGTTTACCTCCCCTGACAAGCAGTAAAAACATCAATGTTAAAGTATCTGATGTGAATGACAGTCCGCCCAAATTTGAATTTTCTGAATATAGTAAAATTGTACGCGAGAACAACTCTCCTGGGCTTTCAGTGTTTACTCTCAGTGCCAATGATCTAGACTGGGGCCAAAACGCTCGTATTTCTTACTTTCTGGAGGAAAAGGAAATTAATGGCATAGCTGTGTCATCATTAGTGTCAATAAATTCAGAAACTGGTATCGTTCATGCAATGAGGTCATTTGATTATGAGCAGATCAAATGGTTTGAATTTAATGTAACTGCTCGAGATGCTGGGTCTCCTCCTCTGAGCTCTGTGGCTATGATCAAAATAATAGTTCAAGACCAGAACGACAATCCCCCACAGGTCCTGTACCCAGTGCAGACTGGTGGTTCTGTGGTGGCTGAGATGGTGCCTCGTTCAGCAGATGTGGGCTATCTGGTGACTAAAGTGGTGGCTGTTGATGTGGACTCTGGACAGAATGCCTGGCTCTCATATAAACTACAGAAAGCCACTGACAGGGCGCTGTTTGAAGTGGGCTTACAGAATGGAGAAATCAGAACTATCCGCCAAGTGAATGATAAAGATGCAGTCAAACAGAGACTGACTGTTATAGTGGAGGACAACGGACAGCCCTCTCGTTCAGCTACAGTCATTGTGAACGTGGCGGTGGCGGACAGCTTCCCTGAAGTGCTGTCAGAGTTCACCGACCTGATCCATGACAAGGAGTACAATGACAACCTGACTTTTTACTTAGTGTTGGCTCTGGCTGTAGTTTCCTTCCTCTTCATCACATGTGTGGTGGTGATTATATCAGTGAAAATCTACAGATGGAGACAGTCTCGCATCCTGTATCACTCCAACCTGCCTGTGATTCCATATTATCCACCACGTTACTCAGACACTTTGGGGACAGGAACTCTCCAACATGTACACAATTATGAGGTGTGCAGGACGACTGACTCCAGAAAGAGTGACATGAAATACATGCAGCCGATATGTCAAAATCTTGTGAGTGTGGATGGAACTGAGATGGATACACCACAAGTGGAAAAAACCCTTTCAGGCCACTTCTCTCAAATGTCAACTCTGGTAAGTGTCATCAGTATTTATTTATTTTTATTTGTATTTTATATTTCTTCATGCTTTGTTGTCTTCATATATAATGCTTTAAATCAAATGCCAAAGCTATTTCAGTTGCATTTGAGTGTTGCTTTGCAATATGTTATTTTCCTTGAGGACTCATTCTGACCTCAATGCAGTTTCTACTTTTTCAAACAAAACAATACATTTTCCCTGTCAGAACTTTGGATAGATTCCAGTAGTGCACAAAAAGATTTACCAGTACACAATCCCACTCACCATACTGCTTACTAGTATTAACATGTACAGTGTAGTTATCCATATTCAAATACAGTATATCTATATACCTGAGAATATGTGAATTAGCATTATTGGCATCCTTATTCATATAAGACAATAGCAAAAAAACATGTAGTGATTTAATGTTTTATAGAATTATATGTCACTATGTTGTCCTAAAAATTACTAAAGGCTTTCACCAAAGCAAAATTACTGAATCCTCTACTTTTCCTATTTTAGCCAAGGTATTACATAATTTACGAGCAAGAATTGTTGCCAGCTTTTAAGTACCGAGTCTGTGTTTTGGTTTGTTTGAGTATGTTGATGAGTCATTTACACCTGCATACTATCTTTCTCCTTTCTGATCTTGTCTGGGTAATAGTAAAGCTAAAATGGATATCAACATAATTTCATTGTATTTTTGGTTATTTCTAAGAGCGAGAAAACTCGCCATAACCACTGCTGGGAAGATTGACTCAATAGTACTTAGCGTGAAACAGAATGTTTTCTGATCATTATTGAGTTTCTATCATGCCAATATGTGTGTATATGCGTTTTAGGTTTTAGCTGTAACGTTTGAATATCTTCTTCACCAAGTACATTACCTTGAATGGGCTCTGAGTGCCGCTGTTGTTACATGACTGAATATCTGACTGTTCCTGATGGTAGTGCAATGTTCCTCCCCTTTGAAATAATTCGGATTTAAAGCACCGACAGACGACGTTTTCATAGTGTGGTGCCATCCATCCTGTGTCCTTCGTGGAAAGGTCTTGTATCATTTCAACTTAAGGATTTTATGCTATTCCTTTTTCAGCAGAAGGATCACATCGTCTGTACCTTTGGATTTATGATGGCTTGTTTGTGGATCGTTGCTGGCAGAGGCCGATGGCAAACACCGCTTTTTATTCTTTGTCTTCTGAATCTGAGCTCGGTGACTGGTCAGGCCCGGTACTCCATACCGGAGGAGCAGTCGGAGGGATCGATTGTCGGAAACATTGCGAGGGATTTAGGCTTGGATGTTGCGAGACTAATATCAGGTAAAGCTCGTATAATAACAAAAGGAAGCCGACAGTATGTCGATCTAAACCGAGACAAAGGCACCCTTGTTATTAAAGAGCGGATCGACCGAGAGGAGCTGTGCGGAAAGACGACGCCCTGTAGTTTCAGCTTCGAGGTCATTTTAGAAAACCCTATCCAGCTTTATCGTGTGACAGTGGAAGTAATAGACATCAATGATAACAGTCCATCGTTCCCAAGAGATGAAATTAGCTTAAAAATTTCTGAAAATGCAACACCGGGAACTCGTTTTACTTTGGTGAGTGCAGAGGACGCTGATGTTGGTCTTAATGATATTCAAAAATACATCCTTAAACCATCTAATAATTTCAAATTGGAAGGACAAAATCACCCGGATGGGGGCAGATCAATCGAAATGGTTTTACAAAACCTATTAGACCGAGAAAAGGAGGAGACCCAGTCACTCGTTCTAATAGCTACAGATGGTGGTGAGCCACACAGATCAGGGACCGTCCGTATTCATATTACTGTTTTAGACGCCAACGACAATGCGCCAGTGTGCAGTCAGGCTGTTTACAAAGCGGAGATCAAGGAAAACTCACCTGAAGGAACAATAGTCACCATAGTTAGTGCCAATGATGCAGATGAGGGAATTAATGGCGAAGTTATGTATTCCATGCCACATTTATCCAAGGAGGAAACTCAGCTGTTTGAAGTGAATGATAAGAGTGGAGAGGTTAAAGTTGCGGGCAAACTAGACTTTGAAAAGTCAAAGATTTATACATTAAATGTTCAGGCGAGTGATCACGGGGGCTTCACTGATACATGCAAAGTAATTATTCAATTAATTGATGAGAATGATAATGTCCCAACAATACAGCTCATGTCATTTTCTAACTCCATATCGGAGGATTCAGCTCCAGGTACCACTATAGCTGTTATTAATGTGGATGATGAAGACTCTGATGGGAATGGTGTTGTGAAATGCTCCATCAACTCTAATATTCCTTTTAAAATCGAGTCATCATTAACAGGTTATTACACCATAGTGACCGATGATTTGTTAGATAGAGAAAGTGTTCCTGAGTATAATATCACCATAATTGTGTCAGACCAGGGTTTACCTCCCCTAATAAACAGCAAAAACATCAATGTAAAAGTGTCCGATGTGAATGACAGTCCGCCCAAATTTGACATTTCTGAATATAATAAAATAGTACCAGAGAACAACTCTCCTGGGCTTTCAGTGTTCACTCTCACTGCCACTGATCCAGACTGGGGCCAAAACGCTCGCATCTCTTACTTTCTGGAGGAAAAGGAAATTAATGGCATCGCTGTGTCATCATTAGTGTCAATAAATTCAGAAACTGGTATCGTTCATGCAATGCGATCATTTGATTATGAGCAAATTAAATGGTTTGAATTTAATGTAACTGCTCGAGATGCTGGGTCTCCTCCTCTGAGCTCTGTGGCTATGATTAGAATAATAGTTCAAGACCAGAACGACAATCCCCCTCAGGTCCTGTACCCAGTGCAGACTGGTGGCTCTGTGGTGGCTGAGATGGTGCCTCGTTCAGCAGATGTGGGCTATCTGGTGACTAAAGTGGTGGCTGTTGATGTGGACTCTGGACAGAATGCCTGGCTCTCATATAAACTACAGAAAGCCACAGACAGGGCGCTGTTTGAGGTGGGCTTACAGAATGGAGAAATCAGAACTATCCGCCAAGTGAATGATAAAGATGCAGTGAAGCAAAGACTGACTATTATAGTGGAGGACAACGGACAGCCCTCTCGTTCAGCTACAGTCATTGTGAACGTGGCGGTGGCTGACAGCTTCCCTGAAGTGATGTCAGAGTTCTCCGACCTGATTCACGACAAGGAGTACAATGACAACCTGACTTTTTACTTAGTGTTGGCTCTGGCTGTAGTTTCCTTTCTGTTTATCACCTGTGTGGTGGTGATTATATCAGTGAAAATCTACAGATGGAGACAGTCTCGCATCCTGTATCACTCCAACCTGCCAGTGATTCCGTATTATCCACCACGTTACTCAGACACTTTGGGGACAGGAACTCTCCAACATGTGTACAATTACGAGGTGTGCAGGACGACTGACTCCAGAAAGAGTGACTGTAAGTTCGGCAGAGCTGGTAGTCAGAACGTGCTGATAATGGACCCCAGTTCAACAGCGACGATGCAGCGGATACATTGTGAGAAGAGCATCCTGGATGAGCCTGATTCTCCTGTTGAGGTTAGTTGAACAATGTTTGTTCCCTTGAGACGTTACCGTGGTTCTACTGTTTTTTGACATGCCCTGAGTTGTATCTGCATTTAGAATAGTGAATCCCAAGCATTGTGGCAGCGGACTCGTGTTATCAGAACCATGGAGAGCAACTGTATTTGCCTCCCCAAATGTACTATTAGTTCATACTCTCAAACTCTAAGCACATTACCCACAACTCAATTCCATTATCTTATCCTTTGTGTTAACTTCCCTCAAAAATGATTGCATTGTGTATTGAGGCAGGCTTATCTGTTTTATTCTTCTTCTTTTTTTTTTTTTTTATAATAGCGTGTTGGTAATAATGGAAAACATACTTACTGTCACTTTTGAAGGTTCTGTTCCGCCTGTATGTATCTATTTCTTTTCTTTCATGTATGTTTTTTCTGTCAATATTTCCAGCATTTTTTCTTTGTTTGGTATAATTCAGCGATTCAGGAGTATATTAATGATATATTCAATATGCCAATAATGTGAAACTCAGACATCTGAGGGTTTTTTTTTGTACTGTCTTCATAAGATACTTTGACATCACTTAAGTTTACTTCGAATTCAGTTGATTGTTTACTTTATGTGTTGAGTGATAGTTTAGATCACATGATGGAAACGATTGTTAAATTCTCTTTATACTCGGGGCTATTCATTGCTCGATTCGGGCTCTAAGAGACGCTGTTGGTCAGTAAAACAGAGACGGGGTGGTGGTTTTTCACGGAGGAGAGAGAGCAAGAGAGAGAGAGAGAGAGAGAGAGAGAGAGAGAGAGAGAGAGAGAGAGAGAGAGAGAGAGAGAGAGAGAGAGAGAGAGAGATAGGAGGGGGTAAAAGCAGTCTTAGTACGTGTGGGGATATGAGGAAGAGCCAGTCACTCTGACTCCACATTTTGGATCATACATTTTCTTTTCTTTTTTCATATTTATGCGACGAAGTCTATTTTGGGGGATTGTTATGCGTAAATGAATGATTTGATTGGTCGATAGATTCGGAGTTTTACTCATAACGACATGGGCGTACAGCAGCAACGATGCGGAAAATGGACAGCGACATGGCAACTATATATTCTCGCTTCGGCGATATCCATGATCGGTGGTCAAATTCGGTATTCAATTCCAGAGGAGATGAAGAAAGGATCCATGATCGGTAATGTAGCACAAGACCTTGGTTTGGATCTGAGAAGGCTCCGGTCTGGTCGGGCCCGGATTGTGACCGCAGAAAACAACCAGTACACCGAGCTGAAGACAGACAAAGGGATTTTAGTGGTGAACGAGAGGATAGACCGAGAAGAGCTCTGTGGGGAGGTCACACCGTGCAGCTTTAGCTTTGAAATCATTTTAGAGGATCCAATTGAACTGCACAGGGTAACGGTCGAGATATTAGACGTCAATGACCATGCACCCACGTTCAAAAATAAAGTGATTGATTTAGAAATAAGCGAGTCTGCTACGATAGGATCCCATTTCGACTTGGAGAGCGCGTATGATCCCGATGCTGAGATTCACGGCTTGCAAAATTACGTTTTGTCGCCAAATGATAACTTCGTTTTGAAGCAACATTCCAACGCCGACGGAGTTCGCTTTGCTGTGATGATTTTACAGAAGCCACTGGACAGGGAGTTGAACCCGCAGCTCTCTTTAAAGCTGATAGCAGTCGATGGAGGGACTCCACAGCGCTCTGGTACAGTGAATATAGAGATCACTGTTCTTGATGTAAACGATAACCCTCCTGTATTTAATCAGTCTTTGTATAAAGCTGCAGTGGAAGAAAATGTTCCTATTGGCACCTATATAACTACAGTCAATGCATCCGATGCCGACACGGGCTCAAATGGCGAAGTTACATATAGTTTGTCTGACGTCAAGGGGAAAAATGCAGGGAAATTCAAAATTGACAGTGTTTCTGGAAAAATATCAGTTCTTGATGTTATAGATTTCGAAAAAGACAAAAAATACGAGATTAGAGTTATTGCTAAGGACCAGGGTGGTCTAAGTGACGCCACTAAAGTTGTCGTTGAGGTTGTAGACGTGAATGATAATGCTCCCCTTATTAATATAATGTCATTCTCGGGTGTCATTTCAGAGGATGTTTCGCCAGGCACAACTATAGCAGTTTTTAATGTGAAAGATGCAGATTCTGAAAAAAACGGCCAGATATCTTGTTCAATAGATTCCAAGCTCCCGTTTAAAATCCAATCTTCTTTGACTGGTTACTATAATTTACTTTCAGATGTCGCCTTTGATCGCGAAGCAAAACCTGAGTACAATATAACAATAACTGCTACTGACTCAGGTTCATCCCCACTTTACACGAGAAAAACCTTACATCTAAAACTTTCAGACGTAAACGACAATGCTCCGGTCTTCACCAAACCAAGTTATTCTGCATATATAACTGAGAACAATCCCTCTGGTATGTCAATAGTCAGTATAAGTGCAAAAGATGCTGACTGGAACCAAAATGCGAGAATTTCATATTTTCTGGAAGACACGCAGATCAGTGGACAGTCAGTGTCTTCCTTTGTGTCAATAAACTCTGAAACTGCAGTTATCAATGCAGTGCGCTCTTTTGACTATGAACAAATTAAAGAGCTTTTTTTCACAATCAAAGCTCAGGATGGAGGCTCTCCTCCACTCAGCAGCAATGTGACAGTGAAAGTCCAGATCCAGGACCAGAACGACAACCCCCCTCAGGTCCTGTACCCAGTGCAGACTGGTGGCTCTGTGGTGGCTGAGATGGTGCCTCGTTCAGCAGATGTGGGCTATCTGGTGACTAAAGTGGTGGCTGTTGATGTGGACTCTGGACAGAATGCCTGGCTCTCGTATAAAGTACAGAAAGCCACGGACAGAGCGCTGTTTGAAGTTGGCTTACAGAATGGAGAAATCAGAACTGTCCGGCAAGTGAATGATAAAGATGCAGTGAAGCAAAGACTGACTGTTATAGTGGAGGACAACGGACAGCCATCTCGTTCAGCTACAGTCATTGTGAACGTGGCGGTGGCGGACAGCTTCCCTGAAGTGATGTCAGAGTTCACCGACCTGATCCACGACAAGGAGTACAATGACAACCTGACTTTTTACTTAGTGTTGGCTCTGGCTGTAGTTTCCTTCCTCTTCATCACCTGTGTGGTGGTGATTATATCAGTGAAAATCTACAGATGGAGACAGTCTCGCATCCTTTATCACTCCAACCTGCCTGTGATTCCATATTATCCACCACGTTACTCGGACACTTTGGGGACAGGAACTCTCCAACACGTGTACAATTACGAGGTGTGCAGGACGACTGACTCCAGAAAGAGTGACTGTAAGTTCGGCAGAGCTGGTAGTCAGAACGTGCTGATAATGGACCCCAGCTCAACAGGGACCATCCAGCGGATACAGAGTGAGAAGAGCATCCTGGATGAACCTGACTCTCCTATTGAGGTTAGTTCTGATAGATTGTTGGAAGTTTTTATTCACTAGTAAGAGTGTTTTATGGATACCAGCAGTATGATATTTGGTTTCACAGGAAGCCTTCTTTTTAAACTAACTGGTTTGACATTAACGTCTCAGTTAAAAGAGGCAAAGTATAAAAGATGACGAAGAGCATAGAAAAAAACCAAGATATGTATTTTGAGTTCAACTTTGTGTTTTTTGATGTATGCAAATATAGTATAATGAGCCATTCATCATTATTTTTGTCCTCATTGACAATTAGTCTAATAAAAAATATATATTTATTTTCCAGATATGTATTTACTCATACCTTCATGTTAGTCCTCCATAAATTTATATACTAACCAATAATAATAATAATAATAATAATAATAATAATAATAATAATAATAATAATAAGGACGATGATGATGATGATGATGATGATTGTTATTGTTATTGTTATTGTTGTTATTGATGTTGTTGCTGTTATTGTTATTGATATTAGTATTGATATCATTGATATTATTTAGCAATACATGTCATAGTGGAGCAGAATTCAAGTGAACATTTATATGTAAAATAACAAACGTTGTGGTCATTTGTTAGTCAATAGCCAAACGATGTCACCTTACTTAGTTGTAGTGTTTCATACTTGTTCTTGTTGTGACGACCTTTCCTGGTGTGGTATGTTTGGTGCATCCTTTGTGTCAAACAAATCATCCCAACTACTTGTATTCTCAAGCACAAATGGTGTATGATTTGTTTGTTGCTCTCGCATAGAGCAATTTGTAGTTTTCATATTTGGCATGCTTGAAGAGTAAATATGAAGTAAATATGAACTCGTGGACACATTGTGATCAGGCCTTTACATCAACGGGGTAATTCCCACTTGTCTCTGCAGTGTGTAGTTCAGCCCATCCCCCTCACAGGGACGCTGTTGACCAGTGTGCAGAATGACTCAGGCTCAATGTATGTACGTCACCCATCATCTTGAAATGTGACGGAGAAGGAGAGAAAATACAGGCACAGTTAAAACCTGGATATGAACACACACGGACATATTACACGGATTATTGTCGGAAATTCGAGTGTTTGGTCTTGTTTTCTATCATTTATTCAATTGAATATTCTTGCTGCTCTTTGGATTCCATTCTCCTTTTTGTTCACGGGATTTTGACAGAACAATGGCGCACGCAGTAGGTTTACTGTTGTTTCTCTCAGTTGCGACTCTGAACTCGATCTCTGCGCAGGTCAGCTACTCCATTCCTGAAGAAATGGCGAAAGGGTCTTTGATCGGAAATATTGCACAGGATTTCAGTTTGGATATAAAGCGGTTGAAAACGGGAAAGGCTCGAATTTATACAGAAGAAGACAAGGAATACGTCGAGCTAAATAAAGAGAAGGGAGTCCTCGTTACTAAAGATCCAATAGACAGAGAAGCTCTTTGTGGACAGACGACGCCCTGCGCTCTTGATTTTCAAATCATTTTGGAGAATCCGATGCAATTTTACAGCATTACTGTCGAGATTACCGACATTAACGACAACGCACCAGAGTTTCTAAACGGTGAAATTAAGATTGATATAAGTGAAAATGCCCATATTGGGTCAAAATTTGTTTTAGAAAAAGCTGTGGATGACGATGTGGGTAACAATGGGCTGCAAGGCTATTCGCTCAATTCCAACGAAATATTCCGTTTAAATCCGTACCGAATAGGGAGCAGTAGAAATCTTGAAATGGTTTTGAAAAAGACACTTGACCGAGAGGAGCAGGACCGTGTGACATTAGTGTTGACTGCTTTGGATGGCGGCAGCCCACAGCGATCTGGAATAATTCAGATTATCGTAACTGTGTTGGACGCCAATGATAATTCACCCGTTTGCTCTCTAACGGAATATAAGACCAATGTAAAAGAAGATGCACCGAAAGGAGCTGTTCTAACCACAGTCAGTGCGTCAGATGCGGATGAAGGCCCCCATGGCAAAATAAGGTATTCCATTACCAATGCACCAAAAGGAACTTCAGGGTTATTTGACATAAATAACGAAAACGGTGAGGTCGTGCTGATGGGAAAGCTTGATTATGAGAGATTTCCTCATTATGAGATCGACGTTCAAGCATCTGATGAAGGCGGTAACTCAGATGTATGTAAAGTAATAATTGAGGTGCTTGACACGAATGATAACCCGCCAGCAATTAACATCGTATCAGCGTCATCCTCCACATCTGAGGATGTTAAGCAAGGTACTGTTTTAACGATGATGAAAGTCCAGGATCCAGATTCAAACGAAAATGGAAAGGTCCACTGCACTTTAGATGATAATACTCATTTTAAAATGGCGTCCACGTCCAATAATTTCTTTACTTTAGTAACAGACAGTGATTTAGACCGAGAGAAATCGTCTGAGTATAATATCACAGTGATCTGCTCTGATGAGGGAGTTCCCTCCCTCTCCAGCAGCGTCACTCTCACATTACAGATCGCTGATGTCAATGATAATGCACCTGTCTTTGAGAAAAGCTCATATGAGGCCTACATAGTAGAAAACAACACACCAGGTCACTCAATATTCACAATAAAAGCTGCTGATGCTGACTGCAACCAGAATGCTCGTGTTTCTTATTTGCTGGAGGAATCATCTGTTAACGGAGTGCCAGTCTCCTCATATGTGTCTGTCAGTGCAGATAGTGGAGTCATCCGTGCAGTGCGCTCGTTTGACTACGAACAGGTCAAAGATTTCCAGTTTCTCATCAAAGCTCAGGATGGAGGCTCTCCCCCACTGAGCAGCAACGTGACAGTGAAAATCCAGATCCAGGACCAGAACGACAACCCCCCTCAGGTCCTGTACCCAGTGCAGACTGGTGGCTCTGTGGTGGCTGAGATGGTGCCTCGTTCATCAGATGTGGGCTATCTGGTGACTAAAGTGGTGGCTGTTGATGTGGACTCTGGACAGAATGCCTGGCTCTCATATAAACTACAGAAAGCCACAGACAGGGCGCTGTTTGAAGTTGGCTTACAGAATGGAGAAATCAGGACTGTCCGGCAAGTGAATGATAAAGATGCAGTGAAGCAAAGACTGGCTATAATAGTGGAGGACAACGGACAGCCGTCTCGTTCAGCTACAGTCATTGTGAACGTGGCGGTGGCGGACAGCTTCCCTGAAGTGATGTCAGAGTTCACCGACCTGATCCACGACAAGGAGTACAATGACAACTTGACTTTTTACTTAGTGTTGGCTCTGACTGTAGTTTCCTTCCTCTTCATCACCTGTGTGGTGGTGATTATATCAGTGAAAATCTACAGATGGAGACAGTCTCGTATCCTGTATCACTCCAACCTGCCTGTGATTCCATATTATCCGCCACGTTACTCGGACACGTTGGGGACAGGAACTCTCCAACACGTGTACAATTACGAGGTGTGCAGGACGACTGACTCCAGAAAGAGTGACTGTAAGTTCGGCAGAGCTGGTAGTCAGAACGTGCTGATAATGGACCCCAGTTCAACAGCGACGATGCAGCGGATACAGAAAGAGAAGAACCTCCTGGATGAGCCTGACTCTCCTATTGAGGTTAGTTTAACAGAAAAATTGGTTTGATAAAAACACGTTACTTTTTTGTCCCTGGCTATAGTTTTGTTGTTGTTGTTGTTGTTTTTGTTTATTGATGCGTGACGAAGGAAAGAAAAAAAAAAATGTATATTTATTTAAACGTTTGATTTTCTATTTTCTTTTTTTCTTGTCATGTATGGCATCATTTCAAGGGGGAAAGTATCCTTGTGTCGTTTATTTTCAATCAGCACCATGGAAAGCTCCCCAGCCGACCCTTGGGACAGTTTTTGAGGTTTTAGAACAGGCCAAGAAGTGTGATCAAAAGTTAAACAGTTTGTCGTTACAGTTCAGACCGGCATTTCCTCCGGGTGTGTGTGTGTGTGTGTGTGGGTGTGTGTGTGTGTGTGTGTGTGTGTGTGTGTGTGTGTGTGTGTGTGTGTGTGTGTGTGTGTGTGTGTGTGTGTGTGTGTGTGTGTGTGTGTGTGTGTGTGCGCGCATAATTTTACATACAGATGAATACATATACATTTAGAGTGAATTTGTCACTCTTGATTTTTTTTATTGTATTTATTTATTTATGTATTTATTGGAGGTGCCACCGGTTTGTCTTCTCCCTACATCACACAGTGAAGGTAATCTTTCGTGTTCTTTGTATCGTTCCTGACTATACCGAGGGTATCAAATAACGTGGTGGCAGTACATTATTTTCTGCCTTCCACAGCAGTGTGTAGTTCAACTTGATGGGCTCTTAGGGCCGCTGTTGACCAAACGGTGATTGTGAGGAGAAGGAGCCAGCAGTCCCTCCACCCATTAGTACGAATATAGGACAAGAGAAAAGACACAATGAACAGAACGGAATATGATGTCGACTTGATTCTTACTGAGTGGACGGATACTTTTTTTTCCAGTGTGATTTCCAGTCTGCTTGGTGATTACAAAACTTAGTACGTCTCCGTTCAAACTGGATGTTATCTGGATTTGTGCGCGTTTTATTTCGACAGTAACACGACGGTCAGAACAATGAAACGGCAAGTATTGCTTCTCATCTCGTTATTTGGCATCAGCTTAGTAACTGGGCAGGTCAGTTACTCTGTTCCAGAGGAACTGCCGAAAGGATCGTTCGTAGGTGATCTTGCACAGGATTTGGGTCTGGATGTGATAAGATTGAAGTCAGGAAAAGCTCGCATATATGTGGGTGACAGCGCAGAGTACATCGAGCTGAATAAGGAAAAAGGAGTCCTCCTCGTCAAAGATAAAATAGATCGGGAGCGTATCTGTGCACAGACGGCACCCTGTGCTTTGCATTTGCAGGTTATTTTAGAGAATCCGATGGAATTTCACAGCGTTAACGTTGAAGTCAAAGACGTCAATGACAACGCTCCGATGTTCAAACGCGGTGAAATGAAATTCAGAATAAGCGAGTCGGCTGTTATTGGAACGGTATTTTTACTCGAACAGGCAATAGATCTGGATGTGGGTGAAAATGGCCTACAGAGATATTTGTTAAAGCCAACTGATAATTTTGCGTTAAGGCTGCAAAATCAAGCAGACGGAAGCAAGATGGTTGAAATGGTTTTGCAAAAACCTCTTGATCGAGAAAAACAAGATCATGTGTCGCTAGTCCTGACTGCAATAGACGGCGGCGAGCCGCAGCTCTCAGGCGCCGTTCAGATACACATAACTGTGCTTGACAGTAACGATAATGCTCCAGTGTTTACACAGAGAACGTATAAATCGACCTTGAGGGAAAATTCACCATCAGGGATGGTAGTAATCTCAGTTAGTGCCACAGACTTAGATGAGGGATCAAATGGAAAAATATCCTATTCAATTTTAAACTCTGTTGATGATTCCTCTGAAATATTCGACATACACGAAGAAACTGGTGAAGTTAAATTAGTGGGAAGGACAGACTTTGAAAAGAAACGTCAGTATCAAATTCACGTTAAAGCCAGTGACGAAGGTGGACTGGCCGATTCTAGTAAAATTATTGTCGAAATACTTGATACGAATGACAACGAACCAACAATTAATGTGATGTCAAAGTCCAGTGTGGTGCCAGAAGACATCCTGCCTGGTACAGTTGTGACTATTGTAAATATTCAAGATCCAGACTCCGGTGAAAATGGAAAAGTTAATTGTGATATAAACAAAAATGTGCCATTTTCAGTCTCATCCACAACGAATAATTTTTTCAGTATCACAACAGATAGTAATTTAGACCGAGAGATATCATCTGAGTATAACATCACAGTGACCTGCTCTGATGAGGGAGTACCCTCCCTCTCCAGCAGCGTCACTCTCACCTTACAAATCTCTGATATAAATGATAACGCACCTGTCTTTGACAGGAGTTCATATGAGGCCTACATAGTAGAAAACAACACACCAGGTCTCTCTATATTCACAATAAAAGCTACAGACACTGACTGGAACCAGAATGCTCGTGTTTCTTACATCCTGGAGGACTCCTCTGTTAACGGAGTGCCAGTCTCCTCGTATGTTTCCGTCAGTGCAGATAGTGGAGTCATCCATGCAGTGCGCTCGTTTGACTATGAACAGATCAACAATTTCCAGTTTCTTGTCAAAGCTCAGGATGGAGGCTCTCCTCCACTCAGCAGCAACGTGACAGTAAAAATCCAGATCCAGGACCAGAATGACAACCCCCCTCAGGTCCTGTACCCAGTGCAGACTGGTGGCTCTGTGGTAGCTGAGATGGTACCTCGTTCAGCAGATGTGGGCTATCTGGTGACTAAAGTGGTGGCAGTTGATGTGGACTCTGGACAGAATGCCTGGCTCTCATATAAACTACAAAAAGCCACAGACAGAGCGCTGTTTGAAGTGGGCTTACAGAATGGAGAAATCAGAACTATCCGCCAGGTGAATGATAAAGATGCAGTGAAACAAAGACTGGCTGTTATAGTGGAGGACAACGGACAGCCCTCTCGTTCAGCTACAGTCATTGTGAACGTGGCGGTGGCGGACAGCTTCCCTGAAGTGCTGTCAGAGTTCACCGACCTGATCCACGACAAGGAGTACAATGACAACCTGACTTTTTACTTAGTGTTGGCTCTGGCTGTAGTCTCCTTCCTGTTCATCACCTGTGTGGTGGTGATTATATCAGTGAAAATCTTCAGATGGAGACAGTCTCGTATCCTGTATCACTCCAACCTGCCTGTGATTCCATATTATCCACCACGTTACTCGGACACTTTGGGAACAGGAACTCTCCAACACGTGTACAATTACGAGGTGTGCAGGACGACTGACTCCAGAAAGAGTGACTGTAAGTTCGGCAGAGCTGGTAGTCAGAACGTGCTGATAATGGACCCCAGTTCAACAGCGACGATGCAGCGGATACAGAGTGAGAAGAACCTCCTGGATGAACCTGATTCCCCTGTTGAGGTTAGTCTCTACCATATTTAGATTTTTTTTATACAGTCCTAACTTTTTATTTTTTTCCAACACAGAAATATACTGACAACAGCATCTGCAATATGTTTCATTAGCGTCATTGTTTTGCAAAAGTCGGTCTACAAAACGTAGCTTGAGTTCCAGCACCACGGACAGTGCTTGCAAAAGAAAGCACTTGTCCCTTTCTCTTTCTCATATTTTTATTATGTAATTCATTAATTAATTTAAATAAATATTAATACTTACAGAAAACATCGAAAAACAGCATCGAAAATATACTTTCAGTAGTTCCTTGTGTCATTGGTTAATAGGCTACTTGTGTTATTGCAGAAGAATCAACGTGTGTAAATTGTATATTAATTTAACAGCATTGCGGTTAATTAGGATATTTTAGGTGTTGTATTCGTATCCCTTGTTGTAATCCTCGGCTCAGAATATTCTGCAGTGTGCACATAAGTAATAAACTTTTTGTGAGTTGTTACTGTAGCATTTATGTTTTCGTTGTTGCTTTATTTTTCCTATTTTATATTATATCCTGTATTTACTCAGTGTGATCGATTAGTAATTTAACATGTCATTGTTGACGTGTTATGATCCTAAATGAAACTAGAATTATTTCAGTAAAACTAATTGCCTGTTCTTAGTTGTTTAGTTTTACGATGCCTCTAAAAGCGCCCTGCAGTCCAGCACACTGCACAGAGTGTGACGCTGTTCGCCGTTAAGTTTCTGAGGAAACATGTTGCAGTACCTCCCATACACGTCAGCACTGTGCATTCAGAAGCAAAGCCTGCGCTTCCAGTCGGATTTCCCATGAAGATCAGAAGCAAGGGATGTGGCGAATAATGATTGTTTATTCTTTATTTTTTAAACATTCCGAATAGATTTTACCTTTTGGACCTAATTGTTTTGTCTCGAAGTCAAAATTGGAAGCTGAAGAGGGATTTTACCACTTTTCTTCAAAAACGCGTCGATCGGAACAATGGGAATGGAAGCGCTGTTGTTTATCTCGATGCTTTCTCTTCGTGTCATACGGGCGCAGGTCAGCTATTCTGTTCCAGAGGAAATGGAAAAAGGAGCTGTCATTGGAAATATAGCCAATGATTTAGGTCTAGGAGTAGGCAGATTGAATTCCGGTAAAGCTCGTATTTTTACTGGCAACACTGAGGAGTACGTCGAGCTGAAGCGAGAAAAAGGAGTGCTCCTGATGAAGGAGAGAATTGATCGAGAAGCGCTCTGCGGTCAAACAATGCCTTGCGCGCTCCATTTCCAAATGATCCTGGAAAACCCAATGGAGTTTTACACAGTGACGGTTGAAATCACTGATATTAACGACAACCCCCCAACATTCGAGAGAGGTGTGATGAACTATGAAATATCCGAGTCTGCTCTCATTGGAGCTCGATTTGTCCTAGAAAAGGCGATTGACGGCGACGTTGGTTTAAATGGCTTAAGCAGCTACACGCTAAAACCCAGCGATAATTTTGCATTGAAAACCACCAGCCGAGGGGATGGCAGTAAACATGTCGAAATGGTTTTACAAAAACCCTTAGATAGAGAGAAACACGAGCATTTATCATTAATTCTGACCGCTCTGGATGGTGGTTCACCACAGCGCTCAGGGACACTGCGAATATCTATAACTGTTTTAGACGTAAATGACAATCCACCCGTTTGTTCAAAGGCAGAGTATAAAGCAGGTGTAAAAGAAAACGCTCAGGTTGGCACTGTGATAACGACAGTTAAGGCCACCGATGTAGATAAAGGAATTAACGGAAAAGTGACCTATATGATTCCTAAGTCAGCAGCAGCAAGTTTTTTTAAAATAGATCCTGACAGTGGCGTGTTGGCACTAGCGACCAATGTAGATTATGAAAAACGGAGACTTTACGAGCTCGATGTACAGGTGTCAGATCAAGGAGGGTTATCGGACGCATGTAAGGTCATTGTAGATGTGACGGACACAAACGATAATGCTCCGATGATTAATATCATGTCTCGAGCAAATACGCTGTCTGAAAACATGAACCCAGGAACGGTGGTGACAATGCTTAATATTCAAGATCCAGACTCAAACGAGAACGGCAAAGTTAAGTGTGTTCTAAACAAAGATATACCTTTCGACATTAAATCGTCCACAAACCATTTCTTCACTGTTATAACAGACAGTGATTTGGACCGAGAGGCAGCCCCTGAATATAATATCACAGTGACCTGCTCTGATGAGGGAGTTCCCTCCCTCTCCAGCAGCGTCACTCTCACCTTAAAGATCTCTGATGTAAATGATAACGCACCTGTCTTTGAGAAGAGCTCATATGAAGCCTATATATTAGAAAACAACACACCAGGTCTCTCTATATTAACAGTAAAAGCTACAGATGCTGATTGGAACCAGAATGCTCGTGTTTCTTACATCCTGGAGGACTCCTCCGTCAATGGAGTGCCAGTCTCCTCATATGTGTCCGTCAGTACAGAGAGTGGAGTCATCCATGCAGTGCGCTCTTTGGATTTCGAGCAGATCAGACATTTTCAGTTCTATGTTAAAGCGCAAGATGGAGGCTCTCCGTCACTCAGCAGCAACGTGACAGTGAAAATCCAGATCCAGGACCAGAACGACAACCCCCCTCAGGTCCTGTATCCAGTGCAGACTGGTGGCTCTGTGGTGGCTGAGATGGTGCCTCGTTCATCAGATGTGGGCTATCTGGTGACTAAGGTGGTTGCTGTTGATGTGGACTCTGGACAGAATGCTTGGCTCTCATATAAACTACAGAAAGCCACAGACAGAGCGCTGTTTGAAGTGGGCTTACAGAATGGAGAAATCAGAACTATCCGCCAAGTGAATGATAAAGATGCAGTGAAACAAAGACTGACCGTTATAGTGGAGGACAACGGACAGCCCTCTCGTTCAGCTACAGTCATGGTGAACGTGGCGGTGGCGGACCGCTTCCCTGAAGTGCTGTCAGAGTTCACTGACCTGATCCATGACAAGGAGTACAATGACAACCTGACTTTTTACTTAGTGTTGGCTCTGGCTGTAGTTTCCTTCCTCTTCATCACCTGTGTGGTGGTGATTATATCAGTGAAAATCTACAGATGGAGACAGTCTCGCATCCTGTATCACTCCAACCTGCCTGTGATTCCATATTATCCACCACGTTACTCGGACACGTTGGGGACAGGAACTCTCCAACCTGTGTACAATTACGAGGTGTGCAGGACAACTGACTCTAGAAAAAGTGACTGTAAGTTCGGCAGAGCTGGTAGTCAGAACGTGCTGATAATGGACCCCAGTTCAACAGCGACGATGCAGCGGATACAGAGTGAAAAGAATATCCTGGATGAACCTGACTCTCCAATAGAGGTTAGACGTATTTAATGATTTCTTTGTGGAGTTTTTTTCAGTTGCTCTCTTGTATACACATTTTATAACCCATACATTTCACTTAGTTATGTTTTTGTATTACACGTTCAAGTCTATGTTATTGAACCAATGAATGAATTAATGGATGTATTCTGAACATTTAAAAATACAAAAAATAATTGAAAAACAAGTGAAAGAAAGAAAGAAAGAAAGAAAGGAAAACCATCAAAATAGGTAAAGCAAAAAAATATAATTTATTTAGGGCTAGCACACTCCAATTTCTATTGTATGGCACTTGCTTTACATGTTCAAAAGGGGGTTTGGAGAAGAATAAATTCATTTGGAAAAGAAAAAAAAATCTCACTGGAGGTTCTGACGTTAAAGCCACAGTACAATAATTTATGTCGCTATGACTGTTTTGACAGTCAGTCATGGTGTTGATTTTAGCGACCGATAGTAATCATGCAAGTTTGAAACGTTGTTTAAATACCTTTGTCATTCTGCTGTATAAGTTCAGTACCGTGGACAGCGACAAAATGATCGAGCGCCTTGTTGCGGCATGTCGAACTTTTCAATCGAGTACTGGTAACACATACGTGTATTGTATGGCAAAAATTCTACTTTTGACATTGAAAAAATGGACATCAAGTTTAACCAATGGCTTACCATAATAACTACATATAATTGTATCTCTCTCCATTGAATGGATATTCTTCGCTCCTAGTCAGCTCTGTACAGTGCGGGTCTCATTGTTGAACAATCCATCCATATAGCTATATTATTATTTCATCAACTTTCAATACATGCCAATATTATTGATGTTTTTTATTAAATCCAATGGAAAGTGGTGCCTCCTATTGAAATGTGTTTTCTTGTTGTTAAATCAAACTCATACTTCATAGACAGTAGAGTTGATTTTTAGTTGGTGTTCTGCAGTTTTATGATTTGGACTCTTAGGGCCGCTGTTGGCTAAATTGTTTTTGAATGGAAGAGGATTTGTAGCAGTACCTCCCTTCTAATTTCGTCAGTATACAAAGAGAAAACGAGGAACAAGGATCGGACAATGCAGTTCGAGGCGGACTGATTAAAAATTAAACATTCCGCATTTCACTTTGGATCTATCGGATTCTTAAAGACTTTGTTAAAAACCAGGATTTGGTATCAATTTGGAATCTGATTTGTGGATCATACGTGGACTGTGTAGTTTCACTGTGGGGGAAAAAGATCGTTTAGGACAATGAATCGGCAAGTACTGTTGTTTATTTCCCTCCTTTCCTTCGACGTTGCTATCGCGCAGGTCAGCTATTCTATTCCAGAGGAAATGTCAAAAGGATCTCTAGTGGGAAATATAGCGCAGGATTTGGGTTTGGAAATTAAACGTTTGATATCCGGGAAGGCAAAGATCTACACAAGAAACAGCGACGAGTACATCGAGCTGAGAAGAGAAAGAGGAGTCCTCCTCGTCAAGGAAAGGATCGACAGAGAGGCGCTGTGTACAGAGACGGCGCTTTGTGCTTTGCATTTCCAGATCATTTTGGAGAATCCGATTGAATTTTACGCGGTGACTGTTCAGATTACTGATATCAACGACAATGCACCGACCTTTGGGAAAAATGAAATAATTTTTAAGATTAGTGAGTCTGCTGTTTCCGGAGTAAAATTTGACCTAGAAAGAGCTGAGGATCTCGATGTAGGAACTAATGGTGTTCAAAAATATGAACTCAAACCGTCTGATAATTTCGTTTTGAATGTTCTCAATAACGCAGGTGGTCTTAAAAACGTGGAGATGGTTTTACAGAAGCCTTTAGACAGAGAGAAACATGAGCAGATATCGCTCGTGTTGACAGCGGTAGATGGAGGAGAACCGCAGATGTCAGGAACGATGATGATCGTTATTACAGTTTTAGACGCGAACGATAACGCTCCTGTTTTTACACAGCAAACATACAAAGCTACAGTTACTGAGAATACACCTAAAGGCACAATTGTTGCTGCTGTAACAGCCTCAGATGCTGACCAAGGCTCTAACAGTAAAATAACATATTCAATTACAAATACACTAGGAAATGTGATTAAAATGTTTGAAGTGAACTCGGAAACTGGGCAAATTTTTGTAGTTGGAAAAATTGATTTTGAAAAATCCAAACACTTTGAAGTAAATTTGAGGGCGAGTGATGAAGGGGGACTCACTGGTTCATGTAAGCTAATAATTGATGTTCAAGACATAAATGACAACGAACCTGAAATTAATATAATGTCAAAATCTAATGTTATATCAGAAGACGTCACATTAGCCACAGTCGTTACTGTAATAAATGTTGAGGATTTAGACTCAGAAGAAAATGGGGATGTTAAATGTTACATAAACGAAAATATACCGTTTAATTTGAAAATATCTTCAAAACATTTTTATAGTTTAATGACAGACGGTGATTTAGACCGAGAAACATCCTCTGAGTATAATATCACAGTGACCTGCTCTGATGAGGGAGTGCCCTCCCTCTCCAGCAGTGTCACTCTCACCTTACAGATCTCTGATGTAAATGATAACGCACCTGTCTTTGAGAAAAGCTCATATGAGGCCTTCATAGTGGAAAACAACACACCAGGACTCTCTATTTTCACAGTGAAAGCTATAGATGCTGACTGGAACCAGAATGCTCGTGTTTCTTACATCTTGGAGGACTCCTCTGTTAACGGAGTGCCAGTCTCCTCATACGTTTCTGTCAGTGCAGACAGTGGAGTCATCCATGCAGTGCGCTCGTTTGACTACGAACAGATTAAAAATGTCCACTTTCATGTTAAAGCACAGGATGGAGGCTCTCCTCCACTCAGCAGCAATGTGACAGTGAAAATCCAGATCCAGGACCAGAACGACAACCCCCCTCAGGTCCTGTACCCAGTGCAGACTGGTGGCTCTGTGGTGGCTGAGATGGTGCCTCGTTCAGCAGATGTGGGCTATCTGGTGACTAAAGTGGTGGCTGTTGATGTGGACTCTGGACAGAATGCCTGGCTCTCATATAAACTACAGAAAGCCACAGACAGGGCGCTGTTTGAAGTGGGCTTACAGAATGGAGAAATCAGAACTATCCGTCAAGTGAATGATAAAGATGCAGTGAAACAGAGACTGGCTGTTATAGTGGAGGACAACGGACAGCCCTCTCGTTCAGCTACTGTCATTGTGAACGTGGCGGTGGCGGACAGCTTCCCTGAAGTGCTGTCAGAGTTCACTGACCTGATCCACGACAAGGAGTACAATGACAACCTGACTTTTTACTTAGTGTTGGCTCTGGCTGTAGTTTCCTTCCTCTTCATCACCTGTGTGGTGGTGATTATATCAGTGAAAATCTACAGATGGAGACAGTCTCGCATCCTGTATCACTCCAACCTGCCTGTGATTCCATATTATCCACCACGTTACTCGGACACTTTGGGGACAGGAACTCTCCAACATGTGTACAATTATGAGGTGTGCAGGACGACTGACTCCAGAAAGAGTGACTGCAAGTTCGGCAGAGCTGGTAGTCAGAATGTGCTGATAATGGACCCCAGTTCAACAGGGACGATGCAGCGGATACAGAGTGAGAAGAGCATCCTGGATGAACCTGACTCTCCCATCGAGGTTAGACGAATTTGTGTTGTTTGATGTTTTTGCCATGCTCCCTTGTATTCGACATTTTTTTTAGCTGTATGTCTCACTTGTAGTGTTTTTTTTGTTGTTGTTGTTGTTATTATTGTTCTATCAATTTGCAATGCACCTCTTCTTGTGAATTCAGAATTTTTAAAACATCAACCTGAACATTTCATCTTACAAGCTTAGTACAACAATATGAAAATGAGTATCGCTCGTGGTGTAGATGCTTCTCAACTGGTGACCCAAAAGTGTCTTGCAAACCCATTATCAGGAGGTCACCGGCTTTTGCCAGCGGAAACAAATAAATGTTCATGGAAAAAATCCTGAAGGAGTGTTATTAGACAGTGTGTTATCAGGTTACACACCTGCAACAGTAATTTGCATTGGTGCTCTGTAATGCAGGTTGACCTCCGCCATTTCTTATCATAGAAGATCACCCACAAAGTGTGTTTGAGCATAGCAAAACGCATATGTGACGCAGACTATACAAGATAGGGATTAAAAAAATAAATAAATGTGCCAGCATCTTGGTGGCGACCTTGTACAGGTATTGCATTTAGTCGAGCTGGGCTTGCTTTCCAGGGTAGAGGTACCTCCCCATTCCGGTAAATTACTTTGCTGAAATAGCAGCTTTCCTTGCTCAGAACAGTGTGTGGCTCACACACGTTGTTCATCTTGCTGATGTATTTGATTCATGAGATAAACTCGATAATATGCACAGACACATTTATCGTGTCTGTGCAGTGGATGGGATATAAGATCTTTTAATAATAGGACAAGATGGATACATTCAAAAGAGTTCTCCTTGTTGGCGAATCATGTTTCGAAAAGGCGGCTCGACATGTCCCCCATTACAAGTGCATGTTACGAGGCACAACAACTGAACACAGCAGGGGGAAAAAAATAATAAAGAAACTAATCACGGCACATCTATATTAACGACTGGGCATATCGCCCCTAAGGTGTCTTGTTGCAGAGCAACAATGAGAGTCACCTGGTGGAGCTGTCATATGAACACACATTGAAAAAGAGTTTGACCAAGGTAAGCCTCTGCCAGTTTTGGTGCAGCACTGTGATGAGTGGGTATCCTTCACTTGAAACCCGAGCACTAAAACAATTCTCCTGCCGTTCAGCACTACCTGTTAGTGTGGCTTCTCAGCTCTGGTTCAGCTAAAGACAAAATATAGACAGACTGGACATTGAGTAGGAGCCCATAGATGTTTTGACTACTATACTCTTGACTTCAAGACTCTTGTCAGGAGCAAAACACACAAAAAAAAGACAAACAAAAAGAAAACATGCCCTGTTCTCCCATTACTTTTGTCACACTCTGGTTTATGATGTCAGTGTTATGTCCAGATTTGGCGTGAGTGGTGCTTAAATTACCTTCTGATAAGGTAATCCTTTTTTTATTTTATTTTTTTTCATATACTTGAATCCTTTTAATTGCACTTTTTTTCTAACTCAATTTGAGCTTCTGATTCTATAGTGAGACTGAAGAAAGTGTTTCATTTCATTTCCATAGTACGTTTTAGTTGTGATGGATTCAGTGAGTGAGGGTTCTCAGCTAAATATACATAATTTTAACTGTTTTAAAAAATAATTATCAGTAGTTGTCCTTTTAATTCCATGTATTTTGCATGAAAACACCAATTGAGTCTGTTAACAATGGCTATTACTGAAATGATCTGATTGTTATGTAAGCCTTTTGATTAATGCTTGAATGAGTGACTGAATAGTTTTATTGGGACACTGTTATTTATTTGTTTAGTGGGTACTCAGCATTTTGAGCCTTTTAGAAATGACCTTTCAGACTTTCTATGTTTTATGATTGTTGTTGAGGAATACGACCTCTGTTGCTGATTAATTTTGCCTAACTGACCACTACAGGGCTCCAGTCAGAGAGCACACGAGACATCAGAGAGGATTTCAGTCCTTTAGTGAGGAATCTTATGAACGGTGGAGTATTCTGCATACAACGCAGTGAACGGGGCACACAGTTTTTGTATTTTACTAATCAGAGTTTGCCATGGTGAGTTTACGGTTTAGCATTTTATCGTCAGTGACTGCTTCACCATCGTAAACGTGTTTGCCTCCGAACGTGCATAGGTGGAAGGAAGTGCCCACTCGGCCTTTAACAATAAAAGCGCCCACTTCAGAATAAAAGCAGGAAGCCACACTCCACTATAACTTGTAGAATTCTTAACAATTGTGAACGGAAGCACTGATGAATCTGAAAAAAGTAATCAGATTTTACTGAAGTAAATCATTCTGGTTTTAATTACAGTGCTGATTGGACTTCTAAGGGAATATTTCCCTCTCGAGCATGGCCACTTGCTAGTCATTCTGGTTTATCATGAAACTTGTTTTATGTGTTCGCTTACTGCTATCTTTTTTATTGTAGTTTACTGTAGCAGGTTCAAATTGCACTGTCTTATGATTCAGTAATTTTGAGAAGCACAATGTACATAGATTTGGGTAACAGCTTGTTAGAAGGTATCATGGGGGGTCCTGAAGTCAGTTGACAACCAGTGGTGGGGATAATATCGCGAAAAGCAGTCATGCATGATGAAAACATTGTAACCTCTCATTTTGTTGTGTATCTTCATCACCGTGGCCAGCAGCATTTTGAGCGAGACACCTGTTGCGGCATATCGAACTTTTCATTGAAACACTGTTAACACATGTTTGTATGATTAGCGCAACGATCTACTTTTAACATTGAAACATGGCAATCCATTTTAATGAATCGATTTCCCATTATCACGATATTAAATAACTTCAACTCTCTACACTCAATGGATGATCTTCACATAAAGGCAGCTCTGTGCACAGCTCTTCCCACTTAAAAATAAATCAATTCATATATGTATATTAGTATTTTATCGACTTATATCACATTCCAGTATTTATTGATTAGTTTATTAAATATGAAGCAAAGTGGAACATGCTATCAAAATGTGTTTTGTTGTTAAATAACACTCATACTTCATAAACAGTTCATACAAAGTTGATTTTTAGTTTTTGTTCTGCAGTATTACGATTTCGACTCTGAGGGCCGCTGTTCACTAAATTGTTGTTGAATGATAGAGGATTTAGCAGTGCCTCCCTTCAAAGGTCGTCATTATACAAAGAGAAAACGACGAAACAGGATCGGACAATGCTGGTCGATGCGGACTGATTAAAATCTAAACATAACGCTTTTCACTTTGGATGTATTGGGTTGTTAAGACTTAATTGAAAACCTGGTTGTGGGATCAATGTGGACTCTGATTTGTGGAATATAAGTGAACTGTGTGACTTCACTGTGGAGACAGATCGAGTAGAACAATGAATCGGCAAGTACTGTTGTTTATTTCCCTCCTTTCCTTCGACGCAGTGATCGCGCAGGTCAGCTACTCTATTCCAGAGGAAATGTCGAAAGGATCTCTAGTGGGAAATATAGCGCAGGATTTGGGTTTGGATATTAAACGTTTGTTATCCGGAAAAGCGAAGATCTACACTCGAAACAGCGACGAGTACATCGAGCTGAGCAGAGAAAGAGGAGTCCTCCTCGTCAAGGAAAGGATCGACAGAGAGGCGCTGTGTACAGAGACGGCGCTTTGTGCTTTGCATTTCCAGATCATTTTGGAAAATCCGATGGAGTTTTACACGGTTACTGTACAGATTACTGATATTAACGATAATGCACCCACTTTTGAAAAACGGGAAATTGTTTTTAAAATAAGTGAGTCTGCGGTTATTGGAGCAAAATTTGACCTAGAAAGAGCTGAGGATCTCGATGTAGGAACTAATGGCGTCCAAAAATATGAACTAAAACCGACGGATAATTTCTCTCTGAAAATGCACAGTAACGCAGATGGCAATAAAAACGTGGAGATGGTTTTACAGAAGCCTTTAGATAGAGAGAAACAAGAGCAGATATGTCTCGTGTTAACAGCGGTAGATGGAGGAGAACCGCAGATGTCAGGAACAATGATGATCGTTATTACAGTTTTAGACGCGAATGATAACGCTCCTGTTTTTACACAGCAAACATACAAAGCTACAGTTACTGAGAATACACCTAAAGGCACAATTGTTGCTGCTGTAACAGCCTCAGATGCTGATCAAGGCTCGAACAGTAGAATTACATATTCAATTACAAATACATTAGGGAATCTAAAGAAAATGTTTGAAGTTAAACCGGAGACTGGTGCCGTATCTGTAGTTGGAAATATTGACTTCGAAATATCTAAACATTTTCAAATACATTTACGTGCAAGTGACGAAGGAGGACTCACTGATTCTTGTAAGTTATTAATTGACGTGCAAGACATAAATGATAACGCACCCGAAATCAACATAATGTCCAAATCAAGTATGATATCAGAAGATGCACCACTTCATACAGTGATTACAATGATAAATATAGAGGACATAGACTCCGGAGAGAATGGGAATGTGCAATGTTATATTACTGAAAGTATTCCATTTATGTTAAAATCAACAAATAATTTCTATAGTTTAGTAACAGACAGTGATTTAGACCGAGAGAGATCATCTGAGTATAATATCACAGTAACCTGCTCTGATGAGGGAGTACCTTCCCTCTCCAGCAGCGTCACTCTCACCTTACAGATCTCTGATGTTAATGATAACGCACCTGTCTTTGAGAGGAGCTCATATGAGGCCTACATACTAGAAAACAACACACCAGGTCTTTCTATATTCACAGTGAAAGCTACCGATGCTGATTGGAACCAAAATGCCCGTGTTTCTTACTTACTGGAGGACTCATCTGTTAACGGAGTGCCAGTCTCCTCATATGTGTCTGTCAGTGCAGATAGTGGAGTCATCCATGCAGTGCGCTCGTTTGACTACGAACAGATCAAAGATTTCCAGTTCCACATCAAAGCTCAGGATGGAGGCTCTCCTCCACTGAGCAGCAGCGTGACAGTAAAAATCCAGATCCAGGACCAGAACGACAACCCCCCCCAGGTCCTGTACCCAGTGCAGACTGGTGGCTCTGTGGTGGCTGAGATGGTGCCTCGTTCAGCAGATGTGGGCTATCTGGTGACTAAAGTGGTGGCTGTTGATGTGGACTCTGGACAGAATGCCTGGCTCTCATATAAACTACAGAAAGCCACAGACAGAGCGCTGTTTGAAGTGGGCTTACAGAATGGAGAAATCAGAACTATCCGTCAAGTGAATGATAAAGATGCAGTGAAACAGAGACTGGCTGTTATAGTGGAGGACAACGGACAGCCCTCTCGTTCAGCTACAGTCATTGTGAACGTGGCGGTGGCGGACAGCTTCCCTGAAGTGATGTCAGAGTTCACCGACCTGATCCACGACAAGGAGTACAATGACAACCTGACTTTTTACTTAGTGTTGGCTCTGGCTGTAGTTTCCTTCCTCTTCATCACCTGTGTGGTGGTGATTATATCAGTGAAAATCTACAGATGGAGACAGTCTCGCATCCTGTATCACTCCAACCTGCCTGTGATTCCATATTATCCACCACGTTACTCGGACACTTTGGGGACAGGAACTCTCCAACATGTGTACAATTACGAGGTGTGCAGGACGACTGACTCCAGAAAGAGTGACTGTAAGTTCGGCAGAGCTGGTAGTCAGAACGTGCTGATAATGGACCCCAGTTCAACAGGGACGATGCAGCGGATACAGAGTGAGAAGAATATCCTGGACGAACCTGACTCTCCTATTGAGGTTAGAAGCTCTTAATATTTATTTTTCTATGTTTTTTTACGTGCTCACTTGTATTCATCTCAGTTTTTTCTAATCATCCATAAGTCTCACTTGGTTGTGCTTTCGTATGACACGTTTGATGCTTGAATACAACTCTGTGATTTTTTTTTTTTTGGGGGGGGGGGGGGGGGGTTAAAAATGCCTGGCCGTTCTAACTTTAGGACCATAATTCAGTAATTCGAAATTGACTGCCAGTTGAAGTGTTGATAAAAGTGGTATTGATAATCTTACAAGGTTACAACATTGCTAGTATTGCCCGTCACTCGGTTACTTAACTTCAGCACCGTGGACAGCGAGACACAGACCAATCCCCATGTTCCAGCATGTAGTACTTTTCAATAAAGTAGAGTGTTTCCACAATTGTATTGTGAGACCAAACATCTTTTATTTTTAACATTGATATTTGGACATCAGTTTTAATCGGTGTCACATTATTATGTATTATTTAATCTATCGACATTGAATGGATATTCTCCGCTTAAAGATAGCTCTGTACAAGTCGGGTTGCTTTGATTAAACAATCCATTCATATGTTGATATTATTATTTTATCGACTTTTATCACAAGCCAAGAATTATTGATTGGTTTTCTGAACTCCTAGGGAAAGTGGAGCATGCCATCAAAATGCATTGTTCTTTTTTTTTTTTCGTTAAATCAAACTCATTATTCGCAAACAGTACATTTGATTTTTAGTTGGTGTTCTGCAGTAATGTTATTTGGACTCTTAGGGCCGCTGTTGGATAAATTGTTGCAGAATGAAAGAGGATTTGTAGCAGTGCCTCCTTTCTAAGATCGTCAGTATACAAAGAGAAACCGACGAAACAGGATCGGATAATGCTGATCGAGGTGGACTGATTAACAATTAAACATGGCGTTTTTCACTTTGGAGCTATCGGATTCTTAAGATTTTACTGAAAACCAGGCTATGAGATCGATTTGGACTCTGATTTGTGGATTATAAGTGGACTGTGTAGGTTCTCTGTGGAAACAGATCGAGTAGAACAATGAATCTGCAAGTACTGTTGTTTATTTCCTTCCTTTCCTTGGACGCATTGATCGCGCAGGTCAGCTACTCTATTCCAGAGGAAATGTCGAAAGGATCTCTAGTGGGAAACATAGCGCAGGATTTGGGTTTGGAAATTAAACGTTTGATATCCGGCAAAGCGAAGATCTACACTCGAAACAGCGACGAGTACATCGAGCTGAGCAGAGAAAGAGGAGTCCTCCTCGTCAAGGAAAGGATCGACAGAGAGGCGCTGTGTACAGAGACGGCGCTTTGTGCTTTGCATTTCCAGATCATTTTGGAAAATCCGATGGAGTTTTACACGGTTACTGTACAGATTACTGATATTAACGATAATGCACCGACCTTTGAGAAGAATGAAATTCTGTTTAAAATCAGTGAATCAGCAGCGACCGGAGCTAAATTTATGCTAAAAAGAGCAGCCGATCTGGATGTAGGACGGAATGGGGTTCATCATTATGAACTCAAACCGACAAATAACTTTGCTCTAAAAATGCACAATAATGCAGATGGCAATAAAAATGTGGAGATGGTTTTACAGAAGCCTCTAGACAGAGAGAAACAGGAGCAGATTCCCCTCGTATTAACAGCGGTAGATGGAGGAGAGCCGCAGATGTCAGGAACAATGATGATCGTTATTACAGTTTTAGACGCGAATGATAACGCTCCTGTTTTTACACAGCAAACATACAAAGCTACAGTTACTGAGAATACACCTAAAGGCACAGTTGTTGCTACTGTAACGGCCTCAGATGCAGATGAAGGCTCTAACAGTAAAGTAACCTATTCAATTACTAACACGTTAGACAATGTAGGAAAAATGTTTGAGGTGAGGGAGGACACTGGTGAGGTTTTTTTAATTGGAAATGTTGATTTTGAAAAAATTAAAAATGTCCAGATAGATCTAGTTGCAAGTGACGATGGAGGACTGACTGATACTTGCAAGTTAATTGTTGATGTTCAGGATATAAACGACAATACACCTGAAATCAATATAATGTCAAAGTCAAACATTATAACAGAAAATGCTGAGCTCAATACAGTTGTAACGATGATACATATTGAGGATCTAGACTCAGGAGAAAATGGGAACACAAAATGTTTTATCAATGAAAATATACCATTCATACTAAAATCATCCTCAAATAATTTTTATCGTTTAATGACAAACAACGATTTAGACCGAGAGAGATCCTCTGAGTATAATATCACAGTAACCTGCTCTGATGAGGGAGTTCCCTCCCTCTCCAGCAGCGTCACTCTCACATTACAGATCTCTGATATAAATGATAACGCACCTGTCTTTGAGAAAAGCTCATATGAGGCCTACATTGTAGAAAACAACACACCAGGTCTTTCTATATTCAAAGTAAAAGCTACAGATGCTGACTGGCAGCAAAATGCCCGTGTTTCTTACATGTTGGAGGACTCCTCTGTTAACGGAGTCCCAGTCTCCTCATATGTTTCTGTCAGTGCAGATAGTGGAGTCATCCATGCAGTGCGCTCGTTTGACTATGAACAGATCAAAGATTTCCAGTTTCTTGTTAAAGCTCAGGATGGAGGATCTCCTCCACTCAGCAGCAACGCGACAGTGAAAATCCAGATCCAGGACCAGAACGACAACCCCCCTCAGGTCCTGTACCCAGTGCAGACTGGTGGCTCTGTGGTGGCTGAGATGGTGCCTCGTTCAGCAGATGTGGGCTATCTGGTGACTAAAGTGGTGGCTGTTGATGTGGACTCTGGACAGAATGCCTGGCTCTCATATAAACTACAGAAAGCCACAGACAGAGCGCTGTTTGAAGTTGGCTTACAGAATGGAGAAATCAGAACGATCCGCCAAGTGAATGATAAAGATGCAGTCAAACAGAGACTGGCCGTTATAGTGGAGGACAACGGACAGCCCTCTCGTTCAGCTACAGTCATTGTGAACGTGGCCGTGGCGGACAGCTTCCCTGAAGTGCTGTCAGAGTTCACTGACCTGATCCACGACAAGGAGTACAATGACAACCTAACTTTTTACTTAGTGTTGGCTCTGGCTGTAGTTTCCTTCCTCTTCATCACCTGTGTGGTGGTGATTATATCAGTGAAAATCTACAGATGGAGACAGTCTCGCGTCCTGTATCACTCCAACCTGCCTGTGATTCCATATTATCCACCACGATACTCAGACACTTTGGGGACAGGAACTCTCCAACATGTGTACAATTACGAGGTGTGCAGGACGACTGACTCCAGAAAGAGTGACTGTAAGTTCGGCCGAGCTGGTAGTCAGAACGTGCTGATAATGGATCCCAGTTCAACAACGACGATGCAGCGGATACAGAGTGAGAAGAGCATCCTGGATGAACCTGACTCTCCTCTAGAGGTTAGTTCAATAGTGACGCTTTACATGAATACATTTCAAATTGCTCTTGAGGATAAATCTGTGACAATAACTCGAAATTGTCATAAGTTCAAATTTTGTTTTCCATCCTTAAGTTGCAGTCAGTATTAACGTGTGGTCATGCTTTTGTGTTTGTTTTTCCAAGTTTGATTCCATAGTTTTGCTATTTGAAAGCTATAAATCAGATTTTTCTTTCATCTTGCCACGTGATGTATGTTTTTTTTGGTCATTTTTGTGGGTATTTTACCATCAAATAATATATTGTCGAAAAATACATTTCACAATTGTAAACATTTACTCTCATGAATATATATGTATATATTTTTTTTTTCTAATTTATATTAGCATTTCATTGTGAGAGTTTAGAATCAGCTGACAGCCTTGTAACTATTGCAAAAGTTATCCGACTTTGTTTATTTATTTTTTATTTCATTGTCGTTTGAAAATGTTTGAACAACCGCTCATTGCATATATGTATTGTTTCAATTGAGACCTCACTGCTTGTTTTGAAAACCTACGAGACCTTCATGATTTTAGGATCTCTGATAGCGAAAGGAACAAACTGATCAGTTCGCTCCCGCTGCATTGTCTTTCTATTTTCTTTTTTCTTTGCATTTACATTTACTGGACCATTAGCAACTTTCTTCTCGTGTCTTTATTGACATATATACCAATAGTTTAGCATTTAGTGGGAATTCATAACCACAACTTATCACGAAGCTGCTCTCAACTACTATATTTAAAATTGGTGTGATTTATTGCTGGTTTCTCTCATTTTGTAGTACTTCGTCAGTATAACATCCTGCACAATATACTGGTGGGTTTCTGCAGTGTTGTGTTATGAACTCACAGGGCCGCTGTTGACCATGGTGTTGGTGGCAGAGTTAGACTGTATCAGCACCTCCTATACCGCCGACATAAAGCGATAAGCCTCGGAGCGAAAGGATCGACATTGTGGATCTGCGCAATCTCTTATTCGACTAATTTCTGGACATTTTTACGTGTTGTGGATTAATAACAACGACTTGTTTATTTTTGACGGGATGGTTCACCTCTCTTTGGATATATAGACGGATTCCCGAATCTCATCAGGAGAGAAATCTTTGAAAGAACAATGGAGGGAATGATATTGCTGTGTTTATTTTTCCTTTCCTTTGGCTCGGTGATCACCCAGGTCAGTTACACAATACCTGAAGAAATGGCTCAAGGATCAATAATCGGTAACATTGCGCAGGATTTAGGCTTAGAAATCGAGCGTCTGACTTCTGGTAAAGCTCGGATATATTCAAGAGATAGTGACGCATACATTGTGCTGAACCGAGAAAGAGGAGTGCTCCTTGTTAAAGAGAGAATCGACAGAGAGGCGCTCTGCAGACAGACCACGCCGTGTGCGTTACATTTTCAGATAATTTTAGAGAATCCAATCGAATTTTACACGATCACAGTACAGATCACAGATATTAATGACAATGCACCGACCTTCGAGGAAGAGAAAATGGAATTCAAAATTAGCGAGTCTGCCACGATAGGGTCCAAATTTGTGCTACAACGCGCTGTGGATCGAGATGTTGGAAAAAATGATCTCCGAAGGTATGAATTAAAACCCACTGAAAACTTTGCTCTGAAGGGATACAGTAACACTGATGAAAATAAAAACGTGGAGATGGTGTTGCAGAAGCCTTTAGACAGAGAGAAACAGGAGCAGATATATCTCGTGTTAACGGCGATTGATGGAGGAGAGCCGCAGATGTCAGGAACAATGTTGATCGTTATTACAGTTTTAGACGTGAATGATAACGCGCCTGTTTTTATACAGCAAACATACAAAGCTACAGTCACCGAAAATTCACCCAAAGGCACAATCGTTGGTACCGTAAGGGCCTCAGATGCAGATCAAGGCTCCAACAGTAAAATAACATATTCAATTACAAATACATTAGATGACGTCAGAAAGGTATTTCAAGTGAATAAAGAAAATGGAGAAGTATCTTTAATCGGAAATATTGATTTCGAAGATTCGAGAAATTTTCAAATAAATTTGCGTGCTAGTGATGAAGGAGGACTTACAGACTCTTGTAAACTTATAATTGATGTGCAAGATGTAAATGACAACAAACCTGAAATTAATATAATGTCTAAATCTACTGTGATATTAGAAAACGTCAAACTCAATACTGTCGTTACTGTGATAAACATCGAGGATAAAGATACGGGAGAAAACGGAAAAATACAGTGTTTTATTAGTGGTAATGTCCCCTATGTGTTAAAATCATCGGCAAATAATTTCTATACTTTAGTAACAGACAGTGAATTAGACCGAGAGACATCATCTGAGTATAATATCACAGTGACCTGCTCTGATGAGGGAGTACCCTCCCTCTCCAGCAGCATCACTCTCACCTTACAAATCTCTGATGTAAATGATAACGCACCTGTCTTTGAGAGCAGCTCATATGAGGCCTACATACTAGAAAACAACACACCGGGTCTCTCTGTATTCACAGTAAAAGCTACAGATGCTGACTGGAACCAAAATGCCCGTGTTTCTTACTTACTGGAGGACTCCGCTGTTAACGGAGTGCCAATCTCATCATATGTGTCCGTCAGTGCAGATAGTGGAGTCATCCATGCAGTGCGCTCGTTTGACTACGAACAGATCAAAGATTTCCAGTTTCACGTTAAAGCTCAGGATGGAGGATCTCCTCCACTGAGCAGCAACGTGACAGTAAAAATCCAGATCCAGGACCAGAACGACAACCCCCCTCAGGTCCTGTACCCAGTGCAGACTGGTGGCTCTGTGGTGGCTGAGATGGTGCCTCGTTCAGCAGATGTGGGCTATCTGGTGACTAAAGTGGTGGCTGTTGATGTGGACTCTGGACAGAATGCCTGGCTCTCATATAAACTACATAAAGCCACTGACAGGGCGCTGTTTGAAGTTGGTTTACAGAATGGAGAAATCAGAACTATCCGCCAAGTGAATGATAAAGATGCAGTGAAACAAAGACTGGCTGTTATAGTGGAGGACAACGGACAGCCCTCTCGTTCAGCTACAGTCATTGTGAACGTGGCGGTGGCGGACAGCTTCCCTGAAGTGATGTCAGAGTTCACCGACCTGATCCACGACAAGGAGTACAATGACAACCTGACTTTTTACTTAGTGTTGGCTCTGGCTGTAGTTTCCTTCCTCTTCATCACCTGTGTGGTGGTGATTATATCAGTGAAAATCTACAGATGGAGACAGTCCCGCATCCTGTATCACTCCAACCTGCCTGTGATTCCATATTATCCACCACGTTACTCGGACACTTTGGGGACAGGAACTCTCCAACATGTGTACAATTACGAGGTGTGCAGGACGACTGACTCCAGAAAGAGTGACTGTAAGTTCGGCAGAGCTGGTAGTCAGAACGTGCTGATAATGGACCCCAGTTCAACAGGGACGATGCAGCGGATACAGAGTGAGAAGAGCATCCTGGATGAACCTGACTCTCCTATTGAGGTTAGACGAATTTCAAACTGTTATTGTTTAACAAGTTACATAATTACAATTATTAATTTCTTGTTTCTTTTCATGAGCTTATTAAAAGGCAAGCAGCTGAGCGGTTTTTGTTTTTCTGCTGGTTTTTTTTGGTTTTTATCTCTTGACACATGCTTGGTCACCCTTAAAATGTAGTTATTTTATCCATGACAATGTGTTTCATTGATGGAAATTTTTAGAATTTTGATCGGGAATTTGTATTTGATTGATTGATTGATTGATTGATTGATTGATTGCTTGATTGATTGATTGCTTGATTGATTCGTTGATTGATTTATTGCTTGATTGGTTGATTAATTAATTTATTGATTGATTGAGTGATGTTTCGTATCCTTCACACAGTCGTTTTTCAGTAGCTTTTTTTCAGTAACATGTGGAACCTGCTGCAATTTAAAGTGCTCTTCCTTCAGTAAATGTATTTCAGAACCGTGGAGAGCGACGTGATTAGTTGAAGTTGTAGTATCCGTAAACTTGTGTGGAAATGATGTTCAATAATTTTTTTTCTGCATTCAGTCTTCTCCTTCTCACCTCATGTAGTATATCTGAAGGTTTTTTCCTCATAATTATTGCATCTGTTTAACTCTCTTCAGTGGTTGTTTTCTCAGATAATATCTTCTCCACTCAGTCAAGACACACGCCTTCTTTTTGTTTTCCATTATCGGACATGCTTTGTCTTAATAATTATTTTATTATAAATGCATTGATTTTTATGTCCAATATATATATATATATATGTGTGTGTGTGTGTGTGTGTGTGTGTGTGTGTGTGTGTGTGTGTGTGTGTGTGTGTGTGTGTGTGTGTGTGTGTGTGTGTGTGTGTGTGTGTGTATTTATTCGGTGTATTTCAATATTTGGACTCTTAGGGCCGCTGTTGACCATGATGAATGTTGCTGGTTGAGATTGTATTTGTAGCAGTCCCTCCTTTCTGAGATCGTCATTATACAAAGAGAAAATGACGACCAAGGATCGGACAATGCTGGTCATGGCGGACTGATTACAAATGAAACATATCTCGATTCAGTTTGGATCAATCGGATTCTTAAGACGTCACTGAAAATAGGTTTTGGATTATTGTGGTTTCTGTTTTATGGATTATACGTGGATTTTGTAGCTTCACTGTCGACAAAAGATCCAGTTGAACAATGAATCGGCAAGTACTGTTGTTTATTTCCCTCCTTTCCTTCGACGCAGTGATCGCGCAGGTCAGCTACTCTATTCCAGAGGAAATGTCAAAGGGATCTCTAGTGGGAAACATAGCGCAGGATTTGGGATTGGAAATTAAACGTTTTATATCCGGGAAGGCAAAAATCTACACTCGAAACAGCGACGAGTACATCGAGCTGAGCAGAGAAAGAGGAGTCCTCCTCGTCAAGGAAAGGATCGACAGAGAGGCGCTGTGTACAGAGACGGCGCTTTGTGCTTTGCATTTCCAGATCATTTTAGAGAATCCGATTGAGTTTTATACAGTTATTGTTCAGATTACTGATATTAATGACAATCCTCCGACCTTTGAAAAAAACGAGATGAAATTTAAAATTAGCGAATCAGCGACCACTGGGGCAAAATTTGTCCTAGACAGAGCTGTAGATCTGGACGTTGATGTCAATGGCCTGCAGGATTACATTTTAAAACCAACCGATCATTTTGCTTTAAAATTGCAGAGTAACACGAATGGCAATAAAAACGTGGAGATGGTTTTACAGAAGCCTTTAGACAGAGAGAAACAAGAGCAGATATCTCTCGTTTTAACAGCGGTAGATGGAGGAGAGCCGCAGATGTCAGGAACATTGTTGATCGTTATTACTGTTTTAGATGTTAATGATAACGCCCCTGTTTTTACACAGCAAACATACAAAGTGACAGTCACTGAAAATTCACCTATAGGTACAGTTGTTGCTACTGTAACGGCCTCAGATGCGGATGAAGGCTCAAACAGTAAAATAACCTATTCAATCACTAACACGTTAGACAATGTAAGGAAAATATTTAAGATCAACGGGGAAAACGGGGAAATTTCATTAATAGAAAGTATCGACTTTGAAAAATCAAAACACTTTCAAATAAATTTGCTTGCAAGTGACGATGGAGGCCTGACAGATTCCTGTAAGTTAATCGTAGATGTGCAAGATGTTAATGATAATGAGCCTGAAATCAACATAATGTCCAAATCTAATCTTATATCAGAGGATGCTAAACTTCAAACGGTTGTGACTGTGATAAACACTGAAGACCTGGATTCAGGAGAGAATGGAAAAGTGCAATGTTTTATCAACGAAAATGTACCATTTGCTTTAAAAACATCAACAAATAATTTCTATAGTTTAGTGACAGATAGTGATTTGGACCGAGAGACATCCTCTGATTATAATATCACAGTGACTTGCTCTGATGAGGGAGTACCCTCCCTCTCCAGCAGTGTCACTCTCACGTTACAAATCTCTGATGTGAATGATAACGCACCTGTCTTTGAGAGGAGCTCATATCAGGCCTACATAGTAGAAAACAACACACCAGGTCTCTCTATATTTACAGTAAAAGCTATAGATGCTGACTGGAACCAGAATGCTCGTGTTTCATACTTACTGGAGGACTCCTCTGTTAACGGAGTGCCAGTCACCTCATATGTTTCTGTCAGTGCAGATAGTGGAGTCATCCATGCAGTGCGTTCTTTTGACTATGAACAGATCAAAGATTTCCAGTTTCTCATCAAAGCTCAGGATGGAGGCTCTCCTCCACTTAGCAGCAACGTGACAGTGAAAATCCAGATCCAGGACCAGAACGACAACCCCCCTCAGGTCCTGTATCCAGTGCAGACTGGTGGCTCTGTGGTGGCTGAGATGGTGCCTCGTTCAGCAGATGTGGGCTATCTGGTGACTAAAGTGGTGGCCGTTGATGTGGACTCTGGACAAAATGCCTGGCTCTCATATAAACTACAGAAAGCCACAGACAGGGCGCTGTTTGAAGTTGGCTTACAGAATGGAGAAATCAGAACTATCCGTCAAGTGAATGATAAAGATGCAGTGAAACAACGACTGGCTGTTATAGTGGAGGACAACGGACAGCCCTCTCGTTCAGCTACAGTCATTGTGAACGTGGCGGTGGCGGACAGCTTCCCTGAAGTGATGTCAGAGTTCACCGACCTGATCCACGACAAGGAGTACAATGACAACCTGACTTTTTACTTAGTGTTGGCTCTGGCTGTAGTTTCCTTCCTCTTCATCACCTGTGTGGTGGTGATTATATCAGTGAAAATCTACAGATGGAGACAGTCCCGCATCCTGTATCACTCCAACCTGCCTGTGATTCCATATTATCCACCACGTTACTCGGACACTTTGGGGACGGGAACTCTCCAACATGTGTACAATTACGAGGTGTGCAGGACGACTGACTCCAGAAAGAGTGACTGTAAGTTCGGCAGAGCTGGTAGTCAGAACGTGCTGATAATGGACCCCAGTTCTACAGCGACGATGCAGCGGATACAGAGTGAGAAGAACATCCTGGATGAACCTGACTCTCCTATAGAGGTTAGACTTATTTAACATCTTTCTTCTGCATGGCCACCTATAGACATTTCAAGTTAAAGCTTTAGCTACATTTAAAGGTGAATACATGCATTTATTGGCCCAATGGCTCTTTCTTTTCTTTTCAACCAGTCAAAAAATGTTTAACAGCTGCTGGTGGTTTTAATCCTACAGCTACTCGTGGTTTTCATCCGCCTTCTACGTATGACTCTTAGAAACTTAAATTCATTCTTTCCATTTTACGTACTTCTTATGTAATTTGTCCTCTGCTCTTAAATCGAAGTTTATCACACATTTAGCGAGTGTTGTAATCTGGATTTTGTTGTGTCATAAATGTTCAACTAAGTTGAGAATCCACATTCCATTACATGTCTACGGTGTTACGTTTTGTTTGAAAAATAAGATAATAACAATACATACATCCACACTAAAAAAAAGAAAATCAACTCAGCAGTTTTTCAGTTTACATATCAGAAATATGTTTGATTGACATGAGTATATTGAGTTTCTTGTTGTTAAATGGTTCATTCTAATAATTGTTGTTAAGGTAATATGAATAATGGGGATGAAATCTACTTATTATGAATATTTAGAAATGTGTGACATGATTAGATGACATTAACTCAACAAATTATTTTTGTGAGGGTGGAAATAACTGAGAATGTTTTTTTTTAGTTCACAGTTCTACCTGTTTTCCAATTGGATCGGGGCATGTGTGTGGTATGGGGCTTAGAAAGCCATTTAACGTGTGTATCAGCAGGTTTTGAAGTTGTTTGTTTTCGTTTTTGTATGTTTCAGCACGTTGGACAGCGACAGTTTTTGTGTCCTTTTTTTTGCTTCACATTGTGAAGCTTTATGTTACACAATGTGCAATGGCATCCATATAGAATTTCAAAAGTGAAATATTGAAACTCGTGATTATTGTATGCTTGTTTGTAGATGGTTTAATTCATTCATCCATCTTCGACCACTTTATCCTGGGCAGAATAGCGGGTTGCTGGGACCAATTTTAGCTCATTTTGGATAAGAGCAGCGTACACCCTGGACAGCTTGTCAGTCCAACACACTATACTTAGTTGATTATTTGAAATATCGCACCAAATATAGATGCATATTTTCATTCAAAGAAGTGTGTGATCCCGAATACAATATATATAATGACTTCAGGAGAGTTTAAAGCTGGCAACTCCTCTATATTGTTCTTCGAATTGCCTAGTAAAAAGTAGTTCATGCTTAATTTCTGCAGTTTTCCAATGTGAACTCTTAGGGCCGCTGTTGGCCTGTGAGTGTTTCTTTCTGGCAGCAGGATTGTTGCAGCACCTCCCATATCTCTTCGACACAATAAAGAAAGAACACGACGTTGAGGAACAGTCACTCGAGTTTTGAGCAGAATTTAAAAAAACAATTCGATCTGTGGAGATATCTGACCAATCTCAGTGATGCCTTTTCTGGATTAAGGAAGGACACACGATACTTTTCACCTCTGTGGAATATAAATCTTGTGGAGTATAGTACATCAAATCGTATTGAACAATGACAAGGCAAGTGCTGTTGATTGTCTGTCTCCTCTCCGTCGGCTCGGTGTTTGGACAGGTCAGCTACTCCATTCCTGAAGAAATGACGAAAGGATCGTTAGTCGGTAACATAGGGCAGGATTTAGGTTTAGAAGTAAAACGTTTGATTTCTGGCAAAGCCCGAATTTTTACACGAGACAGCGACGGATATATCGAGCTGAACAGAGAAAGAGGAGTCCTCCTTGTAAAAGACAGAATCGACAGAGAGGCGCTCTGCAGACAGACGACGCCGTGTGCGTTACATTTCCAAATCATTCTAGAGAATCCGATGGAATTTTATACGGTCACTGTACAGATTACTGATGTTAACGATAATTCACCGACTTTTAAGAAACGTGAAATGGTATTCAAAATCAGCGAATCGGCAACCACCGGTGTAAAATTTATGTTAGAAAGAGCAGTGGATTTGGATGTCGGAATTAATAGTGTTCATGGATACGAATTAAAATCAACGGATAATTTTTCTCTGAAAGTGTATAACAGCGGGGATGGCAATAAAAACGTGGAGATGGTTTTGCAGAAGCCTTTAGATCGAGAGAAACAGGATCAGATTTCTCTCGTGTTAACAGCAGTAGATGGAGGAGAGCCGCAGATGTCAGGAACAATGTTAATCGTTATTACTGTCATAGACGCGAATGATAACGCTCCTGTTTTTACACAGCAAACATACAAAGCTGCAATTATTGAGAATTCACCTAAAGGCACAGTTGTTGCTACTGTGACAGCCTCAGATGCAGATCAAGGCTCTAACAGTAAAATAAAATATTCAATTACAAATATGTTAGATGATGATCGTAAAATATTTGAAATTAATCAGGAAAATGGTGAAGTTATTTTAATTGGAAATGTTGATTTCGAGGAGTCAAGAATCTACCAAATAAATTTACACGCCAGTGACAACGGAGGACTTACAGATTCTTCAAAATTAATTATTGATGTCCAGGATGTAAATGACAACGTTCCTGAAATTACCATAATGTCAAAATCAACTGTGATATCTGAAAATGCTGCTCTGCATACAGTTGTTACGATGATAAACATTGATGACAAAGACTCGGGTGAAAATGGAAAAATACATTGTCTCATGACTGACACTGTACCTTTCATTTTGAAATCATCAAAAAATAATTTCTATAGTTTAGTAACAGACAGTGATTTAGACCGAGAGAGATCAGCTGAGTATAATATCACAGTAACCTGCTCTGATGAGGGAGTACCCTCCCTCTCCAGCAGCGTCACTCTCACCTTACAGATCTCTGATGTAAATGATAACGCACCCGTCTTTGAGAAAAGCTCATATGAGGCCTACATAGTAGAAAACAACACACCGGGTCTTTCTATATTCACAGTAAAAGCCACAGATCCTGACTGGAACCAGAATGCCCGTGTTTCTTACATCCTGGAGGACTCCTCTTTTAACGGAGTGCCAGTCTCCTCGTATGTTTCCGTCAGTGCAGATAGTGGAGTCATCCATGCAGTGCGCTCGTTTGACTACGAACAGATCAAAAATTTCCAGTTTCATGTTAAAGCACAGGATGGAGGCTCGCCTCCACTTAGCAGCAACGTGACAGTGAAAATCCAGATCCAGGACCAGAACGACAACCCCCCTCAGGTCCTCTACCCAGTGCAGACTGGTGGCTCTGTGGTGGCTGAGATGGTGCCTCGTTCAGCAGATGTGGGCTATCTGGTGACTAAAGTGGTGGCTGTTGATGTGGACTCTGGACAGAATGCCTGGCTCTCATATAAATTACACAAAGCCACAGACAGGGCGCTGTTTGAAGTGGGCTTACAGAATGGAGAAATCAGAACTATCCGTCAAGTGAATGATAAAGATGCAGTGAAACAAAGACTGGCTGTTATAGTGGAGGACAACGGACAGCCCTCTCGTTCAGCTACAGTCATTGTGAACGTGGCGGTGGCGGACAGCTTCCCTGAAGTGCTGTCAGAGTTCACCGACCTGATCCACGACAAGGAATACAATGACAACATGACTTTTTACTTAGTGTTGGCTCTGGCTGTAGTTTCCTTCCTCTTCATCACCTGTGTGGTGGTGATTATATCAGTGAAAATCTACAGATGGAGACAGTCTCGCATCCTGTATCACTCCAACCTGCCTGTGATTCCATATTATCCACCACGTTACTCAGACACTTTGGGGACAGGAACTCTCCAACATGTGTACAATTACGAGGTGTGCAGGACGACTGACTCCAGAAAGAGTGACTGTAAGTTCGGCCGAGCTGGTAGTCAGAACGTGCTGATAATGGACCCCAGTTCAACAGGGACGATGCAGCGGATACAGAGTGAGAAGAGCATCCTGGATGAACCTGACTCTCCTATAGAGGTTAGACTTAACATTTTTTCTTAAACATTATTACCTATGGACGTTCCATGTTAAAGCTTTAGCTATATTAAAAGGTGAACATGTTAAGTTTATTGGCTCGATGCCTCTCTGTTTTTGTTTTAACCAATCAAATAAATAAATAAATAAATAAATAATGGGTTTTTCAGCTCATGGTGGTTTAAATCCGGTGTTTATATATTACTCTTGGGACATTTGTTTGATACTTTCCATTTTACTTATTTCTTACGTTATTTGTTCTTTGGTTATTAATTGCATTCTGTCACACACCTACCAAGAGTTACATTGTAAATTGTATTGAATAATAAATCTCCAACTAAGTGGAGAAGCTAACTTCCAAATTGTGTTGATGGCGATACTTCTCTTTGGTATTATTTTATGTTTAATTTTTTTAAAGTATACTACCTATATATTTATTTCGAACTGTGGCTTCCAATAATCTCAAGGCATGCCTGTGGTTTAGGGGCTTTCTGTTATAATCCATTATTGTGTGGGTGTTGGCACGTTTGGTAGTGCTTTGTGTTCGCCTTGTGTTTTTCAGAACATTGGACAGCGACCGTTAGTATTAGTCCTTTTTTGCTGCGCCTCCTGCGTTAGTGGCGTCCTTATATAATTCCAATAGTGACATTTTTGAAGTATTTCAACTAGTGGTCTTGTATATGCTTGTTTGTAGATGGTTCAATTCATTCATCCAATGTCGACCACTTTATCCTGTGCACAATAACGGGGTTTTTGTACCAAACTCAGCTAATTGTGGGCAGGGGCATGGGACACCCTGGACAGCATGTTAGTCCAACACAGTAAATAGGTGCTTTTTTAAAATATCACACCTAATAAAGACAAAGATTTTTATTCAGTGAAGTTTGTGGTCCTTGAGACATTATTGACAATGGAGCGATGAAAGCTCACAACACCTGTATATTGTTGTTCGAAATGCCGAGTAAAAAGTAATTCATGCTCAATTTCTGCAGTTTTCCGATGTGAACTCTTAGGGCCGCTGTTGGCCTGTGAGTGTTTCTTTCAGGCAGCAGGATTGTTGCAGCACCTCCCATATCTCGTCGACACAATAAAGAAAGAACACGACGTAGAGGAACATTCACTCGAGTTTTGAGCCGAATTTAAATAACACGTCGATCTTTGGGAATATCTGACTGATGTGGGTGATGCCTTTCCTGGATTAAGGAATGATACACGATATTTTTCAACCCGGTGGAATATAATCATTCGCGAGGACAGTAAATCAAATCGTATTGAACAATGACAAGGCAAGTGTTGTTGATTGTCTGTATCCTCTCCGTCGGCTCGGTGTTTGGACAGGTCAGCTACTCCATTCCTGAAGAAATGACGAAAGGATCGTTAGTCGGTAACATAGGGCAGGATTTAGGTTTTGAAGTAAAACGTTTGATTTCTGGCAAAGCCCGAATTTTTACACGAGACAGCGACGGATATATCGAGCTGAACAGAGAAAGAGGAGTCCTCCTTGTAAAAGACAGAATCGACAGAGAGGCGCTCTGCAGACAGACTACGCCGTGTGCGTTACATTTCCAAATCATTCTGGAGAATCCGATGGAGTTTTACACGGTTAGTGTACAGATCACTGATATTAACGACAATGCCCCGACATTTGAAAAGAGCGAAATGATTTTCAAAATCAGCGAGTCCGCAACGATCGGTGCGAAATTTGTTCTTCAGCGGGCGGTGGATCTTGATGTCGGGATTAATGATCTAAAACGCTACCAATTGAGGCCGACAGACAATTTTGCTCTAAAAACGCACAGTGACGCCAATGGAAATAAAAACGTTGAGATGGTTTTACAGAAGCCTTTAGACAGAGAGAAACAGGAGCAGATATCTCTCGTGTTAACAGCGGTAGATGGAGGAGAGCCGCAGATGTCAGGAACAATGATGATCGTTATTACAGTTTTAGACGTGAATGACAACGCTCCTGTTTTTACTCAGCAAACGTACAAAGCTATAGTAACTGAAAATTCATCTAAAGGCACAATCGTCGCCACTGTAGCAGCCTCCGATGCAGATCAAGGCTCTAACAGTAAAGTAACGTATTCGATCACAAATACATTAGATGATATCAGTAAAGTGTTTTCTATAAATGAGGACAATGGAGAAATTATCTTGGTTGGAAATATTGATTTTGAAGAGTCCCGAAGTTATGAAATAAATTTACTTGCCAGTGATGAAGGAGGACTTACTGATTCTTGTAAATTAATTGTTGACGTGCAGGATAAGAATGATAATAAGCCTGAAATAACCATAATGTCTAAATCCAATGTTGTTTCAGAAAACGCAAAAATAAATACAGTTGTGACAATGATAAACATTGAGGACAAAGACTCGGGGCAAAATGGAAATGTACAATGTTTCATTGATGACAACATACCTTTTGCTTTAAAAACCTCAACAAACAATTTCTATAGTTTAGTGACAGACAGTGATTTAGACCGAGAGAGATCATCTGCGTATAATATCACAGTGACCTGCTCTGATGAGGGAGTGCCCTCCCTCTCCAGCAGCATCACTCTCACCTTACAGATCTCTGATGTAAATGATAACGCACCTGTCTTTGAGAGGAGCTCATATGAGGCCTACATAGTAGAAAACAACACACCAGGTATTTCTATATTCACAGTAAAAGCTACAGATGCTGACTGGAACCAAAATTCCCGTGTTTCTTACTTACTGGAGGACTCCTCTGTTAACGGAGTGCCAGTCTCCTCATATGTGTCCGTCAGTGCAGATAGTGGAGTCATCCATGCAGTGCGCTCGTTTGACTACGAACAGATCAAAGACTTCCAGTTTCTTGTTAAAGCTCAGGATGGAGGCTCTCCTCCACTTAGCAGCAACGTGACAGTGAAAATCCAGATCCAGGACCAGAACGACAACCCCCCTCAGGTCCTGTACCCAGTGCAGACTGGTGGCTCTGTGGTGGCTGAGATGGTGCCTCGTTCAGCAGATGTGGGCTATCTGGTGACTAAAGTGGTGGCTGTTGATGTGGACTCTGGACAGAATGCCTGGCTCTCATATAAACTTCAGAAAGCCACAGATAGGGCGCTGTTTGAAGTGGGCTTACAGAATGGAGAAATCAGAACTATCCGCCAAGTGAATGATAAAGATGCAGTGAAACAAAGACTGACTGTTATAGTGGAGGACAACGGACAGCCCTCTCGTTCAGCTACAGTCATTGTGAACGTGGCGGTGGCGGACAGCTTCCCTGAAGTTATGTCAGAGTTCACCGACCTGATCCACGACAAGGAATACAATGACAATCTGACTTTTTACTTAGTGTTGGCTCTGGCTGTAGTTTCCTTCCTCTTCATCACCTGTGTGGTGGTGATCATATCAGTGAAAATCTACAGATGGAGACAGTCTCGTATCCTGTATCACTCCAACCTGCCTGTGATTCCATATTATCCACCACGATACTCAGACACTTTGGGGACAGGAACTCTCCAACATGTGTACAATTACGAGGTGTGCAGGACGACTGACTCCAGAAAGAGTGACTGTAAGTTCGGCCGAGCTGGTAGTCAGAACGTGCTGATAATGGACCCCAGTTCAACAGGCACGATGCAGCGGATACAGAACGAGAAGACCCTCCTGGATGAACCTGACTCTCCTATCGAGGTTGGTCTTTTTTGTATGATCACGCCAGGATTTTATTGTTGACGTTTTGTTATTTAAAATAGTCTCAGGAAAACCAATATGATCTATTAAGATAAGCGCACCTATGTTCTAAAATTCTTGTTTTCCCCGCCTTCTGTGTCAAAATTTGGTACTCGAGTGTTGGTGTCCTCCATGTTTTTTGGTATCTCCTGGTTGCACACCGAACTGCAATCAAGTGGTCGTTATTGGCTTTTCCCCAAGCTTTTGGATGCCATCAACATTAGGCCGAGGCGTGTTCAAAAAGAGAGCCATTTAAAACATGCTGGACCGCAGATTGACGCATCTGGCATCCGCGATGTATTTCAGCACCACGGACAGCAAAAATCAAATCCTCTGATATGCAGTTGTTTATTTCTTTTGTTATACATTGTCCTGGCACTAAAAAAATGTGTTGTATGTCTCCTTGTTTCTTAAACACGTGGGATTTACGCAATATGACTCTCTGTGACTTTGGTTTTTATTATACAAATAATAAAAAAGAAGATAGAATATCAAGACTTTGAATAACTTCCTTACATGCATTGGCTTTTTTTGCGCCGTCTTGTACACCCGTGCAGTTTCATGTATTTCACTCTTAGCGACGCTGTTGGCCAATGCGTGGATGTTCCACTTCAGATTCCACAAGCACCTCCCAGATCATTTAGATTTGCTGAATGCAGAATCGTGACAGTATTTAGTCCGACATATCGAGGACACTACAAACGGGCATACGCGATTGATTTTTTATTTTTTTTTTCTGGGCATTTGCATTGACACAGCTTCATTTTTTACACTTTGTTGAGTGTGGAATATTCCACACTCGTTTCTTGGATTGTTGTTCTTTTTCGACCCGAAAATAGAGGAAGACCGACAGAGAACAATGAGGTGGCATTTACTGTTGTTTTTCGTGACGCTGGCTTCCCGTCCTGCCCTCGGGCAAGTTAGTTATTCTATTCCTGAAGAAATGTCAAAAGGCTCGCTGGTCGGTAACATAGCACAGGATTTAGGATTGGACCTAAAGCGTTTGAAAACGGGAAAAGCTCGCTTGCATGTCGGGCACAGCGCCGAATACGTCGAGCTGAACAAAGAAAGGGGGGTCCTTCTCATCAAGGAGAAGATAGACAGGGAGGCTTTATGCAAACAAACGATTCCGTGTGCCTTACATTTCCAAATGATTTTAGAAAGTCCCATCGAGTTTTATCGCATTACGGTAGAAATCACAGATATAAACGACAACGCCCCCGTTTTCAAGATGAACAGCATGCTATTTGACATTAGTGAATCGGCTGTGAGGGGCGCAAAATTTGTACTTGAGAAAGCGCTGGATTCTGACGTTGGGGTTAACGGACTCAAAAGCTACTCTCTTCAACCGACAGATAATTTCATTTTAAAGCTTGGTGACAGCGCCGATGGAGGAAAAGAGGTAGAGATGGTTTTAGATAAACCCCTCGATCGAGAAAAAGATGAGCGGTTGACTCTTACACTCACTGCTATTGACGGAGGTGAACCTCAGCTCTCAGGAACGGTGCAAATTCACATCACTGTGTTAGATGCGAATGACAATGCTCCAATATTTACGCAGTCAACATACAAGGGTACTTTAATGGAAAATTCGCCGAAAGGAACTTTATTGATGACCGTAAGAGCCACCGATATTGACCATGGAAAAAATGGTAATGTGATGTATTCTATATCAAATAATATTGACAGTGTTTTGGATTTATTTGAAATACATTATACCAGTGGTGAGGTCCGTTTGATTGGCAACCTTGATTATGAAGTATCAAAACATTATCAGCTTAACATTAAAGCAAGGGATCACGGTGGGCTCAGTGACTCTTGTAAACTTATAGTTGATATTACAGATGTGAATGACAATAGTCCGGTTATTGATTTAATGTCAACTACACAAGCTATACCAGAAGATGCTGCTTTGAAAACAGTCGTTGCTGTCATGAATGTGCATGATGCTGACTCAGATGATAATGGAATGGTTAAATGTTTTATCAGTGACAGTTTACCTTTTATTATTGAAACTACATCAAATGGCTTTTACAGCATATTGACAAACAGTGATTTAGACCGAGAGAGATCATCTGAATATAATATCACAGTAACCTGCTCTGATAATGGCGTGCCCTCCCTCTCCAGCAGCGTCACTCTCACCTTACAGATCTCTGATGTAAATGATAACGCACCTGTCTTTGAGAGGAGCTCATATGGGGCCTACATAGTAGAAAACAACACACCAGGTCTCTCTATATTCACAGTAAAAGCCACAGATCCTGACTGGAACCAGAATGCTCGTGTTTCTTACTTACTGGAAGATTCCTCTGTTAACGGAGTGCCAGTCTCCTCGTATGTGTCTGTCAGTGCAGATAGTGGAGTCATCCATGCAGTGCGCTCTTTTGACTATGAACAGATCAAAGATTTCCAGTTTCATGTTAAAGCTCAAGATGGAGGCTCTCCTCCACTTAGCAGCAATGTGACTGTGAAAATCCAGATCCAGGACCAGAACGACAACCCGCCTCAGGTCCTGTACCCAGTGCAGACTGGTGGCTCTGTGGTGGCTGAGATGGTGCCTCGTTCAGCAGATGTGGGCTATCTGGTGACTAAAGTGGTGGCTGTTGATGTGGACTCTGGACAGAATGCCTGGCTCTCATATAAACTACAGAAAGCCACAGACAGAGCGCTGTTTGAAGTCGGCTTACAGAATGGAGAAATCAGAACTATCCGTCAAGTCAATGATAAAGATGCAGTGAAACAAAGACTGACCGTTATAGTGGAGGACAACGGACAGCTCTCTCGTTCAGCTACTGTCATTGTGAACGTGGCGGTGGCGGACAGCTTCCCTGAAGTGATGTCAGAGTTCACCGACCTGATCTACGACAAGGAGTACAATGATAACCTGACTTTTTACTTAGTGTTGGCTCTGGCTGTAGTTTCCTTCCTCTTCATCACCTGTGTGGTGGTGATTATATCAGTGAAAATCTACAGATGGAGACAGTCTCGCATCCTGTATCACTCCAACCTGCCTGTGATTCCATATTATCCACCACGTTACTCGGACACTTTGGGGACAGGAACTCTCCAACATGTGTACAATTACGAGGTGTGCAGGACGACTGACTCCAGAAAGAGTGACTGTAAGTTTGGCAGAGCTGGTAGTCAGAACGTGCTGATAATGGACCCCAGTTCAACAGGGACAATGCAGCGGATACAGAGTGAGAAGAACCTCCTGGATGAACCTGACTCCCCCATAGAGGTTAGAAATATTCAATTTACTTTTGTTTATTCTGCGTGAATTGTCATGTGTCTTGTCGTTGTCAGCAACGTATCAGAACCATGGACAGAGCCAGTGAAGTGTCAATGGCTCTATTCTTATTCTTGTTCTAGTTCTTGTTCTTTCTTCTTCTTCTTCTTCTTCTTCTTCTTCTTCTTCTTCTTCTTCTTCTTCTTCTTCTTCTTCTTCTTCTTCTTCTTCTTCTTCTTCTTCTTCTTCTTCTTCTTCTTCTTCTTCTTCTTCTTCTTCTTCTTCTTCTTATTATTATTATTGTTGTTGTTGTTGTTGTTGTTATTAATATTTTTAGTATTATTATTAGTAGTAGTATTGTTGTTGTTATTAATATTATTAGTATTATTAGTAGTAGTAGTAGTATTATTATTATTAGTAGTAGTATTATTAGTATTATTATTATTAATATTATTAATATTAATATTATTAATATTATTATACATTACATATTTCGACTTGCTCAAATATTATGAACTAAATATATATTTTCCAATGATTGGTAAAGAGTTTTTGTGTGGAGTTGATTTTGTTAATTTTTAGGCATCTGATTTACTTTCACTCATTTTTAGCTTAATTAGTCTCGATCCTCATATGTATCTATAGTTTAGGTGCACCTAAACTATAGATTATATTAGACTAGTGAAGTTAAAATAAAATATGAGCTGAGTTTTTTTTTTTAAGGCTACACATGTCTTTCTGTATTGGTAATCCTCTTCACATTATATACAGCTGTATTGCAAATATTGCTTGGTGCAAACTCTCATCATGACTGTTTCTCCTGCAGTTATATTTTTTGCACTCAATGGGCCGCTGTTGGTCAACGGGTTGAAGTGGTAGACATGATTTGAATCAGTTCCTCCCATTTCAATCCCTATTTTGAAGGAGGGTAACAGAGAAAAGAACGCCTTTCTCGAATTAAGAACATTTTGGATGTATTCGTGGAAGTGTTGTACCGTTCCTCTACATCCCCGGGAGTGCATGTCCATCTTTTAGTTTTTTCGTTTGTTTGTTTTTTATTACATACGGGAATATTTTCTGTCTTGAAACGGATCGTGGCACCTTTGTTGTGGCGCAGGGCGAGCCGCGGATAGAACAATGAAGCTGCAAGTATTGTTTTTCATCTGGTTTATTTTTCTGGCTTCTGGCTTCGGTCAAGTAATCTACTCTGTTCCGGAGGAAATGGCAAAAGGCTCGGTTGTCGGAAACATTGCCCGAGACTTGGGGTTGGATGTTAAAAGACTGAAATCAGGCAAGGCTCGTGTATTCACAAGCGATACTGCCGAGTATATCGAGCTGAGCAGAGACAGAGGAGTCCTCCTTATTAAAGAGAGAATCGACAGAGAGTCGCTCTGCAGACAGACGACGCCTTGTGCGTTACATTTGCAGATTATTCTGGAAAATCCAATGGAGCTCTTTCGAATAACCATTGAAATCACCGACATTAACGACAACAGACCCACATTTAAAAATGTGGAAAAGCGTTTTGAAATTAGTGAATCTGCAGTTACCGGGTCGAAATTTGTGTTAGAAAGAGCGATCGATGCGGACATTGGCATAAACGGGCTAAAAAATTACAGCTTAAAACCCACCGATAATTTTGGATTGAAAATTGAAAATCAAGCAGATGGAGGAAAAAAGGTGGAAATGGTTTTACACAAGCCTTTAGATAGAGAGAAGGCGGAACAGATACATCTGCTTTTGACGGCAATAGATGGAGGAGAACCTCAGATGTCTGGAACAGTGAAGATCTTTGTTACAGTTCTTGATGTGAACGACAATGCTCCAGTTTTCACACAGTCGGTTTACAAGGCAGTAATAGCGGAAAATTCTCCAATGGGAACAACGTTAGTCACAGTAAGTGCCGCAGATGCAGATAAAGGAACGAATGGAGATGTTTCTTATTCAGTATCAACTACAATTGACCTCGTGTCTGACATATTTACAATAAATGAAAACGGAGAGGTTATATTGGTAGGTCAAGTTGATTTTGAGAAAGCCAAATATTATCAGATAGATATTGAAGCCAAGGATAGTGGTGGTCTTTCAGATTCTAGCAAGATTATAATTGATATTATTGATATTAATGATAATAAACCAGTGATCAGTATACTTTCCAAATCTGTTTCAGTCCCAGAAGACTCCCCCCTCAGCACCGTTATAGTAATGTTCACTGTCCTTGACCCAGACTCTGCTAGTAATGGTCAAGTGAACTGCAGAATAAATGCTAATATACCCTATGTTATTACAACCTCATCAAATGATTTTTATAGCTTAGTGACAGACAGTGATTTAGACCGAGAGAGATCATCTGAATATAATATAACTGTGACCTGCTCTGATGAGGGAGTGCCCTCCCTCTCCAGCAGCGTCACTCTCACCTTACAAATCTCTGATGTAAATGATAACGCACCTGTCTTTGAGAGGAGCTCATATGAGGCCTACATAGTAGAAAATAACACACCGGGTCTCTCTGTATTCACAGTAAAAGCTACAGATGCTGACTGGAACCAAAATGCCCGTGTTTCTTACATGTTGGAGGAATCCTCTGTTAACGGAGTCCCAGTCTCCTCATATGTTTCTGTCAGTGCAGATAGTGGAGTCATCCATGCAGTGCGCTCGTTTGACTACGAACAGATCAAAGATTTCCAGTTTCTTGTTAAAGCTCAGGATGGAGGCTCTCCTCCACTCAGCAGCAACGTGACAGTGAAAATCCAGATCCAGGACCAGAACGACAACCCCCCTCAGGTCCTGTACCCAGTGCAGACCGGTGGCTCTGTGGTGGCTGAGATAGTGCCTCGTTCAGCAGATGTGGGCTATCTGGTGACTAAAGTGGTGGCTGTTGATGTGGACTCTGGACAGAATGCTTGGCTCTCATATAAACTACAGAAAGCCACAGACAGGGCGCTGTTTGAAGTGGGCTTACAGAATGGAGAAATCAGAACTATCCGCCAGGTGAATGATAAAGATGCAGTGAAACAAAGACTGGCTGTTATAGTGGAGGACAACGGACAGCCCTCTCGTTCAGCTACAGTCATTGTGAACGTGGCCGTGGCGGACAGCTTCCCTGAAGTGATGTCAGAGTTCACCGACCTGATCCACGACAAGGAGTACAATGACAATCTGACTTTTTACTTAGTGTTGGCTCTGGCTGTAGTTTCCTTCCTCTTCATCACCTGTGTGGTGGTGATTATATCAGTGAAAATCTACAGATGGAGACAGTCTCGCATCCTGTATCACTCCAACCTGCCTGTGATTCCATATTATCCACCACGTTACTCAGACACTTTGGGGACAGGAACTCTCCAACATGTGTACAATTACGAGGTGTGCAGGACGACTGACTCCAGAAAGAGTGACTGTAAGTTCGGCCGAGCTGGTAGTCAGAACGTGCTGATAATGGACCCCAGTTCAACAGGGACGATGCAGCGGATACAGAGTGAGAAGAGCATCCTGGATGAACCTGACTCCCCCATTGAGGTTAGTTTCATGGAGTAATAATTTGTTTTATCCCTCACTTTAGCTCACCAATTATGGCCAGAGGTTGTATGAGCATTTCAAATTTACTACACAAACATCTAAAGTCATGATTTTAAAGATACTTACCTGACTATTAATATTATATGTAACCATCAGCATCCAGTAGCGCAGTTCTTTGTGACTAATTTTGTTGTCGAGATCTGACAAAACATTTCGAAAAATGACCAAAATAATAGCTATTTTCAAGTCCATATATTTTACCTCACTATTGTATCGGGTCAGGTTTGCTGAAAAGTCTGCTGGCAACAGAACCCAGAAGGTTAAGAAAACAGAGTAAGTAAAATGTTGCTATAGGAGCTAAATTCCTTCTTACCCCAAAAATATTCTTAATGCCATTTGGTTCTTCACACTGTGCTTGATATCGTCTGAATAAAAATATTACAAGGACATCACTGACCTTTGTCCTTGTTTTAAGTCTGCAGATTATTATTTTTTTCAATCCAGCAAATATTCTTATTTGCTAAAATGTATGATTGCAAACATATTTGTATATTCTGCTGCAGAAAATCACCTTGAATGTTTTATCCCAGGAGTGAGTTCATGAATATAACAGACAATTAATTTTAATATTTGATCATTTCATTTAATTTATTCTGCCTTTGTGTCACTGTTCAACCTTGAAGTATCCACAACATATTGCGGTGAGTGGCGTTAAAGAATAATGCTGATAGAGGACTTTTTAATGTGCCTTGCAGTGACTAGGGGATTGTATTTTAGCAATCTTTGAACAGATTGGTTTAAACAGTGGCAGGACGAGATCAAACACACTACCCTTCTTAATCACGGTCGGGTAAACATTACACTTTACAAAAGTAAAGTAACTACGATAACAAAACCACAATAAACCATAACCACTTTTAAGACTGTGACACTAGAATAAACCACAATAACGACTATTAAACTCCTAAAACCCTGAACTCCAATTTTGCATTGCAGCCCAATAGTTTGGTCATTGTGACCAGCTCTTGCAATCGCTACCTTTTTAAATCAAATGTTTATTGTTAATCTTCTGAAATATCTATTTTATATACTTAACTATTCAAATTCACTGTCTGCACAATGTATACAATTTTATGAAGTAATATAGTAAAGCAATGAAAATATCTCAACAAGTTGCACTGGAAACATTTCACTCCACATTGCTATCCTAACTGAACTCTCAAAACAATTATGAAAATAAAGTATTTGAGTTGTTTTCTGTAGAATGAGCTATAACTCATCGCGAGATGACAGGTAACAGCTGGGACTGCTGATCACAATCTCGTGTATTGAAGCTCTTTTTGCTGTTTCCTGCAGTGCACTTGTTTGGACTCTCAGGGCCGCTGTCGACTAAAGGAGAGCGTCCGTCGCTTATTTTTATACATTAAACAGAGAAAGACACACACATTTAGCACACAGCAGTCGTTGAAGAAAGGCATGAGGTTTTCTCGCTGCGTTTCACTTTTTTCAGATTCAGGATACACGAACAAGCCCTTTTTTTCTCTTCTGGGATATTGTGTCATTGAGGAAAATTGCGAATTGGAACTTGATTCCTTCCACATCTCGTTTATTTGGTGGATAAATATTTTCGGACTGAACAATGAGACGGCAAGTACTGTTGTTGCTTTTGATTGTTACCGTAAGCTCAGTGGTCGGGCAAGTGACTTACCCCATTCCCGAGGAAATGCCCAAAGGCTCCCTCGTTGGTAATATAGCGCAGGATTTAGCGATAGAAGTGAAAAGGCTAACGTCGGGTAAAGCTCGCATATATACAGAAGACAATGCAGAGTACATCGAGCTGAACAGAGACAGGGGAGTCCTTCTCATTAAAGAGAGCATCGACAGAGAGGCGCTGTGCGCGCAGACAACACCTTGCGCTTTACATCTTCAAATTACGCTGGAGGACCCGATTGAATTTTTCACAGTAACGGTCGAAGTCAATGACATCAACGACAATGCGCCGAGTTTCAAAAAGGAAGAGATGAAATTTAAGATCAGCGAGTCGGCCGTGATCGGGGCAAAATTCGTGCTCGAAAGAGCAATGGATCTCGATGTGGGTGTGAATGGATTGCAGAGTTATTCGTTAAAACCCACAGATAATTTTCATCTGAAGCTCCACAGTCAGCAGGATGGGAGTAAAAAGGTGGAGATGGTTTTGCAAAAACATCTAGACAGAGAGGCGCAAGATCACCTTTCTTTAATGCTCACGGCTGTTGATGGTGGAAACCCTCAGCTGTCAGGTACAATGCGAATTGAAATTTCAGTGCTGGACGCAAATGACAATGCCCCAGTATTTACGCAGGAAATCTATAAGGTTTCTATAACTGAGACTGCTCCTAAAGGTAAAATATTGTGCACCGTAAGTGCATCAGATGCTGATGAAGGCTCGAATGGAAACGTGTTGTATTCAATAACAAATACGTTGGATGATGTGTCTCTTTTGTTTAAAATTGAAGAAGACAACGGTATTGTGTCTTTAATTGGAAACCTGGATTATGAAAAGGCTCAGGTTTATGAAATACACGTACAAGCTTGTGATGAAGGAGGACTAACAGATTCGTGTAAGATTATTGTTGATGTAACCGACACAAACGATAATCACCCATCTATTAATATCATGTCCAAAACCAATTCTGTATCAGAAAATACCAGGCCAGGAACTGTGGTAACTATATTTAATGTTCAGGATCCTGACTCTGGAGGGAATGGCAAAGTCACGTGTAATATCAACGAGCAAATGCCCTTTTTAATGAAAACAACATCAAAAAAGTTTTTTAGCTTGGTGACCGATAATGAATTAGACCGAGAGACATCAGCTGACTATAATATCACAGTAACCTGCTCTGATGAGGGAGTGCCCTCCCTCTCCAGCAGCGTCACTCTCACATTGCAGATCTCTGATGTAAATGACAACGCACCTGTCTTTGAGAGGAGCTCATATGAGACCTACATAGTGGAAAACAACACGCCGGGTCTCTCTATTTTCACAGTAAAAGCTACAGATGCTGACTGGAACCAAAATGCCCGTGTTTCTTACTTACTGGAGGACTCATCTGTTAACGGAGTGAAAGTCTCCTCTTATGTGTCCGTCAGTGCAGATAGTGGAGTCATCCATGCAGTGCGCTCGTTTGACTATGAACAGATCAAAGATTTTATGTTCCGCGTTAAAGCTCAGGATGGAGGCTCTCCTCCACTCAGCAGCAACGTGACAGTGAAAATCCAGATCCAGGACCAGAACGACAACCCCCCTCAGGTCCTGTACCCAGTGCAGACTGGTGGCTCTGTGGTGGCTGAGATGGTGCCTCGTTCAGCAGATGTGGGCTATCTGGTGACTAAAGTGGTGGCTGTTGATGTGGACTCTGGACAGAATGCCTGGCTCTCATATAAACTACAGAAAGCCACTGACAGGGCGCTGTTTGAAGTGGGCTTACAGAATGGAGAAATCAGAACTATCCGCCAAGTGAATGATAAAGATGCAGTGAAACAAAGACTGGCTGTTATAGTGGAGGACAACGGACAGCCCTCTCGTTCAGCTACAGTCATTGTGAACGTGGCGGTGGCGGACAGCTTCCCTGAAGTGATGTCAGAGTTCACCGACCTGAGCCACGACAAGGAGTACAATGACAACTTGACTTTTTACTTAGTGTTGGCTCTGGCTGTAGTTTCCTTCCTCTTCATCACCTGCGTGGTGGTGATTATATCAGTGAAAATATACAGATGGAGACAGTCTCGTATCCTGTATCACTCCAACCTGCCTGTGATTCCATATTATCCACCACGTTACTCGGACACGTTGGGGACAGGAACTCTCCAACATGTGTACAATTACGAGGTGTGCAGGACGACTGACTCCAGAAAGAGTGACTGTAAGTTCGGCAGAGCTGGTAGTCAGAACGTGCTGATAATGGACCCCAGTTCAACAGCGACGATGCAGCGGATACAGAGTGAGAAGAACATCCTGGATGAACCTGACTCTCCTATTGAGGTTAGAATTTTGCTACAATAGCATTATTTCCCCTTCCATGCAGATTAATGCCATATCACAGTGCGCTTGTTTAGTTTGCTTCAGAAAACATGTGCAAAACAAGTTTCTGCACAGTATGTATAAAGTGCATATCATGTACGAACTCACATTTCCAGTACCATGGACAGCAACTCGTAACACAACTGTGGTGCTGATGGAAGAAGCTGCTGTTTGTCATCTGTTTCACCTCCATCCACTGCAGTTCAGAAAGGCTATTTTTGGAGTTAATATTTGAATGTTCTACCAAACCTGTTGCATACATTTTCAATTTAAACATTTTGTGAAATGCTAATATGAGTGAATTCAGCTTTATGTGTCAGTCAGGCTGTCCTTACGTCTTTTCACTGCATTTATTTTATGTGTTTATTGTTTTTTATTTTACATGAAGTCTTGTAATATAGAATTTCAACTCAGAGGGTCGCTGTTGGAAAGCGTGTCGAGATGTGACTGGGTGTTTTGGGTGTTTTTCTGACCGGGTCCTGCTTCACTACTGATATGAAAGACACAGTCCGTGAAAGCTGGTCGCATTCAGATAGAGCCTTGTGTGGGACTACCGAGCTGAATACTTCGGATTTTATCCATATACTATTGTGCAAAGGGTGTTTTTTTGTCTTGTTTTATGCCCTGGCTGAAACAGGAATGTTTATTTTCGTTGTTGGAAGTAAAAAAACGACATCGCGCAGAACAATGAGACGGCAAGTACTGTATTTGCTAATGCTCTTCTGCGTCAGCCTTGTACATGCGCAAGTCAGCTACTCGATTCCTGAAGAAATGGCTAAAGGATCAGTAGTTGGAAATATTGCACGGGATTTGGACGTGGATCTTAAAAGACTGAAATCTGGTAGAGCTCGGATCTACACGGGAGGCGGCGTGGAATACATCGGCCTGAATAAAGAGAAGGGGGTCTTGCTTGTCCAGGAAAGGATCGACAGAGAGGCTTTGTGTGGAGAAGTAACGCCCTGTGCTTTGCATTTCCAGTTAATTCTGGAAAATCCGATGGAATTATTTCGTGTAACAGTTGAGATTACCGACATCAATGATAACACACCGAGTTTTACAAATTCAGACAAGCGCTTCGAAATTAGCGAGTCTGCAGTTATAGGATCGAAATTCATCCTGGAAAAAGCAGTGGATTCCGACATAGGAATGAACGGCTTACAGCAGTACTCACTGACTCCTATCGATCATTTCGTACTAAAACTGGAAAACCAGGCAGACGGCAGTAAAAAGGTGGAGATGATCCTCCAGAAGCCTCTAGATCGAGAGAAACAGGAATCCATGTCACTATTGTTGACTGCTATTGACGGGGGAGAGCCGCAGATGTCAGGGACAATGCAGATATCTGTTACTGTATTAGATGTGAATGACAACTCGCCGACATTCGAAAAGAATATGTACACAATAAAAATACTCGAAAATGCACCCAAAGGCACGAGCATAACGACTGTAAGTGCTTCTGATAAAGACATAGGCTCAAACGGTGATGTATCATATTTGATTTCAACCAGCAACCGCATTTTGTCCAAAATGTTTAAAATAAACTCCCAAACCGGTGAGATTATTCTCGCGGGTGAATTAGATTATGAAATGGCAAACACTTATCAAATTGATATTGAAGCAATCGACAGTGGTGGGCTTTCTGACTCAACTAAGGTGGTCGTTGAGATTATTGACGTAAATGACAACAACCCACAAATAAACGTTGTTTCTAAATCAGAGTCTGTATCAGAGGACTCGCCGGTAAATACTGTAATTGCGATGTTAAGCATTAATGATCCTGATTCAGACAATAACGGCAACGTTGATTGTAAAATAGGCTATAACACACCTTTCAGAATACAGTCTACATCGAATGGCTTTTATACCTTAGTGACAGAGATCCCCTTAGACAGAGAATTCACTTCTCAATATAATATCACAGTGACCTGCTCTGATGAGGGAGTGCCCTCCCTCTCCAGCAGCGTCACTCTCACTTTACAGATTTCTGATGTAAATGACAACACACCTTTCTTTGAAAAGACATCATATGAGGCATATATAGTCGAAAATAACACGCCGGGTCTCTCTGTATTCACAGTAAAAGCTACAGATGCTGATTGGAACCAGAATGCCCGTGTTTCTTACTTACTGGAGGACTCATCTGTTAACGGAGTGCCAGTCTCCTCTTATGTGTCCGTCAGTGCAGATAGTGGAGTCATCCATGCAGTGCGCTCGTTTGACTATGAACAGATTAAAAATTTCAAGTTTATTGTCAAAGCTCAGGATGGAGGCTCTCCTCCACTCAGCAACAACGTGACGGTAAAAATCCAGATCCAGGACCAGAACGACAACCCCCCTCAGGTCCTGTACCCAGTGCAGACTGGTGGCTCTGTGGTGGCTGAGATGGTGCCTCGTTCAGCAGATGTGGGCTATCTGGTGACTAAAGTGGTGGCTGTTGATGTGGACTCTGGTCAGAATGCCTGGCTCTCATATAAACTACAGAAAGCCACTGACAGGGCGCTGTTTGAAGTTGGCTTACAGAATGGAGAAATCAGAACTATCCGCCAAGTGAATGATAAAGATGCAGTGAAACAAAGACTGACTGTTATAGTGGAGGACAACGGACAGCCCTCTCGTTCAGCTACAGTCATTGTGAACGTGGCGGTGGCGGACAGCTTCCCTGAAGTGCTGTCAGAGTTCACCGACCTGATCTACGACAAGGAGTACAATGACAACCTGACTTTTTACTTAGTGTTGGCTCTGGCTGTAGTTTCCTTCCTGTTCATCACCTGTGTGGTGGTGATTATATCAGTGAAAATCTACAGATGGAGACAGTCTCGCATCCTGTATCACTCCAACCTGCCTGTGATTCCATATTATCCACCACGTTACTCGGACACTTTGGGGACAGGAACTCTCCAACATGTGTACAATTACGAGGTGTGCAGGACGACTGACTCCAGAAAGAGTGACTGTAAGTTCGGCAGAGCTGGTAGTCAGAACGTGCTGATAATGGATCCCAGTTCAACAGGGACGATGCAGCGGATACAGAGTGAGAAGAGCATCCTGGATGAACCTGACTCTCCTATAGAGGTTAGACTGCTTTAACATTTTCCTTACGCATGGCCACCTGATGTTCATCTCAACTAAGAAATTATGGTCTTGCTATTTGAAATAAATAGATTTACTTCAGTGCAAATCATGTTAGCAAGCTGTCATTCTTCTTTCTGCCTTCGGCACCATGGACAGTGGCAGAGTAGAGTTACTGCAAGAGTGTTGGTTATTCTATCTATCTATCTATCTATCTATCTATCTATCTATCTATCTATCTATCTATCTATCTATCTATCTATCTATCTATCTATCTATCTATCTATCTATCTATCTATCTATCTATCTATCTATCTATCTATCTATCTATCTATCTATCTATCTGTCTATCTGTCTATCTTTTAATTTAATATGTGAGTCTAATTGACTGACTTGTTTTCGTGATGAGATATGTTCATTGAATTTTGAGTTTCCTCTGTAGTAATGATGTTATTTAAGACTTCAACATTGTGTTGTAATTGATACACATTGTAATTATAAAAAAAAAATATATAAATATATATATAAATATATGAAGTCGTTTTGATCAATGATGTTCTTTGGCTGCAGCACATTTTAGAGGTCTTCTAACAGAATAATATTTGATGTGTAAATGTTATAATAACATCCTGTAGTTCAACTTTTTTACTCGTAGAGCCGCTGTTGGCCAATCTCATGATTTTACACCGCAGATATCTAGACAAACCTCCCCTTCTATTATAAGAGAGAAAAAGAAAGACAGATTCTCAAACCGTCGGTGTCTGCCAACAGAAGGACGGCGCTTTAAAACTCGTCTTTTGTTTTGTTTTATATCAGTGCGAATGCTTCTGGGGAAAACCTTCGATTGTGGAATGTGATGGACATTAGCTCATGATGGAATATTCTTTGCGCTTTTAGATTTTATTGGGAATATATCGAATAGAACAATGAGACGGCAAGTACTGTTGTTTTCTTCGGTTCTTTATCTGAGCGCTGTTTTCGGCCAGGTCAGCTATTCCATCCCAGAAGAAATGCCAAATGGCTCTTTAGTTGGGAATATTGCTCAGGATTTGGGTTTAGATGTAAAACGACTGAAATCTGGCAAAGCTCGTGTTTATACCGGAGACAGTGCGGAATACATAGATCTTAATAAAGACCGCGGAGTCCTGCTGGTGAGAGAGCGAATAGACAGAGAAGAGATTTGCAGGCAGACTACGCCTTGTGCTTTACATTTTCAGATCATTTTGGAGAATCCCATGGAGTTTTACAGTGTTAAAGTCGAGATTACAGACATAAATGACAATCCCCCCACTTTTGAAAAGAACGAGGTGCATTTTAAAATCAGCGAATCAGCTATAATCGGTGGGAAATTTGCTTTGGATAGAGCAATAGATCTAGACGTTGGCAAAAATGGCTTGCAAAAATACGAACTCAAACCCACAGATAACTTTGTACTGAAACGGGATATTCAAGGTGATGGAACGGAAAGAATTGAAATGGTTTTACAAAAGCCTCTTGACAGAGAAAAGGAGGAGTCCGTACCTTTAATTTTAACTGCGTTTGATGGTGGTGATCCGCTAATGTCAGGAACGATCCAAATCTTCATTACGGTGTTAGACAGCAATGACAACGCGCCTGTTTTTTCGCAGTCAGCCTACACAGCCACGGTGTTTGAAAATGCACCAGAAGGAACGATTATAACCACCGTTAGTGCTTCAGATGCAGATACTGGAACAAATGGCAGAGTGAAATATTATATCACAAACAGTTTAGATCAGGCCCATACACTGTTTCAGATCGACGAGAACCGGGGTGAAATTAAACTGATTGGAAAAATGGACTACGAAAACGCACAGAGTTATCATATTAACATACGTGCAAGTGATGATGGCGGACTTACAGATTCTTGCAAAGTCAAAGTTGAAATCGTGGATATTAACGACAACAAACCAGCTATTAATATAATGTCAAAATCAAGCACAGTTTCTGAACACGCTAAAACTAACACTGTCGTTGCAATGATGAACGTTCAAGACCGAGATTCAAATGAAAACGGGAAGGTTCACTGTTTTATTAATGGTGACACCCCGCTGTCCATTATGTCAACATCAAATAATTTTTATAGTTTAGTGACAGAGACTGATTTAGACCGAGAGACATCCTGTGAATATAACGTCACAGTGACCTGCTCTGATGAGGGAGTTCCCTCCCTCTCCAGCAGTGTCACTCTCACCTTACAGATTTCTGATGTGAATGATAACGCACCTGTCTTTGAGAAGAGCTCATATGAGGCCTACATAGTAGAAAATAACACACCAGGTCTCTCTATATTTACTATAAAAGCTACAGACACTGACTGGAACCAGAATGCTCGTGTTTCTTACATCCTGGAGGACTCATCTGTTAACGGAGTGCCAGTCTCCTCGTATGTTTCTGTCAGTGCAGATAGTGGAGTCATCCATGCAGTGCGCTCGTTTGACTACGAACAGATCAAAGATTTCCAATTTCATGTTAAAGCTCAGGATGGAGGATCTCCTCCACTCAGCAGCAACGTGACTGTAAAAATCCAGATCCAGGACCAGAACGACAACCCCCCTCAGGTCCTGTACCCAGTGCAGACTGGTGGCTCTGTGGTGGCTGAGATGGTGCCTCGTTCAGCAGATGTGGGCTATCTGGTGACTAAAGTGGTGGCTGTTGATGTGGACTCTGGACAGAATGCCTGGCTCTCATATAAACTACAGAAAGCCACAGACAGAGCGCTGTTTGAAGTTGGTTTACAGAATGGAGAAATCAGAACTATCCGTCAAGTCAATGATAAAGATGCAGTGAAACAGAGACTGACCGTTATAGTGGAGGACAACGGACAGCCCTCTCGTTCAGCTACAGTCATTGTGAACGTGGCGGTGGCGGACAGCTTCCCTGAAGTGCTGTCAGAGTTCACCGACCTGATCCACGACAAGGAGTACAATGACAACTTGACTTTTTACTTAGTGTTGGCTCTAGCTGTAGTTTCCTTCCTCTTCATCACCTGTGTGGTGGTGATTATATCAGTGAAAATCTACAGATGGAGACAGTCTCGCATCCTGTATCACTCCAACCTGCCTGTGATTCCATATTATCCACCACGTTACTCGGACACTTTGGGGACAGGAACGCTCCAACATGTGTACAATTACGAGGTGTGCAGGACGACTGACTCCAGAAAGAGTGACTGTAAGTTCGGCAGAGCTGGTAGTCAGAACGTGCTGATAATGGATCCCAGTTCAACAGGGACGATGCAGCGGATACAGAGTGAGAAGAGCATCCTGGATGAACCTGACTCTCCTATAGAGGTTAGACTGCCATCTTATTATTTTGGTACTGAAACCTTTCAACAAAATATGTTATCATCATTGATCTGTTGAAAACCTTTCGTCTGTTTTCTATCATTCTCAATCCGGGAGTTAAAATATGGTCTTGCCCACCTGTGTGAATGTAGGTCTGTGTGGTTGTTTGTTTCTGTGAATTTGCAATATTTGTAATGGACAGTTGACAGGTGCCCTGACCTCGCCCATAGTTGGCTGGTCTTGGTTCCAGCACCCACTGACCCTGAACAGAATTGCTTAGAAGATGGAAGGATGAACTAATCTCTGAGTAATTTTTCACAATTTTATCTTTGCATTTTATTACCATGACTTATAAAAAAATAAAAAAAGATTTTCAATTTTCTTGAGCCTCGCCGACTATAATAATAATAATAATAATAATAATAATAATAATAATAATAATAATAATAATAATATTTTATAGAAATTTATGTTGGTAAGTATTTCTACCTTTGTCACATCATTCAAATAGGATTTTGCTGTTTCGTGTTTTGAAGAGAAAGGGCCGCTTTTGGCCAGAGTGTGGCAGTCGTACATAAGGCTGGTGGCAAATGTTCCTCCCCTTTATTTTCTGATCTTGCAGACAATAAAACACACGCAAATGGTCTTCCGTCCTTTGGAATCTTGCGCCACGGAAACCAAGAGCGGATTTTTTATTCATTTATTTATTCATTTTTTGCTGTTGTTGTGGTTGAGCATTTGGTCGAGACACGGACTGAATTTTTAAAATACTTCGTGTGGATTACACTTTTATTACGCGAAGAAAGGAATATTAAGACCAGAAGATGAGACTGCATGTACTGTTGTTCGCCTCGGTGCTCTCTTTCGCCTCCGTCTTCGGGCAAGTCAGCTATTCCATCCCCGAAGAAATGGAGAAAGGTTCGTTAGTCTGTAATCTTGCTCAGGATTTGGGTTTGGATCCTAAACGGCTTAAATCGGGCAGAGCACAGATTCATTCGGGAGACAGTGCGGAATATGTCGAGCTGAATAGAGACAGAGGTGTCCTCCTTATCAAAGACAGGATAGACAGAGAGACACTCTGTGGAGAAACGACGCCCTGTGCTTTACATCTTCAACTGATTCTGGAAAATCCGATGGAACTGTTTCGGATAACAATAGAAATCACCGACATAAATGATAATGCTCCTGTTTTTACAACGGGTGAGCAACGCTTTGAAATAAGCGAATCTGCCATTATTGGATCTAAATTTGTACTGCAGAAAGCCATCGATGCTGATATTGGCACAAACGGGCTTCAAAGCTATTCACTTAATCCAAAAACTAACTTCGCATTGAAACTAGAAAATCAAGCTGATGGGAGTAAAAAGGTCGAAATGGTCCTACAGAAGCCTCTAGATCGAGAAAAAGAAGAAAAAATGTCATTGTTATTAACCGCTCTGGATGGCGGACAGCCGCGGATGTCAGGCACAATGCAGATAACTATCATTGTGTTAGATGCAAACGACAATGCACCGATTTTCACAAAATCTGTATACAAAACCACTCTAACGGAGAACTCCCCGCGAGGCACCAGTATTCTAACTGTGACTGCATCAGATAGAGACGGGGGGTCGAACGCAGAAATAACATACGCCATTTCAAATAACAAGCGTGGGTTAGCCGACTTATTTCAGATTGACAGAAAAACAGGAGAGGTTATCTTAACTGGTGACATAGACTATGAAAAAAATAAAGTCTTTCAAATCGATGTCGAGGCAATAGATAATGGAGGGCTGTCTGATTCGAGTAAGATTATAATTGATATTACAGATGTCAATGATAATAGCCCTCAATTGAAAATACTCTCTATATCAGAAAACATTTTAGAGGACTCTCCTGAGAATACAGTAATTTCTATGCTGAGCGTAAATGACCCTGACTCTGAGAAAAATGGAGATGTAAAATGTAGCATTGATGATGACATTCCCTTTAGAATACAAAACACAATGACTGGATTTTACAGTTTGATGACGGAAGTAGCTTTAGATAGAGAGGTCGCTCCACAATATAACATAACAGTGACCTGCTCTGATGAGGGAGTGCCCTCCCTCTCCAGCAGCGTCACTCTCACCTTACAGATCTCTGATGTAAATGATAACGCACCTGTCTTTGAGAGGAGCTCATATGAGGCCTACATCGTGGAAAACAACACACCAGGTCTTTCTATATTCGCAGTCAAAGCTACAGACAAGGACTGGAACCAGAATGCTCGTGTTTCATACTTACTGGAGGACTCCTCTGTTAACGGAGTGTCAGTCTCCTCGTATGTTTCCGTCAGTGCAGATAGTGGAGTCATCCATGCAGTGCGCTCGTTTGACTACGAACAGATCAAAGATTTCCAGTTTCATGTTAAAGCACAGGATGGAGGCTCTCCTCCACTCAGCAGCAACGTGACAGTGAAAATCCAGATCCAGGACCAGAACGACAACCCCCCTCAGGTCCTGTACCCAGTGCAGACTGGTGGCTCTGTGGTGGCTGAGATGGTGCCTCGTTCAGCAGATGTGGGCTATCTGGTGACTAAAGTGGTGGCTGTTGATGTGGACTCTGGACAGAATGCCTGGCTCTCATATAAACTACAGAAAGCCACAGACAGGGCGCTATTTGAAGTAGGCTTACAGAATGGAGAAATCAGAACTATCCGCCAGGTGAATGTTAAAGATGCAGTCAAACAGAGACTGACCGTTATGGTGGAGGACAACGGACAGCCGTCTCGTTCAGCTACAGTCATTGTGAACGTGGCGGTGGCGGACAGCTTCCCTGAAGTGATGTCAGAGTTCACCGACCTGATCCATGACAAGGAGTACAATGACAACCTGACGTTTTACTTAGTGTTGGCTCTGGCTGTAGTTTCCTTCCTCTTCATCACCTGTGTGGTGGTGATTATATCAGTGAAAATCTACAGATGGAGACAGTCTCGCATCCTTTATCACTCCAACCTGCCTGTGATTCCATATTATCCACCACGTTACTCGGACACTTTGGGGACAGGAACTCTCCAACATGTGTATAATTACGAAGTGTGCAGGACGACTGACTCCAGAAAGAGTGACTGTAAGTTCGGCAGAGTTGGTAGCCAGAACGTGCTGATAATGGACCCCAGTTCAACAGGGACGATGCAGCGGATACAGAATGAGAAGAACCTCCTGGATGAACCAGACTCCCCCATCGAGGTTAGACAATATTTATATAGTAAAACTCATTCCTTCTTTTATACTTTAATGTCAAAATTTGAACCGTCTTCAGTTTCAGCACCTTGGACAGCGAAAATGAGTGGCTTTCTCCTTTCTGCTGACATTTTCTTGTACCATTTTTGTTACTCTGTTTGAGAGCAATGTCTTTCGTTATATATCCATGACTAGATTTTTCTTTTTCTTTTTTTGTCATTTACTGATTACGCAGAAAAAAATACTTTCTTGTTGTGGTGAAAAAAAATGTTTTTCTTCATCAGTAGTATTTTCTTTCGCTGTCACTTAAGTAAACCAGGGTGTTTATTAAGATTAAGGCCTGCACTTTCTTTTTTTGAACTCGGTGGGCCGCTGTCGACCAGCTCTACTCAGTTTAAATTGATACATAAACGGGGACGTCTTCTGAGCTCTCACTCCAGCAAGGAGATCCGCTGCACACTGCTTCGTCGACAGTAACCGAAATAGAAAACACGGAATGTCTTGTTGGAATATTTTTTTTCCTGTTGAAAAAGAAAGCTGCTTTTCTGTTGCATTTGCATCGGAATCACTGACTGGAAAACGAGGGGATAACATTATTTTTGTTCAAAGGATATGCTCGGTAGAACAATGAAACGGCAAGTAGTGTTGTTTTTGTCGGTCCTCTGTCTGCAGTCAGCGCTCAGCCAGGTCAGCTACTCCATTCCCGAGGAAATGGCAAAAGGCTCTCTGGTTGGTGACATAGCTCAGGACTTAGGGTTGGATGTTAGACGATTGCTGGCTGGAAAAGCTCGCATCCATACGGGAGACAATGCGGAGTACATTCAGCTCAACAGAGAAAAGGGACTGCTCGTTATCAAAGAGAAGATAGACCGTGAAGCTCTCTGTGCGCAGACGACACCCTGTGCTTTACATTTTCAGATCGCAGTGGAAAACCCCATCGAAATATTCCCAGTTACCGTCGAAATCACAGATATTAACGACAACGCCCCTGTATTCGAAAAAGATGAGAGGCGATTTGAAATAAGCGAGTCGGCAATTGTCGGCTCAAAATTTATTCTGGAGAACGCATTAGATTCCGACATTGGGCTTAATGGTCTTCAAAGCTTTACACTGAAGCCAAATGACAATTTTATTCTCAAACTACACAGTCAGTCTGACGGTGGTAAAAAAGTAGAAATGATTTTACAAAAGCCCCTCGATAGAGAGAAACAAGAGTTTGCGTCATTGTTATTGACAGCTGTCGATGGAGGAGATCCACAAAGGTCCGGGACAATGCAAATTCATATCACGGTGTTAGATGCAAATGATAATGCTCCTGTTTTTACACAAAACGTTTACAAAGCAAGTGTCAAAGAGGACTCTGTCAAAGGAACACTGATTACTAAAGTGAGTGCCTCGGATACAGACAAAGGCTCAAATGGAGAAATGAATTATGTTATAGTAAATAGTATGCGAGGAATATCTAAATTATTCCATGTCACTGAAGACGGGAGCCTTATACTAAATGGCCCTATTGATTATGAAAAAGCAAAAAAATATGAAATTGATATTGAGGCTGTGGATCGCGGAGGTCTTTCTGATTCTAGTAAAGTAATTATCGATGTGGGTGATATTAATGACAACAGTCCGGTTATTAATATAATTTCATCATCAAATACGATCGGTGAGGATTCACGTCTGAGTACCGTGGTCGCTGTAATGAGCGTAAATGATCCCGACTCGGGCATAAATGGAAAAGTTAAATGTGCGATTAACAGAAATATACCATTTTCGATTACTTCTACTTCAAGTAATTTTCATAGCATCGTGACCGACAGTGATCTAGACCGAGAAAGAACCTCTGAATATAATATCACTGTAACCTGCTCTGATGAGGGAGTGCCCTCCCTCTCCAGCAGCGTCACTCTCACCATACAGATCTCTGATGTAAATGATAACGCACCTGTCTTTGAGAAGAGCTCCTATGAGGCATACATCGTAGAAAACAACACACCAGGTGTCTCTATATTCACAGTAAAAGCCAGAGACACTGACTGGAACCAGAATGCCCGTGTTTCTTACATCCTGGAGGACTCATCTGTTAACGGAGTGCCAGTCTCCTCATATGTGTCCGTCAGTGCAGATAGTGGAGTCATCCATGCAGTACGCTCGTTTGACTACGAACAGATCAAAGATTTCCTGTTTCGTGTAAAAGCTCAGGATGGAGGCTCTCCTCCACTCAGCAGCAACGTGACAGTAAAAATCCAGATCCAGGACCAGAACGACAACCCCCCTCAGGTCCTGTATCCAGTGCAGACTGGTGGCTCTGTGGTGGCTGAGATGGTGCCTCGTTCAGCAGATGTGGGCTATCTGGTGACAAAAGTGGTGGCTGTTGATGTGGACTCTGGACAGAATGCCTGGCTCTCATATAAACTACAGAAAGCCACAGACAGGGCGCTGTTTGAAGTTGGTTTACAGAATGGAGAAATCAGAACTATCCGCCAGGTGAATGATAAAGATGCAGTGAAACAAAGACTGGCTGTTATAGTGGAGGACAACGGACAGCCCTCTCGTTCAGCTACAGTCATTGTGAACGTTGCGGTGGCGGACAGCTTCCCTGAAGTGATGTCAGAGTTCACCGACCTGATCCACGACAAGGAGTACAATGACAACCTGACTTTTTACTTAGTGTTGGCTCTGGCTGTAGTTTCCTTCCTGTTCATCACCTGTGTGGTGGTGATTATATCAGTGAAAATCTACAGATGGAGACAGTCTCGCATCCTGTATCACTCCAACCTGCCTGTGATTCCATATTATCCACCACGATACTCAGACACTTTGGGGACAGGAACTCTCCAACATGTGTACAATTACGAGGTGTGCAGGACGACTGACTCCAGAAAGAGTGACTGTAAGTTCGGCAGAGCTGGTAGTCAGAACGTGCTGATAATGGACCCCAGTTCAACAGGGACGATGCAGCGGATACAAAGTGAGAAGAGCATCCTGGATGAACCTGACTCTCCCATCGAGGTTAGATTATGATCTTTCTTTTTTTTTAACGAATTAGTTATTTTATATTTCAGCGTTAGAATTTTAAATGCCTTCAGCTTCAGAACCCTGGACAGCGAAGATAATGGCACTGCTTTCCACTGCAGTTGTATTTTTCTTTACATTTTTCTTTCTCTTTTTAAGAGCAAGTGTGTTTCATTATGTATTGATTTGTCGATGAATTTGTCATTTGTTAGTGTTTTTTATTACGCATAGGATAATAACTATGTTCTTTCGATTGAAAAAGTTATTGAATCCTATGGTATTATCTTCAGCTGCCATTGAAGTAATACCAGGGTTTTATTCCGATTTTGCCTTGCAATTTCTTGTTTTGAACTCGGTGGGCCGCTGTCGACCAGCTCCACTGAGTTTAAATTGATATTTAAACGGGGACGTCTTCTGAGGTCTCACATGAGCGAGGAGATTCTCTGCACACCGCTTCGTCGACAGTAACCGAAATAGAAAACACGGAATGCCTTGTTGGAATATTTTTTTTTTCCTGTTGAAAAGGAGAACTGCTTTTCTGTTGCATTTGCATCGGAATCACTGACTGGAAAACGAGGAGATAACATTATTTTTGTTCAACGGATGTGCTCGGTAGAACAATGAAACGGCAAGTAGTGTTGTTTTTGTCGGTCTTCTGTCTGCAGTCAGCGCTCAGCCAGGTCAGCTACTCCATTCCCGAGGAAATGGCAAAAGGCTCTCTGGTTGGTAACATAGCTCAGGACTTAGGATTGGATGTTAGACGATTGCTGGCTGGAAAAGCTCGCATCCATACAGGAGACAATGCGGAGTACATTCAGCTCAACAGAGAAAAGGGACTGCTCGTTATCAAAGAGAAGATAGACCGTGAAGCTCTCTGTGCGCAGACGACACCCTGTGCTTTGCATTTTCAGATCGCAGTGGAAAATCCCATCGAAATATTCCCAGTTACCGTCGAAATCACAGATATTAACGACAACGCCCCTGTATTCAAAAAGGAAGAAAGGAGGTTTGAAATTAGCGAGTCGGCAGTTGTCGGCTCTAAATTCATGCTAGAAAAAGCGATCGATCCAGATATAGGACTTAATGGTCTTCAAAGCTATACACTAAAGCCCAATGATAATTTTATTCTCAAACTACACAGCCAATCTGATGGTGGCAAAAAAGTAGAAATGATTTTACAAAAGCCCCTCGATAGAGAGAAGCAGGAGTTTGCGTCATTGTTATTGACAGCTGTCGATGGAGGAGATCCACGAAGGTCCGGGACAATGCAAATTCATATTACAGTGTTGGATGCAAATGATAATGCTCCTGTTTTTACAAAAAACGTTTACAAAGCAAGTGTCAAAGAGGACTCTGTCAAAGGAAAACTGATTACTAAAGTGAGTGCCTCCGATGCAGACAAAGGCTCGAATGGAGAGATTAGTTATGTTGTTGGTAGTAGTGATGCAATCAATCCAAATTTATTTCTTATTAATGAAGATGGGAGCCTTCTACTAAATGGCCCAATTGATTATGAAAGAATCAAAAAATATGAAATTGATATTGAGGCTGTGGATCACGGAGGTCTTTCTGATTCTAGTAAAGTAATTGTAGATGTGGGTGATATTAATGACAACAGTCCGGTTATTAATATAATTTCATCATCAAATACGATCGGTGAGGATTCACGTCTGAGCACCGTGGTCGCTGTAATGAGCGTAAATGATCCCGACTCGGACGAAAATGGAAAAGTTAAATGTGCTATTAACAGAAATATACCATTTTCGATTACTTGTACTTCAAGTAATTTTTATAGCATCGTGACAGACAGTGATTTAGACCGAGAAAGAACCTCTGAGTATAATATCACAGTAACCTGCTCTGATGAGGGAGTGCCCTCCCTCTCCAGCAGCGTCACTCTCACCTTACAGATCTCTGATGTAAATGATAACGCACCTGTCTTTGAGAAGAGCTCATATGAGGCATACATCGTAGAAAACAACTCACCAGGTCTCTCTATATTCACAGTAAAAGCTAAAGACACTGACTGGAACCAGAATGCTCGTGTTTCTTACTTACTGGAGGACTCCTCTGTTAACGGAGTGCCAGTCTCCTCTTATGTGTCCGTCAGTGCAGATAGTGGAGTCATCCATGCAGTACGCTCGTTTGACTACGAACAGATCAAAGATTTTATGTTCCGTGTTAGAGCACAGGATGGAGGATCTCCTCCACTCAGCAGCAATGTGACAGTAAAAATCCAGATCCAGGACCAGAACGACAACCCCCCTCAGGTCCTGTACCCAGTGCAGACTGGTGGCTCTGTGGTGGCTGAGATGGTGCCTCGTTCAGCAGATGTGGGCTATCTGGTGACAAAAGTGGTGGCTGTTGATGTGGACTCTGGACAGAATGCCTGGCTCTCATATAAACTACAGAAAGCCACAGACAGAGCGCTGTTTGAAGTGGGCTTACAGAATGGAGAAATCAGAACTATCCGCCAGGTGAATGATAAAGATGCAGTGAAACAGAGACTGGCCGTTATAGTGGAGGACAACGGACAGCCCTCTCGTTCAGCTACAGTCATTGTGAACGTTGCGGTGGCGGACAGCTTCCCTGAAGTGATGTCAGAGTTCACCGACCTGATCCACGACAAGGAGTACAATGACAACCTGACTTTTTACTTAGTGTTGGCTCTGGCTGTAGTTTCCTTCCTGTTCATCACCTGTGTGGTGGTGATTATATCAGTGAAAATCTACAGATGGAGACAGTCTCGCATCCTGTATCACTCCAACCTGCCTGTGATTCCATATTATCCACCACGTTACTCAGATACTTTGGGGACAGGAACTCTCCAACATGTGTACAATTACGAGGTGTGCAGGACGACTGACTCCAGAAAGAGTGACTGTAAGTTCGGCAGAGCTGGAAGTCAGAACGTGCTGATAATGGACCCCAGTTCAACAGGGACGATGCAGCGGATTCAAAGTGAGAAGAGCATCCTGGATGAACCTGACTCTCCCATCGAGGTTAGACAATTTTTTTTTTTTTTTTTTTAACGAATTAGTTATTTTATATTTCAGCGTTAGAATTATAAATGCATTCAGCTTCAGCACCTTGGACAGCGAAGACACTGGCACTGCTTTCCACTGCAGTTGTATTTTTATTTACAACATTTTTCTTTCTCTTTTTAAGAGCAAGTGTGTTTCATTATGTATTGATTTGTCATTTGTTAGTGTCTTTTATTACGCATAGGAAAATAACTTTGTTCTTGTGATTTAAAAACTTATTTAATCCTATGGTATTTTCTTCAGCTGCCATTGAAGTAATACCAGGGTTTTATTCCGATTTTGCCTTGCAATTTCTTGTTTTGAACTCGGTGGGCCGCTGTCGACCAGCTCCAATGAGTTTATATTGATATTTAAACGGGGACATCTTCTGAGCTCTCACATGAGCGAGGAGATTTTCTGCACACCGCTTCGTCGACAGTAACCGAAATAGAAAACACGGAATGCATTGTTGGAATGGTTTTTTTTTTCCTGTTGAAAAGGAGAACTGCTTTTCTGTTGTATTTGCATTGGAATTACTGACTGGAAAACGAGGAGATAACTTTTTTTTTGTACAACGGATGTGCTCGGTAGAACAATGAAACGGCAAGTAGTGTTGTTTTTGTCGGTCCTCTGTCTGCAGTCAGCGCTCAGCCAGGTCAGCTACTCCATTCCCGAGGAAATGGCAAAAGGTTCTCTGGTTGGTAACATAGCTCAGGACTTAGGGTTGGATGTTAAACGATTGCTGGCTGGAAAAGCTCGCATCCATACAGGAGACAATGCGGAGTACATTCAGCTCAACAGAGAAAAGGGACTGCTCGTTATCAAAGAGAAGATAGACCGTGAAGCTCTCTGTGCGCAGACGACACCCTGTGCTTTACATTTTCAGATCGCAGTGGAAAACCCCATCGAAATATTCCCAGTTACCGTCGAAATCACAGATATTAACGACAACGCCCCTGTATTCGAAAAAGATGAGAGGAGGTTTGAAATTAGCGAGTCGGCAGTTGTCGGCTCAAAATTCTTGCTCGAAAAAGCGATAGATCCAGATATAGGACTTAATGGTCTTCAAAGCTATACACTAAAGCCCAATGATCATTTTGTTCTAAAAATGCACAGTCAGTCTGATGTTAGAAAAAAAGTAGAAATGATTTTACAAAAAACCCTCGATAGAGAGAAACAAGAGTTTGCGTCATTGTTATTGACAGCTGTCGATGGAGGAGATCCACAAAGGTCCGGGACAATGCAAATTCATATCACGGTGTTAGATGTTAATGATAATGCTCCTGTTTTTACAAAAAACGTTTACAAAGCAAGTGTCAAAGAGGACTCTGTCAAAGGAACACTGATTACTAAAGTGAGTGCTTCAGATGCAGACAAAGACTCAAATGGAGAGATTAGTTATGTTATTGGTAGTAGTGTTGCAATCATTCAAAATTTATTTCTCGTTACTGAAGACGGGAGCCTTATACTAAATGGCCCCATTGATTATGAAAAGTCTAAAGAATATGAAATTGATATCGAGGCTGTGGATCGCGGAGGTCTTTCTGATTCTTGTAAAGTAATTGTAGATGTGGGTGATATTAATGATAACAGTCCGGTGATTAATATAATTTCATCATCAAATACGATCGGTGAGGATTCACGTCAGAGCACCGTGGTCGCTGTAATGAGCGTAAATGATCCCGACTCTGGCGAAAATGGAAAAGTTAAATGTGCAATTAACAGAAATATACCATTTTCGATTACTTCTACTGCAAGTAATTTTTATAGCATCGTGACAGACAATGATTTAGACCGAGAAAGAACTTCTGAGTATGATATCACAGTAACCTGCTCTGATGAGGGAGTGCCCTCCCTCTCCAGCAGCGTCACTCTCACCTTACAGATCTCTGATGTAAATGATAACGCACCTGTCTTCGAGAGGAGCTCATATGAGGCCTACGTCGTAGAAAACAACCCACCAGGTCTTTCTATATTCACAGTAAAAGCTAGAGACACTGACTGGAACCAGAATGCTCGTGTTTCTTACTTACTGGAGGACTCCTCTGTTAACGGAGTCCCAGTCTCCTCATATGTTTCCGTCAGTGCAGACAGTGGAGTCATCCATGCAGTGCGCTCGTTTGACTACGAACAGATCAAAGATTTCCAGTTTCATGTTAAAGCTCAAGATGGGGGATCTCCTCCACTCAGCAGCAACGTGACAGTGAAAATCCAGATCCAGGACCAGAACGACAACCCCCCTCAGGTCCTGTACCCAGTGCAGACTGGTGGCTCTGTGGTGGCTGAGATGGTGCCTCGTTCAGCAGATGTGGGCTATCTGGTGACTAAAGTGGTGGCTGTTGATGTGGACTCTGGACAGAATGCCTGGCTCTCATATAAACTACAGAAAGCCACAGACAGAGCGCTGTTTGAAGTGGGCTTACAGAATGGAGAAATCAGAACTATCCGCCAGGTTAATGATAAAGATGCAGCCAAACAGAGACTGGCTGTTATAGTGGAGGACAACGGACAGCCCTCTCGTTCAGCTACAGTCATTGTGAACGTGGCGGTGGCGGACAGCTTCCCTGAAGTGCTGTCAGAGTTCACCGACCTGATCCACGACAAGGAGTACAATGACAACCTGACTTTTTACTTAGTGTTGGCTCTGGCTGTAGTTTCCTTCCTGTTCATCACCTGTGTGGTGGTGATTATATCAGTGAAAATCTACAGATGGAGACAGTCTCGCATCATGTATCACTCCAACCTGCCTGTGATTCCATATTATCCACCACGTTACTCGGACACTTTGGGGACAGGAACTCTCCAACATGTGTACAATTACGAGGTGTGCAGGACGACTGACTCCAGAAAGAGTGACTGTAAGTTCGGCCGAGCTGGTAGTCAGAACGTGCTGATAATGGACCCCAGTTCAACAGGGACGATACAGCGGATACAAAGTGAGAAGAGCATCCTGGATGAACCTGACTCTCCTATAGAGGTTAGAAATTTGGTACACCCTCTATTGTCTTTGCAGTTTTCAGATTTTTAAAAGACAATTCATTTTAACGTCCTTACATCTTGTATATATCAGCAATCTCGTAAGCAACATATCCATATATTTCATTTTGACAGTAAATTATTCGTGCTCAATCTCTTTTAAAAAAAATAAGTATGTTTTGTTGGGGGTTTTTTGGGGGGGGGAGATGTTGCGAAAATATAAACACGGATTGGACATGGGTTATTTATAACAAGAAGCTTTTTACTTATTCTTCCCTTCATATTTTTTTCAGCACGCCTTTTCTGCAGTTTCCCTAGATGAACTCAATGGGCCGCTATTGCCTTTTCAATCAAAGTTGTAGCATTTGCAGCAGTACCGCCTCTCTTTCTTGATGAATACCGTCAGACGCATTGTCTTTGTATTTTGGGTTGATGTAGGCTACAGCACGAGGACGACCGCCGTTTGTTTTTTCTTCATGTTAGTGAACTGCTTTTCTTCCCATTGTGTTCGATGGCCGTTCATCTTCCCAAGGAATTGTAGGACCCAGTTGTTTGTTCGCAGTGGCGTTATCTCACAATGACACGGCAAGTACTGCTGTTGATTTCAGTTCTGTGTCTCGGTGCAGTCTTTGGGCAGGTCAGTTACTCTGTTCCAGAGGAGATGGCGAAAGGCTCCGTGGTCGGTAATATAGCTCAGGATTTAGGTTTGGATGTTAAGCGACTGAGGTTAGGAAAGGCTCGTATCTATTCTGGCGATAGCACAGAGTACATCGAGCTGAACGCCGAGAGAGGAGCTCTGATCATAAAAGAGAGAATTGACAGAGAGGCTTTGTGTGGTGACACCGCACCGTGCGCTGTGCATTTCCAAATTGTTTTAGAAAACCCAATGGAGTTTTACAGTGTAACGGTTGAAATTACAGATATTAATGATAATGCGCCAACATTTGAAAAAAATGAAATCAAATTCATAATTAGCGAGTCCGCAGTCGTCGGTGCAAAATTTGACTTGGAGAGAGCCGTTGATTTAGATGTAGGAACAAACACTCTCCAAAATTATGTGCTCAAACCGAGCGACAATTTTTTACTTAAGCTCCACAACCAAGCTGACGGGACGAAGAATGTGGAAATGGTTTTGCAGAAACCTTTAGATAGAGAAAAAAACGAGTTTATCTCGTTGGTGTTGACGGCTCTGGATGGGGGAGAGCCACAGATGTCAGGAACAATGCAGATTCTGATTACAGTGTTAGACGTGAATGATAACGCACCTGTTTTCACACAACCCATATACAAAGGAACGATCACTGAAAATTCAATAAAAGGCACAATTGTCACCGCTGTGAGCGCATCTGACGCTGACCATGGATTGAATGGCAAAATAACGTATTCGATCACGAACACTTTAGATGACGTCAGACATATATTTGAAGTACATGAGGAAAGCGGTGAAGTGAGAGTGATAGGGCGTTTAGATTTTGAAAAGAAAAAACATTTTCAGATCAACATACGCGCAAGAGACAACGGAGGGCTGTCGGACTCTTGTAAAGTCATTGTCGATGTCGTTGATATAAATGATAATGAACCGATAATTAAAATAATGTCGAAGTCAACAATTATATCAGAGAACTCAGAGTCCAACACAGTCGTTACAATGATTAATGTCCAAGACCCAGACTCTGGTGAAAATGGAAAAGTTCAGTGTTTCATAAATGATAATATTCCTTTTATATTGAAATCATCATCAAACAATTTCTATAGTTTAGTGACAGGCAGTGATTTAGACCGAGAGAGATCATCAGAGTATAATATCACTGTTACCTGCTTTGATGAGGGAGTGCCCTCCCTCTCCAGCAGCGTCACTCTCACCTTACAGATCTCTGATGTAAATGATAACCCACCTGTCTTTGAGAGGAGCTCATATGAGGCCTACATAGTAGAAAACAACACACCAGGTATTTCTATATTCACAGTAAAAGCTACAGATGCTGACTGGAACCAGAATGCTCGTGTTTCTTACATCTTGGAGGACTCCTCTGTTAACGGAGTGCCAGTCTCCTCTTATGTGTCCGTCAGTGCAGATAGTGGAGTCATCCATGCAGTGCGCTCGTTTGACTACGAACAGATCAAAGATTTCCAGTTTCGTGTTAAAGCTCAGGATGGAGGCTCTCCTCCACTCAGCAGCAACGTGACAGTGAAAATCCAGATCCAGGACCAGAACGACAACCCCCCTCAGGTCCTGTACCCAGTGCAGACTGGTGGCTCTGTGGTGGCTGAGATGGTGCCTCGTTCAGCAGATGTGGGCTATCTGGTGACTAAAGTGGTGGCTGTTGATGTGGACTCTGGACAGAATGCCTGGCTCTCATATAAACTACAGAAAGCCACTGACAGGGCGCTGTTTGAAGTTGGCTTACAGAATGGAGAAATCAGAACTATCCGCCAAGTGAATGATAAAGATGCAGTGAAACAACGACTGACTGTTATAGTGGAGGACAACGGACAGCCCTCTCGTTCAGCTACAGTCATTGTGAACGTGGCGGTGGCAGACAGCTTCCCTGAAGTGCTGTCAGAGTTCACCGACCTGATCTACGACAAGGAGTACAATGACAACCTGACTTTTTACTTAGTGTTGGCTCTGGCTGTAGTTTCCTTCCTGTTCATCACCTGTGTGGTGGTGATTATATCAGTGAAAATCTACAGATGGAGACAGTCTCGCATCCTGTATCACTCCAACCTGCCTGTGATTCCATATTATCCACCACGTTACTCGGACACTTTGGGGACAGGAACTCTCCAACATGTGTACAATTACGAGGTGTGCAGGACGACTGACTCCAGAAAGAGTGACTGTAAGTTCGGCAGAGCTGGTAGTCAGAACGTGCTGATAATGGACCCAAGTTCAACAGGGACAATGCAGCGGATACAGAGTGAGAAGAGCATCCTGGATGAACCTGACTCTCCTATAGAGGTTAGAAAACTGAGAAAATTGCTTACAATGTGTTCATCGTATTTTCTACGACTTGATAACGCGCTCTATCATGCTTTCTGTCTTTTCAGCACCTCGGATAGCGATGCACTCTATTCGTTAATGTTTCTTTGGCTTAAAAACTATATTTAGTCTTTCATTTTACCTGATCTTATGACACACTTTTGTTAATTCTATGTGAACTTTATTAAATCACCGCAGTGTGGTAACAAATAGCACCGTTATTCTTAGGAAGCTAGGTCATCTTTGTTCACTGCTGTAATCATGGTCTTGATAAAGTGGTTTGGGCGTTTTAGATGCAGTTTTTTGACATGGACTCACAGCGCCGCTGTCGGCCAGATATTTTAACATTTAACAGACTCGTACACCACGCTTTTATTGTCGTGGCAGAAACCTCAGAAGCTAAACGCACCGTCTGGGATTTATAGAGAAGACGTCTTATCACTTCTCCGCTGACTGGAATACGCCAAAACCCTCCTGGTGACATATAAATTGGGAATCTGCAAGGATTTTAATGGTTCACCCTGGAAGAACATCGGACAGAACAATGAGAGGGCACGTCTTGTTGTTTTTGGTTCTTTCTCTCGACTCGGGCTTCGCACAGGTCAGCTACTCTGTTCCTGAGGAAATGTCAAAAGGGTCTCTCGTTGGAAACGTTGCAAAGGATTTTGGTTTAGACATGAAGAGACTGAAGTCGGGCAAAGCTCGTATTTTTACACCAGAGAGCGAGGATTATATTGAGCTAAACAACGACAGAGGCGTCCTCCTCATAAAAAACAGAATCGACAGAGAGGCGCTCTGCGGACAAACGACGCCCTGCGCGTTACATTTTCAGATTATTTTGGAAAATCCGATGGAGTTTTACACCGTGACTGTGGAGATTATAGATGTTAATGATAATGCACCGTCTTTCGAAAAGAACGACGTCAAATTTAAGATCAGCGAGTCCGCTGTGAACGGAGCTAAATTCATATTAGACCGAGCTGTTGATCTCGATGTCGGCTTGAACGGGTTGCAAACATATAAACTTGAACCGTCGGATAATTTTGCTGTAAAGTTGCACGATCAAGTAGATGGGACGAAAAACGTGGAAATGGTCTTAGAAAAGCCCCTCGACAGAGAAAAGCGCGAGCATCTCTCTTTAGTTCTCACGGCGGTGGATGGAGGAGAGCCGCAGATGACTGGAACAATGCAGATTCTGATCACGGTCTTAGACGCGAATGACAACGCTCCTGTTTTTACACAGCCTGTTTATAAAGCATCTGTACATGAAAATTCACCTCTCGGAACAGTTGTAATGACGGTCACTGCAACAGATGCAGATCACGGATCTAATGGTCGGATAACCTATTCAATTTCAAGTATACTGGATAATGCCCGTGGATTATTTGAAGTAAACGAGGAAACTGGTGAAATTCGTCTAAAAGGAAATGTTGATTATGAAAAGGCTCGATCCTTCCAGATAAACGTTCGTGCGAGTGATGATGGAGGACTAGTTGACTCGTGTAAAGCAATGGTTGACGTCATTGACATAAATGACAATAAACCACACATCCGTATAATGTCTAAGACTAACGTAATAACAGAGGATGCCCAACGTGGTACTGTTGTAACAATGATAAATATTAAAGATGCAGACTCGGGTGAAAACGGGAAGGTGCAATGTGCTATAAGTAATAATATTCCTTTTGTGATGAAGTCTACCACCAGTGATTTTTATAGTTTGATGACCGATAGTGATTTAGACCGAGAAACATCCTCTGAGTATAATATCACAGTAACCTGCTCTGATGAGGGAGTACCCTCCCTCTCCAGCAGCGTCACTCTCACCTTACAGATCTCTGATGTAAATGATAACGCACCTGTCTTTGAGAGGAGCTCATATGAGGCTTATATAGTAGAAAATAACACACCAGGTCTCTCTATATTTACAATAAAAGCTAAAGACACTGACTGGAACCAGAATGCTCGTGTTTCATACTTACTGGAGGACTCCTCTGTTAACGGAGTGCCAGTCTCCTCTTATGTGTCTGTCAGTGCAGATAGTGGAGTCATCCATGCAGTGCGCTCGTTTGACTACGAACAGATCAAAGATTTCCAGTTTCATGTTAAAGCTCAGGATGGAGGATCTCCTCCACTGAGCAGCAACGTGACAGTGAAAATCCAGATCCAGGACCAGAACGACAACCCCCCTCAGGTCCTGTACCCAGTGCAGACTGGTGGCTCTGTGGTGGCTGAGATGGTGCCTCGTTCAGCAGATGTGGGCTATCTGGTGACTAAAGTGGTGGCTGTTGATGTGGACTCTGGACAGAATGCCTGGCTCTCATATAAACTACAGAAAGCCACTGACAGGGCGCTGTTTGAAGTTGGTTTACAGAATGGAGAAATCAGAACTATCCGCCAGGTGAATGATAAAGATACAGTGAAACAAAGACTGGCTGTTATAGTGGAGGACAACGGACAGCCCTCTCGTTCAGCTACAGTCATTGTGAACGTGGCGGTGGCGGACAGCTTCCCTGAAGTGATGTCAGAGTTCACCGACCTGATCCACGACAAGGAGTACAATGACAACCTGACTTTTTACTTAGTGTTGGCTCTGGCCGTGGTTTCCTTCCTCTTCATCACCTGCGTGGTGGTGATTATATCAGTGAAAATCTACAGATGGAGACAGTCTCGTATCCTGTATCACTCCAACCTGCCTGTGATTCCATATTATCCACCACGTTACTCGGACACTTTGGGGACAGGAACTCTCCAACATGTGTACAATTACGAGGTGTGCAGGACGACTGACTCCAGAAAGAGTGACTGTAAGTTCGGCAGAGCTGGTAGTCAGAACGTGCTGATAATGGACCCCAGTTCAACAGGGACGATGCAGCGGATACAGAGTGAAAAGAGCATCCTGGATGAACCTGACTCTCCTATAGAGGTTAGAAATCTGTCACAGCATCTATTTACTTCAATCATTATTTCAATTGTGACTAGATATTTTAAACAACAGGCTACTGCTTTATTTAGAGGATTTCATTTGGCCTGAACAATCTTAGCACCCTGGAGAGCGCAGACCCGAATTAGTTGGTGGTTCTCCATCATATCTATCTATCTATCTATCTATCTATCTATCTATCTATCTATCTATCTATCTATCTAGCTATCTATCTATCTAGCTATCTAGCTATCTGTTTTTCTGTATATCTATTCATATTACTGTCAATATGTTTTGTTGTTGTGGTTGTTGCTGCTGTTCATTTATTCGTCTCTAGGTGCCACTGTGGGCCATTTTGGCAGTTTTTCTTTTTTTCAGAGTGAAATTGCACTCCCCTGTTTGGTGGGTGAAAATAGGTTCGTTTTTTCATCGGAACTAAACACACGGAGCCTGCGTGCAGCTCTCGACAATAAGCTTTCGGTCATATATTTTTACGCATATTGGCACCCTGGTTTTGTTTGTTTTTTGTTGCTTTTTTGGTTCGTGCAGACATTCTCCCCACCATGGCTGTTCTTTGTTGTCTGGCCGGATATAAAACATTATCATGGTTTTCGCTGCTTATCTGCATCTGCGTCGCAGGAATTGCAGTCGGTCAGGTCCGGTATTCTATTCCCGAGGAGATGACGACGGGTTCTGTTGTTGGGAATATCATTCAGGATCTCGGCTTGGATATTAAGCGACTGAAATCGGGTCGGGCTCGGATTTTTACTGAGGATGGCAGTGAGTACATTGGTCTGAATGAAGGAAAGGGCACTTTGGTTGTTGCTAAAAGAATCGACAGAGAAGAATTGTGCAAGGAAGTATCTCCCTGTTCTCTTCACTTTCAAATAATTCTTGAAAATCCAATGGAGCTTCACAGAATAGATGTCGAAATTACAGATATTAATGATAATGCCCCGGCTTTCCCCAAGAAGGAGTACAGTTTCCAGGTTAGTGAATCTGCCTCTGCAGGGGCTCGTTATTCACTGGAGAGTGCAAAAGATCCAGATGTAGAACAAAACACGATTCAAACATACAAACTTAATCCTGCAGATCATTTCAAACTGAATACGGTAGCTCGAGCTGATGGAACAAAATATATTGAAATGGTTCTTCACACGCAGCTCGACAGAGAAACGCAGGAAGAGCATAAATTATCTCTGACTGCTATTGACGGTGGTAATCCTCAGAAGTCAGGGTCTGTCAGAATAAACGTGGTCGTTTTAGATGCTAATGACAATGCCCCAGTATTCACCCAGTCACTTTATAGTGTATCTATACCAGAAAATGCAGCAAAGGGTGCTGTCATTGTAAAAGTCAGTGCGACTGATAATGACAAGGAAGCCAATGAAGAAATCGTGTATTCTTTCTCTCATCACACTGATGGAGCATCCTCCCTGTTTAACATTGATCCAAACAGCGGGGATATTACTTTAATTGGTGTTTTAGACTATGAAAAAGCAAAACAACATGAGATAGACATTAAAGCAACAGACAAAGGGGGCTTAGCAGACACAAGTAAGGTATTAATTGAGGTGATAGATCTAAATGACAATGCACCTGTCATAAGCATAATTTCTCTATCAAACCCAATACCTGAAGATTCTGCTTTGAATACTGTTATAGCAATGCTTAACATTAAAGATCTGGACTCGGGTAAAAATAGCCAAGTTAGATGTTTTATTGGCTCTAATCTACCTTTCAAAATGAAGCCTTCAACAACAGCAAATTTTTATAGCTTGGTATCTGATGACATTTTAGATCGAGAAACAGTGCCAGAATATAACATAACGATAACCGCAATGGATGAGGGTTCACCACCCTTTTCCACAAACAAGACCATTAACTTGAAAATTTCAGATGTAAACGATCACGCCCCTGAGTTCCCACAGCATTTGCTCACAGCTTCCATTGCTGAAAATAATTCACCTGGTATGTCCATCCTTTCTGTCAAAGCCAGTGACAAAGACTACGGAAGCAATGCGCGCATTTCCTATTTCCTAGAGGATAGTCAGCTCAATGGGATGTCAGCCTCGTCTTATTTTTCAGTGAATGCAGAAAGTGGGGAAATAACGGCTGTGCGCTCCTTCGACTATGAGCAAACAAAACAATTCTGGATTCACATAAAATCTCAGGATGGAGGCTCTCCTCCACTCAGCAGCAACGTGACAGTGAAAATCCAGATCCAGGACCAGAACGACAACCTCCCTCAGGTCCTGTATCCAGTGCAGACTGGTGGCTCTGTGGTGGCTGAGATGGTGCCTCGTTCAGCGGATGTGGGCTATCTGGTGACTAAAGTGGTGGCTGTTGATGTGGACTCTGGACAGAATGCCTGGCTCTCATATAAACTACAGAAAGCCACAGACAGGGCGCTGTTTGAAGTGGGCTTACAGAATGGAGAAATCAGAACCATCCGCCAGGTGAATGATAAAGATGCAGTGAAACAAAGACTGGCTGTTATAGTGGAGGACAACGGACAGCCCTCTCGTTCAGCTACAGTCATTGTAAACGTGGCGGTGGCGGACAGCTTCCCTGAAGTGATGTCAGAGTTCACCGACCTGATCCACGACAAGGAGTACAATGACAACCTGACTTTTTACTTAGTGTTGGCTCTGGCTGTAGTTTCCTTCCTCTTCATCACCTGTGTTGTGGTGATTATATCAGTGAAAATCTACAGATGGAGACATGAGCGCCTCTTTTACAAATCTGGTGGACATCTTCCTGTTATTCCGTATTACCCACCCCTTTATGCAGATGTTGGTGGCACTGGCACATTAAAGCCTGGAAGCTATGAAGTGTACGGAACCACTGACTCCCGGATGAGTGATACTAAGTTCTCTGGACCTTTCAGTCAAAGCAGTCAAAGCACACTGAGTGTCGACCACAGTGGCTCCAGGACAGTGCCAAGACTTAAAACAGATAGTATAGTCACAGAGGTGAGATAAGACCCACTCTCGTGCCTGCATGTGTGTGCATGCGTGCGTCTGTGCCTGTGTATGTCTGTGCATTGTTCTTCTCTTTCTGTCATGATATGCCATAGCAGACATTTAAAACACTTACAGTTTTTGAAGAATGAAAATCAAATTGTGTCCTGTTGTTGGATTTTAGTTGTAAGTTGAAATATTTCAAGACTTTCTCATTCCTAATTGTGTGAGGTTTGCAGTATGCCCTTATTCTAAGCATTTTGACTTATAATATACAGTATCTTAAAAGCTCCGACTAAGATTGTATTTTTCCTGTGTGACTAATCCATTGGTATCTTTCATACATACCAACAGCATGGTCCTGTGCATACTCACGATAAATAGCACACTTGTAGATATCTTTTGTTTTGCGTTATACACTAAAATCAACAAAAATGGTTTGCTTCTTCTGCTGAGTCTTTTTAAAGTCATTTGCACTGTACTGCAAAGAGCAACTTGGGATGAATTTAAGTGGAATGGGAGAAAAATAGAAAAATGTTGAAAGAAAACAGTCTGTGGCTCATCCCTGCTGAAGCTTCATACAGACCACGCTCACTTAGAAACACATAACCATGCAGTGCACTACTTTATCAGTGACCTAGTTCCCTTCATAACACCATGCAGCCATTTGCACAGGGCTTCGTGTTCAGACAGAATAAGTGTCTATGACATTATTTCAAATATAACACAGGGGAATCAATATAAATCTGTTCAAAAATGCAATTTTTGGAGATATATTTTTATGCTGATGTTAAAACTGTGGTATTGAAAAGAGGTTGTAGTCACTGCTGATCTGAGGAGGCTGAACGCAAGGGAGACAGGCAGGAGAGGAGGAGAGAGGCAGAGCGGGGGAGGGGAAGAGGCACGTGGTAACCGGCACAGACTCACCATCCCTGTGCAGCATTTGTGTGAGTGAAGCACAGCAGCCATTTTGATCTCTTCTTTGTCCGCTATATAACAAGGTAAAAATAAATCAATCTTGTGTGTGAAACAGCAACATCAGGCTCCTTTTATGCTTCGCACCTTGAAGACCGCAAGAAAAATTGAGATATGATTTCTTTATGAAACATAAAGAAATAAAAGAAGTGAATGCAAGAAGAGCAGTGATTGACTAGTTATATAACCAATGACAAGGGAATAGCAGTATTTAGGATAGAGGCTGTGTGTATTAAATAGGGCATAGTTACACAGTACAACTGACCTCATTTTTATTGAAAACTACAGTCGCTCACAAAGACAAACATTTTAGAAGCATGACAATCCTGCATTGTGTGTGTCTGATTGACAGAGCACAGACAAACTGCTCTTATTGTTTTGATGCAGTAAAAATAAAAATAAAATTGTCTTGCTTAGTTGTACAACTTATTGTTATTTCTTTATGTATTAGTGCTTTTTGTCATGTGTAGCCTGCTTACCTGCAGGACTATTTCTTTGGTAGTCTTGGTGCGGGTATGTTTGCTCAGATGAGTCTTTCTAGTGGTGGATGTGGTTCAGCTGTAAAGTCTGCATGATGCTTGGGATGTGAGCATGTGAAAACTAATGATGACAGACTACAAAGCAAACGCCTGGATGGGTTATTTGTGGTAACCCCCAGATCCGCTGGTATTATTCTTTCACAATAATTAACTCACATCTGTGTCTGTTTTACCTGCTGTACCGGCTGTGGTTAAATCTTTTCAGCCAGATAAGTGATTCAACCTGCTCTTCTTCTTGTAAAAGTTCAGGATGCTGTTTTGTGTTTGTTTGAGGAACCTATTTTTAAGCTGTTATCGGGCCTTTTCTATCCTATACAAACTCCTGGTTAGTAGTAACCACAACATTATACTCTTTCACACAAGCTCCTGGTTCCCACAGGTCTCAACTTTTTTTTTTTTTTTTTTTTTTATGAAGCAGACGGCCTTCCCAGACAGGCTGGTCAGCAGCTGTGTGTCCATGTTTATGCCGGTGGGGCTCATCAACACATTGTGCACTATGTTTTGGGTATTGTTGTTTATACTATCACCATTTGTTTCTTTTTGTCATATCTGACATATTCTGGACATTTGAGTGAAATGTTACTTCTATGAAATAAACTTCTCAGTAAGACAGAAAGTCTGATGTTCTCAAAAAATATAAAACAGGTTCAGAAAAACAATACTCTCTCCACTTTTGAGAACAATTGAGTTATTGTTATTGTTATCACGGTTGAAATTGTTATTGTTATCATGGTTAAAATCAGTAGTAGTTGAAGTAGAAAGAGGAGGAATAGTCACAAAGTGCCTCCCAAATTAACCTATATTTAACTTCTTAAGTTGTGTTGTGGGATTTTGTGAGGCAGAGTCAAAGATGAGGTGTCGGGGCTTCGACACTGCACAGGAAGTTTCATTTAGGATTACAAAGGATTCAAACACAAGGCAATTGATAGTGCAAGCCCACCACTCCCAGTTTATATGGACAACAGCTACAAGAATAATCCCAGTTATTATTCGGATCAGAGTTTATGACTCCTCTCTATGTCAGAGCACTATGCTGCACATAGTGTCTCAGGGTGATACGATATTGAATTCAAAATATATTGAAGTCAAAATATTCCAGATCAGGTTGTTTTAGTTGGGTGTATCTTTGCATGATGCCATGTCATTTAGACATGTGATGGCTTAATATCATGCAAAAAAATGGTATGTGTTGATGTGAGATGGTGTTGTGAAGTATTCGGTTTTTGCTCTGGTTAGTTGTCCTCGAAGGATTCCACTCTCGATTACATGGGTTGATGAGATATGAAACTCGACAAAGCTGTGATTTAGAAGGATGGACAAACATGGATGTTGGAAGGAGAGTAATTATTAAATGTTTTAGGACATCACCAGGTGTTTTTTCATATAATTGTTAAGATTGTTTTTGACATTTGCTTCACAACTATACAGATCTTTGCATTTTTAACTGACATTAGCTTAGTTGCAAAACTGCAATTTTTTAGCTACAACAAGATGAGAACCACTCGTCAGTCTCTCTGTGTTTCCAGCAGGCTCTCCTTTTTCCTCCTGATCTCATTTTCTCCATCCCTCCCCTCCCCCCTCTCCAGCTGCACCACTCTGCTGCAGAGAAAGAAAGACAGTGAGAGAGAAAGGGAGAGGATGATTTCTCACTGTAGGACATTTTGTCGGGTCTATAAAAAGACGTCATACACTGTCATGATATATCTGTTGTTGCTGCAATATTGCTGACATGCAAAATCATATTTTTTGAAATGCTTTTCTCAAATTTGTCAAGCAGTTGTTTAGTACCCAGTGGTGTAGGAAAGCCTGCTTTATTTGACCACGTTTTCACTACATCTGGAGAGTAGTCCTCTCTCATATATATATATATTTTTTCTCTTCCATCTTCTTCATACACAATGTTGTTGTTTTTTCCACCCTGCCAGTTTGCATGCTGCAGGGTGGGATGCGAGCAAATGAGGTGGGATGTGTTACCATAGCAACAAGCTGACTCACTGGCAGGACTGTACCATTTTAGCAAGCCACAGGGGGTCAGCAGCAGATGCAGCCTCTGATATGGGATTGCTCTCAGTAATTGTTGGAACTGGGACCGCAGGAGACACCCCTGTTTCAGAAAAAAAAAAAAAAAAAAAACAGTGCTGCTTGCTTAGATCTGGGGTGTCTGGTGATGGGGAAGGAGGAGGGGGAGTGGGCAGTCATGGCTGCTTGTAGTATTTGTTGTAAAATGTGCTGCCTTGTTTAATTCCTCTTCCATTTTTATGGTATGTCTTGTACATATTGAGTGTGTTAACACATTTGATATGTCTTTATAAATTCTCAGTTTCAGTTCAACTGAAAATGAGAGGCAATTCTTTTGTTATTCAATTTCTTTATTATAGACCAGATGACCTAATTCTCCTATGTAATCTTTTGTGGTTATGTAAACCTTGTATGTGTATCTGGTAAAGGTGATGTTTCATATTGCATACTGTATTTCATAATATAGCACACCACATAAAATCAAGCCTGGGGGTCGTTTGCTTTGTTTATAAAGCTTCAGTTTTCTCCCACTGATACTCAGCTGCAATATTCATGGGTCCACTGTATAAAGATCTAGTGGTTTAATCACGGGGCATCGCCTCGAGGCCCTCTGCTGTTGCTTTGAAGGTAGTGATTTTGTGCAGCAGTGCAGTATTAGGCTTGTGATTCATGCACTCTTAGTGTCATTAATGTTGCAGAAAATAGTATAAGTCCTCATTTTCTGCTCCGTATTTGTAAGGTTAATCGTGTGTGTTTAAAGATAGATATGCTTGCTTTACACTATTTTGGTTATATGCATTAATAATAATACATCTTCATTATCATCAAACATCAAATCCTCAAATTGTTAGTCAGTGCCATTGAAATGTTTTACAAAAGATGTATTACTGGAAGTGTTTTTCATGCTACAGCAACATCGATAGAACGGTTAAAGTTTCTTGTGTCTTTTTCTCCTTCAAATGCTTTTAGTTTCTGTTTGTTTTTTTTTTATATTGTTTATATTATATTAATTATATTGCTTCATTCTTCATCAACGGTACATTTTTACTCTGTTTTTTGTTTGTATGATCAACTTTTAAATTTTTGGTTTGAATAATAGAATATGATGTATGGTTTGATATACAAGTACATGTATACTATAAGAATTACAATATGAAAAGACAGAGAGACAAAGATACAAAAATATAGACACGTTTTAAAATACTGCCATGGTGGTTTTACTGTTGCTTTATATACTTTTGAGCAGCTGGTAGAGTGATTAATTTGTTCTTTAAAATGTCTTGTTCTGTATCCAGATCAAATTCAACTGCTTTATTTGTTTTTTGTTTTGTTGTTTTGCAGCTGTTTAAATCTTGGTTCCTACTTTCACGAGCAATTATTCGATCATTAATCTTCATCAAGTCCGTTTGTTTTTCTCTCGATGTTTTATTAGAGTTTACACCCTGCAACTTGGAATGATCTGTCTTCTATATCCTACATGTTGATTTGGTTTCTTTTTTCCAGGTCATGTTAATTTTCTTTTTTGATGTATTTTTGAATGGAGACTTTTTAAGAAGTTTCAAGGTTCACATGCACAGTTCAGATGATATTGGGATTAATAGTTGCTCTAAATCAGACTGTGATTATTATTTTTTTTTGGGGGGGAGAATGTCTCTGCTGTGGTCTGCAGCTGAGTGTGAAACATGTTATTTCAATAGATTTAAATTTTTTTTTAATGTGGGGTAACTCAAGATACGTTCTCTAACTCTTCATCTTTCCTTCACACTCTCTCTCTCTCTCTCTCTCTCTCTCGTATCTCTCTGTCTGAAGACAGAGAACACAACACACAGCCATCCAGGTCTCACATACTGTATTATAGAAAAAAGATAACTCACTCACATGTTAACCTTGTTAGGAAATTCTGCTCTGATGATTATCTCCTCAATGCATTTCTCTAACCTGAATTTCTCTTTTACAGTACACTACAATACTACACTATATTATTTGACATTTTTGCAAAGAAAACAATTTTTTCCACATTCCTACACATTTATGTATTCTTATACAACAGGCTCGCAATAGACAATTAGTTAACTTTCCACAGACTCTGTGGGTGAACATACACAAAGATAACTTTGTTTATTGTGAGCCTCATGGTAAGTATGCTGCAGGTGGTTTCTGTACTTCCCAATGTCCAGCTCTGTATCATCACTAATCTAACCAAACGTCCATTTTTCTCGTTTTTGTTTTCTCTTTCATGTTTCCCCCTTGTTGCTTGGTCCTGCTTCCGTTTCCTTCCCCATGCCTGTTAAATCAACAAATAAGGTAAGACCAGCCACTTTTCTATTATTCACACAAAAGTGCCTTTAAACAAGTCCAGTAGTACAAACATTAGTTCATCTACAAACATGGCAGTTTACCAGTGAACATAATACTGAATTTAATCTGCTATATCATAATACTGTTACTTGACAGATTACATAGGTGTTGACATCAGTTCAGGGAAGAGGATTTGTGTTCAAAACACATTTTGACTATTGAACAGAACACTAACAACAAATCAGACACTCCATCAAAAGGATGGACACATGGAGGAGATAGTTAGCAGAAGTACCTTACGACATTAGTGCAAATTGGACTGCTCATCTTACAAACAGGCTTACATGGTTTAAAGAAAGTATTAGCAGTGAAGACCAGCTGTTAGAGTAAATCAACAGAGTTGCAGCAATTATCCTACTCAGTATCTTAAATTTTAGACATTGGTTTGGTGATACATGCTGCCCCTCATTTAGTGAAATATAGTGTCACATTACAATCAATAAATGACATATTAAATCACAGTATAAAGACAAACAAGAGCATAAATAGTCAGTTAGAAAATGCTAAGCATGTCATGCAGACATTGGATGTTTAAAAAAAGCACAGGCCTATCTACACTTTACCATACTTGCTTATTTAAACTGTTAAGTGCTGAGCGAGTGTAAAGGATGTATCACACTGTGACATGATCCATAATAATTAAGCACATCCAGCTGAAATAAAATGATATAATTTAAAGTTTACAATTAACAAAAATATTGGCTTTGTGGTATACGGACAATGTAATCTTTGCATTATAACACTGTCTAGTGTTTTTTAGCCCCCAGTTTACTGTTGTTTTATTTTCCTGAATAAAACCTCCACAACCATTTGTTTTAATAAAATGCTATTGGTTTATGTGGCACTTCAAAACTTCAATTCATGTAATTATTAGTCTTTTTATGTTTGATACATTTTTAGTTACTGATTACTTTTCATGAGTTGAAAAAGTTTAATTTATTGTCACATACATTGTTGACATACGTACAGCTTGCTGTACAAATTCTTCACACGAACGCCATCGAAATCTACTCTAATTACCTTAATATTGAAGGAACAGTGCATTACTCTAAAACCTTCCCATACTTTTATAGCTATTCCTTATAGTTTATCACTAATTTAAATGCACTGACATCAAAATAGAAGAACATATCCCGATAGGTCAATGTCACTTCCCAAATTGCTGATAGCTGAACATGATAGTCTTCATCAAGGTAAGGTTTATTGTTGCAGGCTTGCTTAATAAACTTTTATCCGCAAGTATTGATATTCTGTGTTGACACGGCTGGATTAATAACAGCTTTTTTGTGTGTAAGCCAATTTAAGACACTACAGCTTTTAGAAATGTACACGTTATTCATCATATCATATATTTTTTTAATCTACTCTATGTATACAGTGTGTGTTAGGAGGCATTTGTTGACAGTCTCTTGTTCTATCTTGTATGATTCTATCTTACTATTTGTTGCTATCTAAAAATACAAACGTATCCATGGATATTTTCATCATAAACAAAGACTGTCTGAAAATATCTTGTTAAAATGTCTTTGTGATGTCAGAAATCACAATATTTTACTTTTTTAATTAACTACTACAAATGATTACGCATGTACTTTTTCCACAAATAACACATTGATGGGAGGCGGTGGCTCAGGTGGTACAATGGATTGTCCTCCAATTTGAAGATTGGCTGCTCGATCCTCAGCTCTACCTGCCCATCTGCCTGTGCTTGGACAAGACGGGGAACTTTTAGCTGCTCCATACAAGCTGTCAACCTTATTTACATGGTTGTGCATGGTTTTAAGGAACAGACTGAATGAGATTAAGAGTGTTTACAACTTTTGAACAAGGTGGTGAAACTATGCAATCCTGAAGTCCATTTACCTTTTTGCAAGTGCTTGTAGATGTCTGTTTCACTTTTATGTGTGATTTTAGATCAATATTTGCATAAAATGTTGAACTTGTGAAAAAAGATCATAAAAAATTGCTGGGAATATGATAAAGAAATACTAGATTTATAAATTACACTCACTTTAAATCCAAAGCTGGTGTGTCTGAATACTGTATTTTTCAAGCCAGAATAAATAAATAAATATAAATCCCCAAATAAATAATAAATTTAAAAAAAGGGATTTGTATCTGCCACTTTTTGTTATTAGAAATGGCACACTCTTGGCATATTTGTACCGTGTGTGTCATTGTGATACACAACATTATAAATAGTCCTGAGGTCTGTCCTCCCTGCGAGAGACTGGCTGTGTCTCCAGCAGCATGCAGCAGCAGCAGTCGGCCGCCTGTGTGGCGCTGTCCACCCTGCTGGTGCTGAAAGTGGCACTCTCTCACTCCCTCCCACTGGCTGCTTCTCACACAGGCTCTCTTCATCTCCCCCTGTCGCCCACTTCTATTTAAGAAATGTGACTTCTGCAAATATACCTGCAAATATAAAAATATGATGTATTTGCATATTAATTTTTACATCGTATTGTGCTCTGCTTCACTATGTGGTGATGTTATATATTTACATCTGTTTTGTCATTTATCATATAATTAAAGTGGAACTTTATGATATACAATGATCTTATTTTTTTACTATGATGATGCGTCTACCAGGGTTAAAGTTTTAACAACGCAGAATAGCGTGAAATGTTCTAATAAAAATAATACTGCTCTGTCTGCTCTATACCAAGGTATGAGAAAGACTTAAGGCAGGCTATGTCTGAGTGTCTGTGTGTGTGTGTGTGTGTGTGTGTGAGAGAGAGAGAGAGAGAGAGAGAGAGAGAGAGAGAGAGAGAGAGAGAGAGAGAGAGAGAGAGTACACGCCCTCCTGCTCCATCTGCAGCTCCCCCTCCCATCGCACTTGCTCTACAGACCTCCATACGGGTATTTTCTGCGCGGCAGCTGCAGACAGGATTATCTCTGTGAGGCGTGCTTAAAGCCGTGAAGACGTAATGACGTCGATAGCCTGTACTGGCTTTTTATGGCCACGGGAAGGCAACGAAGAGCCTTTTCTGCAACAAAGACCTGTGCATGCATGCAGGTGCATAGAGAGAGGATAGTGAAAGGAATATTATAAACACATTAAATGATTAATCATGCAATTATCAGTCAAGGAATCAGTTAAATCACACTGTTATTAGTAATTTTATATATTTAAATATATACTGGGAGTATTTCAACTTATTATCGTTGTAATGTCTATTTTCTTCAGATATTATAAGAAAATATTTATTTAGAAAAGGCTGATTTAGAAAATAGAAAATACTCTTCAATGATGTCTGTAGTTGAAATGCACATGATGGACACGGGGAGACCCTTTCTGTTGTTCACCCTTCCACGTGAATGATCTGTAGACGCTCACTGGTAATAGGATTGGTGGAAGGAGCTTTTCTCTCTCGACCAATGAGATACAGAGTGGTACAAAGAGATCCACTCTCTTACACAGAGTCGCATCAGCCTCCTGACCGAGACAATTTTCTGCACGGGAGGGGAGGAATGCATATGCAGACGCAAAGCATGACTGACATCGTTTTATTTGAGGACGCAACTCCTTTGGATTATACAACCCTGATATTTAATTTACGAAATTGGGATTCGAGTGGAAAGATACGGGATTCATTGAACGTGGAATAATGTGGAAGAAATTGCCGACATGGCAGGTGTTAATGTGGTGGCATCATTTCTTCCTATTGTGGAGTACAATAGACGGACAGACTCGCTACAGCATCCCCGAGGAACTCTCCCAGGGCTCGGTGGTAGGAAATCTAGCCAAAGATCTGGGTTTGATTGTTTCGGAATTGTATCGGCGTAAATTGCGTATCACCTCGGAAGCTGGTAAGCAGTATTTTAATGTGGACTTGAGGAAAGGAGAATTGGTGGTGACTGACAGGATTGACAGGGAGGAACTGTGTGGCCAACGACCGTCGTGTTTGTTGCCTTTGGAGCTGGTTCTAGATAACCCCCTCCAACTGCACAGAGTTGAAATTGAAATACAAGACACAAATGATAATTCTCCGAGTTTTCTTACAAAAGGACAAGTGTTGAAAATTGCAGAGCTGGTAAATCCAGGCACACGATTTCCTCTAGAGAGCGCACAGGACCCGGACGTAGGCGTCAATTCAGTGCGCTCTTATCTTATTAGTAAAAATGACAATTTCAAATTAACTGTGAAAAATCACAAGGACGGAAGAAAGATCCCCGAATTGGTCCTGGATAAACCTCTTGATCGAGAGAAACTACCTGAACACAATTTAATCCTCACTGCTGTAGATGGTGGCGATCCAGTACGCTCAGGTACAGCAGAAATTACTGTTATAGTACTTGACAATAATGATAATGCACCTCAGTTTGAAAGGCAGGTGTATGAAGCAAATGTCAGCGAAAAGGCAACAGTTGGAACTGAAATATTACGTGTTAAAGCCACAGATGCAGACGAGGGACCGAATGGAGAAATTGAATATTTTTTTGCAGAGCGAACGACTGATCTGGCATCATCAATGTTTGACATTGACCCGTCCACTGGAGTCATAAAAATTAAAGGTATTTTAGACCACGAAACTAACTTTTTACACAGATTTGATATCACTGCAAAAGATAAAGGAAATCCACAGATGGATGGACATTGTGGTGTTGAAATTAGAGTAATTGACATTAACGACAATGTCCCCGAAATAATTGTGACATCGCTAACGACACCTGTATCTGAGGACTCGGCAATAGGAACAGTTATTGCGATATTAACTGCAAAAGATACGGATTCTGGTGACAATGGTAAAGTTAATTTAAATATATCTCCTATGTCCCCTTTTAAATTAAATCCGTCGGTATCTAATCACTATTCACTGGTGACAAAAGAAAGACTCGACCGTGAAAAACATAACCGTTACAGTGTCACGATAACTGCCGCGGATGCTGGAAAACCACCATTAAAAAGTGAAAAAATAGTAATTGTTGAATTAATGGATGTAAATGACAACCCGCCACTTTTTTCCCAGCCCACATACATAGTGTATGTAAGAGAAAACTATGCTCCTGGAAACATTTTGTGTTCTGTATCAGCAACTGATGCTGATTCGGGTGAAAACGCTAAAATATCTTACTCCATACTGGACTCTAAAATGCAGGACGTTTCTGTGTCTTCGTATGTTTACATTAACTCAGATAATGGCAGCATCTACAGCATGCACTCGTTTGATTATGAGAAACTGAAGGTGTTTAAGATTCAGGTTCAGGCAAAGGATCAGGGCTCTCCGTCTCTCAGCAGCAACGCCACTGTCCATGTTTTCATCCTGGACCAGAACGACAATGCCCCCGCTGTTATTTACCCCTCCTCCGCTGTCCTGGGCTCCCTCTCTCATCAGAGGATGCCCCGCTCCGCTAAAGCGGGTCACCTGGTTACAAAGGTGACGGCTGTGGACGCAGACTCGGGCCATAACGCCTGGATCTCCTACAAACTGGGAGAGGCCACAGACGCCTCTCTGTTCACCGTCAATCTGTACACAGGAGAGGTGAGGACTAAACGCGCTGTGTACGAGCAGGACGAGTCCTCTCAGAGGCTGCTCATTGAGATCAGGGACGACGGAGAACCGGTCCAGTCCGCCACCGTCACGGTGTCCATCCTGATCGAGGACGGTCTCCATGAACCCATCTTAGACCTCCGACAGAAAGTGGCCGAGCCCAGCAAGAAAACTGACAGAATCACCCTTTATTTGATTCTGTCTCTGGCCTCGGTGTCCGTGCTGTCTCTGGTGACTTTTCTCATCTTAGCGGTGAAATGCATCAGGAGCAGCAGAAGTAGCGGGAGCTGCTGCACGGGACGGAGCGACTGTGATGATTACAAGAACCCCAACAGAAACCTGCAGATTCAGCTCAACACAGATGGGCCCATAAAGTACGTGGAGGTCCTGGGAGGAGACATGTTGTCTCAGAGCCAGTCCTTCAGGTCCTGCATGTCTCCGATGTCCGAGTACAGTGATTTCACTCTGATCAAACCCAGCAGCACCACAGACTTTAAGGAGGTGATCAGTGTGCTGGATGCGTCGTTACCCGACAGCACCTGGACCTTTGAGAGCCAGCAGGTGAGCAGATAAAAATTGTGTAGCTTTATTCGGTTTTATGTGTTGGTAAATGTTGAAAAAATAAATATTTCATTAGTTCAATTGCAATAAACTGCTCAAAATGACATTATGAATACTATCTATCTATCTATCTATCTATCTATCTATCTATCTATCTATCTATCTATCTATCTATCTATCTATCTATCTATCTATCTATCTATCTATCTATCTATCTATCTATCTATCTATCTATCTATCTATCTATCTATCTATCTATCTATCTATCTATCAAAATCAAAGCGCACATTTCAGTAGTCAGTTGTCAGCACTTCAGCACCATGGAGGTAGACAGCGACTCGCACTGCAACCGATAACTCGGAAACATGGTGTGAGATGTTATTTTTAATCATTATTATTGTTTACATTCCTTCATGTTTAACACAATAGTTTGCAGTATATAATGTGTTTTGTGCGCTTTGGTGTCCCGGGTTGGATTATCATCAAATTAACTCTCCGGGGCAGTGCAGACAGGCGAAAAAAGCTGTGACTTTAAGAGTGTAGATCAACGTGCTTCTTATTGGATCACAGACTTGAACGCTGTGCACCAATAGGATCCAGGACTGTACAAAGCAATCCAGTCCCTGCCCCCATTCAGCCTCGGCGCTGAGACTCCGACAATGCAAAGAAGAGAGAGAGCCATGAGCTCAGATTTTACAAGATGACGATTCCATATTTAGATTTGATTCCATACGTATTAATTTGTGAAAAAATATTCGATCGGGATCACACCAGCGATCATGGATTACAGATGGGTTTTTTTCCTGGCACGATGTTGATTGGATTTGATGTGTTATAGCAGCCCAAGCATGACAAAGAGAAAAGGATATCGAGACTGGAGGTGGCTGGCGCTTTGGTGTCATCATTTCTTTTTCTTGTGGAGTACAATTGATGGACAGACTCGTTACAGTATCACGGAAGAACTAAAAGAGGGAACTGTGGTAGGAAACCTTGCCAAAGATTTAGGTTTGGGATTGTCAGAGATTTTTGACCGCAAGCTGCGTGTTGCCTCTGAGGCCGGTAAGCAGTACTTCAGCGTGGATGCGGGAAAGGGCGAGCTGGTTGTGAATGACAGAATAGACAGAGAGGCTTTATGTGGACAAAGCGCCAACTGTGTGTTGCCTTTGCAAGTTGTAATCGAAGACCCATTGCAACTTTTTCGTGTTGAAGTCGATATTCAAGATGTAAATGACAATGCACCCAGATTTCCATCAAATGATATTAGTTTAGAAATAGCGGAATCCACTGTTACAGGGGTTCGTTTTCCCCTCGAAAGCGCAGTGGATTTGGATGTTGGTAGCAATTCATTAAAATCATACACTCTGAGTAAAGATGAATGTTTTAGTGTGAGAGTTAAGGAAGTCGCAGGTGGAAGAAAAGTCCCTGAATTGATTTTAGCAAAACTGTTAGATCGAGAGAAAAAAGGCTTGCACAAGCTGCTTTTAACAGCTTTAGATGGAGGTAATCCAGTAAGATCAGGGACTGCTCAGATAACTGTCACAGTCCTTGACAACAACGATAATGTCCCTGTTTTTGAGAAACCGCTGTATAAAGTATCTGTAAGTGAAAATGCCGTAGAAGGTACACTGATAGTCCAAACAACTGCGACAGACATGGATGATGGTCAAAACGGAGAAATTGAATATTCATTTGGGGCACACACATCAGATGCGGTTCTGTCTGTTTTTACTATGGATCAAATATCAGGTACAATATTTCTTAAAGGAAAGTTGGATTTTGAGGAGACTGCAAATTATGAATTGGACATTAGTGCGAAAGACAAAGGCAGTCCGAGGATGGAGGGACATTGTACTGTGCATGTTGAAGTTTTAGATATTAATGATAACGCACCTGAAATAATATTGACCTCTCACCCGAAGCCAGTACGTGAAGACTCACTGAATGGCACAGTTGTAGCTTTGCTGAGTGTCAGAGATCTTGATTCCGGTGATAATGGAAGAATTACGCTAAAACTTCCCTTGAAATCTCATTTTTCCCTGAAATCATCATTTTCCCATAATTATGCACTGGTTACCAATGGTGCTTTAGATCGGGAAAATGTTTCTGAATATAAAATTGAGATAACGGCTACTGATTCAGGCTCTCCCACACTTTCTACTAAGAAAATTGTTCCCGTCACCATAAGTGATGTGAATGACAACCCTCCTTTATTCACTCAGCCCTCGTATAATGTGTATTTAAAAGAAAATGGAGTACCTGGATCTATATTGTACTCAGTATCAGCTTCAGACCTGGATTCTGGTGAAAACGCAAAAATATCTTACTCCATACTGGACTCTAAAGTTCAGGACGTTTCTGTGTCGTCTTATGTTTACATTAACTCAGATAACGGCAGCATCTACAGCATGCACTCGTTTGATTATGAGAAACTGAAGGTGTTTAAGATTCAGGTTCAGGCAAAGGATCAGGGCTCTCCGTCTCTCAGCAGCAACGCCACTGTCCATGTTTTCATCCTGGACCAGAACGACAATGCCCCCGCTGTTATTTACCCCTCCTCCGCTGTCCTGGGCTCCCTCTCTCATCAGAGGATGCCCCGCTCCGCTAAAGCGGGTCACCTGGTCACAAAGGTGACGGCTGTGGACGCAGACTCGGGCCATAACGCCTGGATCTCCTACAAACTGGCGGAGGCCACAGACGCCTCTCTGTTCACCGTCAATCTGTACACAGGAGAGGTGAGGACTAAACGCGCTGTGTACGAGCAGGACGAGTCCTCTCAGAGGCTGCTCATTGAGATCAGGGACGACGGAGAACCGGTCCAGTCCGCCACCGTCACGGTGTCCATCCTGATCGAGGACGGTCTCCATGAACCCATCTTAGACCTCCAACAGAAAGTGGCCGAGCCCAGCAAGAAAACTGGCAGAATCACCCTTTATTTGATTCTGTCTCTGGCCTCGGTGTCCGTGCTGTCTCTGGTGACTTTTCTCATCTTAGCGGTGAAATGCATCAAGAGCAGCAGCGGCAGTGGAAGCTGCTGCACGGGACGGAGCGACTGTGATGATTACAAGAACCCCAACAGAAATCTGCAGATTCAGCTCAACACTGATGGACCTATAAAGTACGTGGAGGTCCTGGGAGGAGACATGTTGTCTCAGAGTCAGTCCTTCAGGTCCTGCATGTCTCCAATGTCCGAGTACAGTGATTTCACTCTGATCAAACCCAGCAGCACCACAGACTTTAAGGAGGTGATCAGTGTGCTGGATGCGTCGTTACCCGACAGCACCTGGACCTTTGAGAGCCAGCAGGTGAGCAGATAACTATACATTTGCGATCATATTTATTTGTGTATCTGTTCTGTTGCAGAAAATATCACTATTGCCCTACATGTTTTCATTGTTTACATATTCTTCTCTCAAATCAAATATTTGTTCTTATTTTGCCTTGCTGCCGTGACACACACACACACACACCCACACACACACACACACGCACACACGTATAACGACTATCCGGGACTTTGCCACTTTAAGAGCCTCGATCCTCTTCCCTCTCATTGGGTGTTGGGGACTGACGCTGAGCTCCAATAGGATTCAGAACTGTACAAAGAAATCTATCGCCTGCCCCCCTGCAGCCTCAGAGCTATAGCACTTACAACAATGAAATGAGCTCCGGAGGAAACAGCAATGAAGTCGGCTTTTCTACATATTGTATTTTCTTCAACTCGCAGCCATGCGCAAACACTATCGCGTTTTAGGAGAACGGAGTATTCTACATTTTACTGGATTCTAGCTTTGCTGTAAGGATGATCTTAATGGGAATTAACGTGATATAGCCGATCAAGGATGACAAAGAGAATGGGATACCGAGACTGGAGATGTATTGCGCTTTGGTGGCACCATTTCTTTCTCTTGTGGAGTACAATAGACGGACAGACTCGTTACAGCATCCCGGAGGAACTAAAACAGGGCTCGGTAGTCGGAAATTTAGCAAAAGATCTCGGTTTGGGGCTAACTGAAATTTTTGACCGCAAAATGAGTGTCGCCTCTGAGGCTGGTAAGCACTATTTCAGCGTGGATGCGGGGAAGGGTGAGCTGGTCGTGAATGAGAGGATAGATAGAGAAGCTTTATGCGGACAAAGCGCCAGCTGTCTTCTGCCTCTGCAAGTAGTTGTTGAAAATCCTTTGCAATCAAATCGAATTGAAGTGGAAATAAAAGACATAAATGATAACTCTCCCAGTTTTGTTACTCGTGAGATTAACCTGAATATACCAGAATCAGTTACTGTTGGAAAACGATTTCCTTTAGAAAATGCGGACGACCCTGATGTTGGAAGCAATTCTTTAAAAACATACTCTCTGAGTAAAAATGATCATTTTTCTTTAAAATTTAAGGAAACGAAGAATGGTAAAGCTGTGCCTGAATTAGTGTTAGAGAAGCCATTGGATCGAGAGAAAAATGCCCTTCATCAGCTGCTGTTAACGGCATTAGATGGAGGAAATCCTGTCAGATCAGGAACATGTAAGATAACTGTTACTGTGCTCGATAACAATGATAATTTTCCAGTTTTCAGTGACAATGAGTTCAAAGTTTCTTTAAAAGAGAACAGCACCAAAGGGATATTTGTAATCAAACTCACAGCTTCAGACGCTGACGAGGGTCTGAATGGGGAAATTTCATATTCGTTTGGGTCGCGAACTCCAGACTCTGTCTTATCCACATTTGATATTAATCATGCGACTGGGGAAATTGTCTTAAAGGGGGCGTTGGATTACGAAAGTTATAGATCATACCTAATTGACATAACTGCTAAAGACAAGGGGGTCCCTGAAATGGAGGGACACTGTCGAGTACAGGTGGACGTAGAGGATATAAATGATAATGCTCCGGAGATTGTGCTCACTTCTAAACCGAGTCTTGTGCGCGAAGACGCACCAAGTGGCACAGTTGTTGCTTTGATAAGCGCACGAGATATAGACTCCGGAAATAACGGTAAAGTGACATTAAATGTTCACAAACGCTTTCCTTTCACTCTTAAACCTTCCTTTTCTAATAATTACGAGCTGGTTACCAGTGGTGCTTTGGATCGAGAGAGTTTCTCTGAGTACGATGTTGAAATAACAGCCACAGATTCAGGCTCTCCTCATCTCTCTAGCAGCAAAATTATACCAGTCAGAATCACTGATGTAAATGACAATGCTCCATTGTTTACTCAGAAATCTTACAATGTGTATTTAAAAGAAAATGGAGTACCTGGATCTATACTGTACTCAGTATCAGCTTCAGACCTGGATTCTGGTGAAAACGCTAAAATAACTTACTCCATACTGGACTCTAAAGTACAGGACGTTTCTGTGTCTTCTTATGTTTACATTAACTCAGATAACGGCAGCATCTACAGCATGCACTCGTTTGATTATGAGAAAGTGAAGGTGTTTAAGATTCAGGTTCAGGCAATGGATCAGGGCTCTCCGTCTCTCAGCAGCAACGCCACTGTCCATGTTTTCATCCTGGACCAGAACGACAATGCCCCCGCTGTTATTTACCCCTCCTCCGCTGTCCTGGGCTCCCTCTCTCATCAAAGGATGCCCCGCTCCGCTAAAGCGGGTCACCTAGTTACAAAGGTGACGGCTGTGGACGCAGACTCGGGCCATAACGCCTGGATCTCCTACAAACTGGCTGAGGCCACAGACGCCTCTCTGTTCATCGTCAATCTGTACACAGGAGAGGTGAGGACTAAACGCGCTGTGTACGAGCAGGACGAGTCCTCTCAGAGGCTGCTCATTGAGATCAGGGACGACGGAGAACCGGTCCAGTCCGCCACCGTCACGGTGTCCATCCTGATCGAGGACGGTCTCCATGAACCCATCTTAGACCTCCGACAGAAAGTGGCCGAGCCCAGCAAGAAAACTGGCAGAATCACCCTTTATTTGATTCTGTCTCTGGCCTCGGTGTCCGTGCTGTCTCTGGTGACTTTTCTCATCTTAGCGGTGAAATGCATCAAGAGCAGCAGCAGCAGTGGGAGCTGCTGCACGGGACGGAGCGACTGTGATGATTACAAGAACCCCAACAGAAACCTGCAGATTCAGCTCAACACTGATGGACCTATAAAGTACGTGGAGGTCCTGGGAGGAGACATGTTGTCTCAGAGTCAGTCCTTCAGGTCCTGCATGTCTCCAATGTCCGAGTACAGTGATTTCACTCTGATCAAACCCAGCAGCACCACAGACTTTAAGGAGGTGATCAGTGTGCTGGACGCGTCGTTACCCGACAGCACCTGGACCTTTGAGAGCCAGCAGGTGAGCAGAAGATATCGATTTTCCGTTTTGTTTTATCTTGTGTGAAACTATGAAAAGTAGAAATACTACATTGTTTCCCGTTTTGGAACATGTCTTGTTGCGGATCAAAAGGTGAAAAAGAAGTGCTCAAGCACAATGCTCTGTGTGCAATATGTTCTTTATTCATGTAGAATACTAGTATTTCAGACTATTGTGCGTGAATTTTGGAGTGTTTTTTTTTCTCATCCAGAATTTCAAACCAGGCTGGTACTACATGGTGTTTATTTAATCTTGTTTAATTAATTCCCCGATCTTATATCAACGTCACAAGCGAATAGAACCTCCTGTGTTTCAGCACCACGGACAGCAACACTAAGCTGACTTTCTACCAAACGCTTAGATTTGTCATTGCAAATGCTGACATTTCAGAATGTCATATGTGATTTAGTTATTTTTTATTGTTGTGAATTAGCGAATAAGCAAAAATGTGTGTCTGTGTGCGTGTGTGCGTGTTTGTGTGTGTGTGCCATAGTTTTCTCACCCACCCAAAATGTAATTTCACGTGTTCGAGTTCGGGTTTGTTATTGGACTGTTTGTTTGTAAAAATGGTAATAAATTTGCATTCTGGATGAAATTAGTCAAATTAAAAAAGAGCCCTTTCAGCCATGCTTTTGTTTGCCAAAGCCTTCTTTTCCTCTCTCATTGATAATCGCAATGTTGAGCCATTTCATACAATGTGGAGCCTCAATGCTGCTTCTTGAACATTCAGGCTGCGTTATTGGAGGCAGCGGAGGGATGTTCCACCAATAGAAGCGTGAGCTGTACAAAGAGATCTACTCCCTCCAGCCTCCCCACTGTAGTCAGTAGTAGCTTGGAGCCCGAGCTGACAACAGGATGCGTTTTAAAATTCGGATTAAATAACATACATATTATTTATATCTCAAGATGTGTAATTACAGATGTCTTCTGTGTGTAGCAAGATCTCCATTGCTGGATTTCCATGTCGACTTCTTTGTTTTATGGAACATATTGATGGGGAAATTTGTTGCATTGTAACGGACCGGGGATGACAAAGAGAATGGAATATCGAGGCTCGAGACGGCTGGCTCTTTGGTGGCATCATTTCTTTCTCCTGTGGAGTACAATATACGGACAGACTCGTTACAGCATCCCCGAGGAGTTGGAACAGGGATCTCTGGTTGGAAATCTTGCCAAAGACCTGGGTTTAGGACTTTCGGATATTTTTGAGCGTAAACTGCGCATAGCCTCAGAAGCTGGAGAGCAGTATTTCAGAGTGGATGCGGGAAAGGGTGAGCTGGTGGTGAATGATAGAATAGACAGGGAGGCTTTATGTGGACAAAGCACGAGCTGTCTTTTACCTCTGCAGGTTGTTATAGAAAACCCACTGCAGTTGCACCGGATTGAGATTGAGATAAAAGACGTAAACGACAACGCTCCCACTTTTCTCAAAAACGATCATGTGATAGAAATTGCCGAATCCACCGTTGTTGGTGTTCGATTTCCCCTAGAAATGGCAGAAGACGCGGATGTCGGAAGTAACGGGTTGAAAACATACGCATTAAGCAAAGACGATTGTTTTACGTTGAAACTAAAAGAAGTTGAAAACGGCAGAAAAACACCGGAATTAGTATTAAATAAATCATTGGATCGAGAGAAAAAAGCCGTTCACAATTTGATTCTCACTGCTATGGACGGAGGAAGCCCAGTTAAGTCCGGGACTTCAAAAATAACAATAACCGTGCTTGATTTTAATGACAACGTGCCATTATTTGAAAATGATTTCTATAAAGTGGCCGTTAAAGAAAATGCCGCTAATGGTTCGTTTATAACAGCAACAAAAGCAACTGACATAGATGAGGGTCCAAATGGAGAGATTGAGTACTCACTTGGTGTGCACACATCACCATCCGTGCAGTCCCTGTTTTATATAAATGCCTTGACAGGAGAAATATATTTAAAACAGCAGTTAGACTATGAAACTCAAACTTCGTATCGTATAGATATTACTGCGAGAGACAAAGGCTTTCTAAAGATGGAGGGTCGTTGTAGTGTCCAGGTAGATGTATTAGACATAAATGACAACACACCTGAAATTGTGCTCACTTCAAAATCAACTTCAGTGCCTGAAGATTCTCGCAGTGGGACAGTGGTGGCTTTGCTCAGTGTCCGTGATCTTGACTCCGGTGATAACAGTAAAGTAACGATACAGTTGATCAAAGGTTTGCCTTTTACTCTAAAGCCGTCATTTTCTAATAATTATGCACTTGTCACTAGTGGGACTTTAGACAGAGAAATCTTTCCTGAATATAATATTGAGATTGTTGCCACTGATTCAGGCTCCCCACCGCTTTCAACCAAGAAAATCATACCTGTTACTATCACTGATGTGAATGACAACCCCCCAGTATTCACCCAGTTATTTTATAATGTGTATTTAAAAGAAAATGGAGTACCGGGATCTATACTGTACTCCGTATCAGCTTCAGACCTGGATTCTGGTGAAAACGCTAAAATAACTTACTCCATACTGGACTCTAAAGTTCAGGACGTTTCTGTGTCGTCTTATGTTTACATTAACTCAGATAACGGCAGCATCTACAGCATGCACTCGTTTGATTATGAGAAACTGAAGGTGTTTAAGATTAAGGTTCAGGCAAAGGATCAGGGCTCTCCGTCTCTCTGCAGCAACGCCACTATCCATGTTTTCATCCTGGACCAGAACGACAATGCCCCCGCTGTTATTTACCCCTCCTCCGCTGTCCTGGGCTCCCTCTCTCATCAGAGGATGCCCCGCTCCGCTAAAGCGGGTCACCTGGTTACAAAGGTGACGGCTGTGGACGCAGACTCGGGCCATAACGCCTGGATCTCCTACAAACTAGCTGAGGCCACAGACGCCTCTCTGTTCACCGTCAATCTGTACACAGGAGAGGTGAGGACTAAACGCGCTGCGTACGAGCAGGACGAGTCCTCTCAGAGGCTGCTCATTGAGATCAGGGACGACGGAGAACCGGTCCAGTCCGCCACCGTCACGGTGTCCATCCTGATCGAGGACGGTCTCCATGAACCCATCTTAGACCTCCGACAGAAAGTGACCGAGCCCAGCAAGAAAACTGGCAGAATCACCCTTTATTTGATTCTGTCTCTGGCCTCGGTGTCCGTGCTGTCTCTGGTGACTTTTCTCATCTTAGCGGTGAAATGCATCAGGAGCAGCAGCAGCAGTGGGAGCTGCTGCACGAGACGGGGTGACTGTGACGATTACAAGAACCCCAACAGAAACCTGCAGATTCAGCTCAACACTGATGGACCTATAAAGTACGTGGAGGTCCTGGGAGGAGACATGTTGTCTCAGAGTCAGTCCTTCAGGTCCTGCATGTCTCCAATGTCCGAGTACAGTGATTTCACTCTGATCAAACCCAGCAGCACCACAGACTTTAAGGAGGTGATCAGTGTGCTGGATGCGTCGTTACCCGACAGCACCTGGACCTTTGAGAGCCAGCAGGTGAGGCGAAATCTGTTTTGAAGTCTTCATTGTTTTTGAATATTTTTATATATTTGTTTGTTTTATTGATTGTCGTTGGATTGCCGTTTGAACCTCCCAGTTTCATTGATAAAGAATAGATTGCTGAGCTTTTCTTTTTTTTTTGTCTGTTCGATTTGAACCAAAATTAATCAGATTTGTGATATTATGTTCCATGTGTTTAATATGTTTGACAAATGCTCAAACATCTATTTCATACAGATCGTAGTAATGAACATTTTGGCTGAATAACGCACAAGCCTCATGGCATTGTGCCGTAGCAGACAGGACGTACTTTGAATTTCTTTTTAGAATTCAGAATTGGTAATTATTCACACGGATTATAATGCATCATACAACACAGGGTTGTGATTGGCTGCAACATATATCTTGTTCATGAACACATGTTTAACACCGTCTGCACTGAGCAGGATAGTAACGATGAAACAAAAACAGAAACACAAAACCAACCGGTGTATCTACAAAAACTTAGATTCATATTACCGGGAAATAACATCCCATACTCCCTTGCTTCATCAGCATCCCGCCGCCGTCGGTACATTATTTTTATGAGCGCAGATTGTGTTATTGATTTTTTTATTGTCTGGTGTCATTTATTCAGGTTTGGTTACTTGAATTCGAGTTAATTAATGCAGAGTCAGAACTGGCGTTTCAGCTTCCCATTTGTTATAAATGCTCTCTCTTTTTCTGAGATCGTATGTTTTATTTAATTGTGGAGATAACATCATATCTCAGCAACTCGATCACGTAAAGATACTTGTGGACATTTTACAAACAAGCCTCAATCACGCATTGCATGTAATCCGTTGAAATTCTCAAAAGGCCCAGCTATTTCGTTCAAGGCATCACTCGGGCTTCTGCGTATTGGACGATGTGAGAGACGCTCTGCTCCAATAGCATGCAGGACTGTACAAAGAGATCTACCCCCTCCCCCCCGCAGCCTCAGCACCACAAACATTCACAATGCAACGGGCTGAAGGACGGTGGGATGCGTTCACATCACGGAGCTGAGAATAAAATCACTATTGTAAGCTTCAGACATGGCCCAAACTGTTTTGGATAATTTATCAGGCGGAGACAGAGCGCATTGGAAGTGGATATTTACTTTGTTACTCTTGATGGCGAACAACATAATCTAACGGACCGAGAATGACAAAGAAAATGGGATACAAAGACTGGAGATGTCTGGTGCTCTGGTGGTGTTATTCCTCTCTCCTGTGGAATACAGTAAACGGCCAGACTCGTTACAGCGTACCAGAGGAACTGAAACAGGGATCTGTGGTAGGAAATCTTGCCAAAGATCTGGGTTTGGGATTAACAGATATTTTTGACCGTAAACTACGTGTCGCCTCTGAAACGGGTGAGCAGTATTTCTCTGTGGATGCGGGAAAAGGCGAGCTGGTGGTGAATGACAGAATAGACAGAGAGGCTTTATGCGGCTACAGCATCACCTGTGTTTTGCCTCTCCAACTAGTTCTTGAAAATCCTTTACATTTACACAGGATTGAGGTAGAAATAAAAGATATTAATGACAATTCACCCATTTTCCATTCAAAAGAATTATCTTTGAAAATTGCGGAATCGGCTGCAGTTGGAACTCGTTTCCTTTTGGAAGGTGCGGAGGATTTAGACGTTGGAGGTAATTCAGTAAAATCCTACACATTAGCGAAAAACGAATGTTTTACTCTAAAAACTAAGGAGGTTGATGATGGTAAAACAGTCCCCGAGTTAGTATTAGAAAAGCCCCTTGATCGAGAGAAAAAGGCAGTCCATCAGCTGTTACTGACAGCTTTAGATGGCGGAACCCCAGTCCTGTCTGGCACCTCACAAATAACTGTGACAGTGTTAGACATCAACGACAATTTCCCGATCTTTGATAAAAATGTCTATAAAGTGTCCGTACATGAGGATTCTTCAAAAGATACCTTTGTAGTCAAAATCGAAGCGACTGATGCTGATGAAGGACCAAACGGGGAAATTGAATTTTCTTTTGGTCCACGGACACCAGACTCCGTGTTATCCGTGTTTGAGATCAATTCGCTAACTGGAGAAATACGCTTGAAAGGAGGGCTAGATTATGAACGAGCCTCGTCATATAAAATCGAAATTACTGCAAAAGACAAGGGGATTCCTGTAATGGAGAGTAGTTGTCGTTTACAAATAGATGTTGTGGACGTTAATGACAATACTCCAGAAATCGTTCTGACGTCTGAACCACAGCCTGTGCGCGAAGACTCACCAACTGGTACTGTGGTGGCTTTACTCAATGCACGTGATGCTGACTCTGGTAATAATAGCAAAGTAACACTGCGATTACCAAAAGGCTCCCCTTTCACTTTAAAACCTTCATATTCTAACAATTATGCGCTGGTTACGAGTGGTTCTTTAGACCGAGAGAGCAGGTCAGATTATAATATTGAAATAACAGCCACAGACTCAGGTTCACCTCCACTCTCCAGTAAAAAAATCATACCGGTCAAAATCACTGATGTGAATGATAATGCTCCAGTATTCACTCAGCGAACGTATGATGTGTATTTGAAAGAAAATGGAGTACCGGGATCTATACTGTACTCAGTATCAGCTTCTGACCTGGATTCTGGTGAAAACGCTAAAATAACTTACTCCATACTGGACTCTAAAGTCCAGGACGTTTCTGTGTCGTCGTATGTTTACATTAACTCAGATAACGGCAGCATCTACAGCATGCACTCGTTTGATTACGAGAAACTGAAGGTGTTTAAGATTCAGGTTCAGGCAAAGGATCAGGGCTCTCCGTCTCTCAGCAGCAACGCCACCGTCCATGTTTTCATCCTGGACCAGAACGACAATGCCCCCGCTGTTATTTACCCCTCCTCCGCTGTCCTGGGCTCCCTCTCTCATCAGAGGATGCCCCGCTCCGCTAAAGCGGGTCACCTGGTAACAAAGGTGACGGCTGTGGACGCAGACTCGGGCCATAACGCCTGGATCTCCTACAAACTGGCAGAGGCCACAGACGCCTCTCTGTTTACCGTCAATCTGTACACAGGAGAGGTGAGGACTAAACGCACTGTGTACGAGCAGGACGAGTCCTCTCAGAGGCTGCTCATTGAGATCAGGGACGACGGAGAACCGGTCCAGTCCGCCACCGTCACGGTGTCCATCCTGATCGAGGACGGTCTTCATGAACCCATCTTAGACCTCCGACAGAAAGTGGCCGAGCCCAGCAAGAAAACTGGCAGAATCACCCTTTACTTGATTCTGTCTCTGGCCTCGGTGTCCGTGCTGTCTATGGTGACTTTTCTCATCTTAGCGGTGAAATGCATCAGGAGCACCGGGAGCAGTGGGAGCTGCTGCACGAGACGGAGCGACTGTGATGATTACAAGAACCCCAACAGAAACCTGCAGATTCAGCTCAACACTGATGGACCTATAAAGTATGTGGAGGTCCTGGGAGGAGACATGTTGTCTCAGAGTCAGTCCTTCAGGTCCTGCATGTCTCCGATGTCCGAGTACAGTGATTTCACTCTGATCAAACCCAGCAGCACCACAGACTTTAAGGAGGTGATCAGTGTGCTGGATGCGTCGTTACCCGACAGCACCTGGACTTTTGAGAGTCAACAGGTGAGCAGAAGATAACGATTTTCTGTTTTGTTTTATCTTGTTTGAAACGATGAAAAGTAAAAATACTCCATTGCTTCCCATTTGGGAACATGTCTTTGTGCGGTTCAAAAGGTGAAAAAGAAATGATCAAGCACAATGCTCTATGTGCCATACGTTTTGTATTCCTGTAGAATATTAGTATTTCAGACTATTGTGTGTGAATTTCGATGTGCTTTTTTTCTCATCCAGAATTTAAACCAGGCTGTCACAACATGGTGTTTATTTAATCTTCTTGAATTATTTCCCCGGTCTCATAACACTGTCACAATGGAATGGAACCTAATTCATTTCAGCACCACGGACAGCGACACTGAGGTGACTTTCTACCAAACGCTTAGATTTGTCATTACTGACATTTCTGAATGTCATATGTGATTGATTTATTTTTTCACAGTTGTGAATAAGCAACAATTAATGTGTGTGTGTGTGTGTGTGTGTGTGTGTGTGTGTGTGTGTGTGTGTGTGTGTGTGTGTGTGTGTGTGTGTGTGTGTGTGTGTGTGTGTGTGTGTGTGTGTGTGTGTGTGTGTGTGTGTGTGTGTGTGTGTGTGTGTGTGTGTGTGTGTACGTCGTATTTCAAATGCGATTTTATCTTTTAAAACCATGTAAAACATTGTGGCATCCTATTTTCAACCACTGTGACTTTAAAAGCACTCCTCTCCTCTGACTGGTTACAGGAGACTGTGTCTGTGCACCAATGAAGCAAAGCGCTTTACAAAGAGATCTAGTCCCTCCCCCAAGCAACCGCAGCAATATGCACACTTTTGTTGCACAGATATGATGAGAGGCAGTGATGCTCTGCGAGGGTTTTTTTCTTTCTTTCTTTCTTTTTAAAAAAAACACGGTGTAATTTTCATTTCATCTGGTTTTGGATAGCTGTTTTGGAATACAGCGTCATGGAATTGGATGATCAATGTCGGATTTTTGATTGCTTCATTGGAAAATAATTCTAAAGGATACGGGATGACAAAGACAATAGGATACAGAGACTGGAGATGGCTGGCCCTATGGTGGCATTTTTTCTTACTTTTATGGAGTACAATAGACGGACAGACTCGTTACAGCGTGCCAGAGGAATTAAAGCAAGGATCTGTGGTAGGAAATCTTGCCAAAGATCTGGGTTTAGGGCTTTCGGACATTTCTGAGAGAAAACTGCGTGTCGCCTCTGAGGCTGATAAGCAGTATTTCACTGTGGATGCGGGAAAGGGTGAGCTGGTAGTGAACGACAGAATAGACAGAGAGGCTTTATGTGGACAAAGTGTCAGCTGTGTATTGACTCTGCAAGTTGTCATAGATAATCCTTTACAATTGTATCGAGTAGAGGTGGAAATACAAGATATCAATGATAATTTCCCAAAATTCCCATCTCATGATAAAATATTCCAAATAGCAGAGTCTGCTGCAGCAGGGACTCGTTTTCCTTTAGAAACGGCACAAGATCTTGATGTTGGAGTGAATTCTGTGAGATCGTATATTTTGAGCAAAGATGAGTTTTTCAGTTTGAAAATCAAAGATGTTTCCGGGGGGAGAAAAGTACCGGAGTTAGTCCTGTCAAAATCTCTTGACAGGGAAAAAAAGCCGAAGCATCAACTCCAATTAACAGCTTTAGACGGGGGAAACCCAGTAAAATCTGGGACTTGTCAGATAACTATAGATGTCATGGATATCAATGATAATTTCCCCTTGTTTGAGAAAAATATTTATAAAGTCACCATCAGTGAAAATAGCGTACCGGGAGCACCTATCATTAAACTTACAGCAAATGATGCGGATGAAGGGCTCAATGGAGAAGTAGAATATTCATTTGAAACACACACAACAGATATAGTAAAATCCATATTTGATATTGATAAAGTCACCGGTGAAATAAGTCTGGAAGGAAAGCTGGATTTCGAAACAACTGCAAATTATGAAATAGGCATTTCTGCAGGAGACAAAGGAACTCCGAGAATGGAGGGTCATTGTACGGTCCATATTGAGGTCGTAGATGTTAATGATAACGCTCCTAATATATTTCTCACCTCCCAACCAAACTCCGTGTCTGAAGATGCAGCGAGTGGCACAGTGGTGGCTTTAATTAGTGCTCGAGACCTTGATTCCGGTGATAACGGTAAAGTGACATTACAGCTCCCAAAGAGATCTCCGTTCAAATTAAAACCATCTTTTTCTGATAATTACGCACTGATCACAGCTGGTGTTTTGGACCGAGAGGCATTCTCAGAATATAATGTTGAAGTAACAGCCACTGATTTAGGTTCCCCGCCTCTGTCCGTGAAGAAGGTGATCAAAGTCACTATTACTGATGTGAACGATAATTCGCCCGTATTCACTCAGCCCTCTTATACTGTATATTTAACAGAAAATGGAGTGCCGGGATCTATACTCTATTCAGTTTCAGCTTCAGACCTGGATTCTGGTGAAAACGCTAAAATAACTTACTCCATACTAGACTCTAAAGTCCAGGACGTTTCTGTGTCGTCTTATGTTTACATTAACTCAGATAACGGCAGCATCTACAGCATGCACTCGTTTGATTATGAGAAACTGAAGGTGTTTAAGATTCAGGTTCAGGCAAAGGATCAGGGCTCTCCGTCTCTCAGCAGCAACGCCACTGTCCATGTTTTCATCCTGGACCAGAACGACAATGCCCCCGCTGTTATTTACCCCTCCTCCGCTGTCCTGGGCTCCCTCTCTCATCAGAGGATGCCCCGCTCCGCTAAAGTGGGTCACCTGGTTACAAAGGTGACGGCTGTGGACGCAGACTCGGGCCATAACGCCTGGATCTCCTACAAACTGGCAGAGGCCACAGACGCCTCTCTGTTCACCGTCAATCTGTACACAGGAGAGGTGAGGACTAAACGCGCTGTGTACGAGCAGGACGAGTCCTCTCAGAGGCTGCTCATTGAGATCAGGGACGACGGCGAACCGGTCCAGTCCGCCACCGTCACGGTGTCCATCCTGATCGAGGACGGTCTCCATGAACCCATCTTAGACCTCCGACAGAAAGTGGCCGAGCCCAGCAAGAAAACTGGCAGAATCACCCTTTATTTGATTCTGTCTCTGGCCTCGGTGTCCGTGCTGTCTCTGGTGACTTTTCTCATCTTAGCGGTGAAATGCATCAGGAGCAGCAGCAGCAGTGGGAGCTGCTGCACGAGACGGAGCGACTGCGATGATTACAAGAACCCCAATAGAAACCTGCAGATTCAGCTCAACACTGATGGACCTATAAAGTACGTGGAGGTCCTGGGAGGAGACATGTTGTCTCAGAGCCAGTCCTTCAGGTCCTGCATGTCTCCAATGTCCGAGTACAGTGATTTCACTCTGATCAAACCCAGCAGCACCACAGACTTTAAGGAGGTGATCAGTGTGCTGGACGCGTCGTTACCCGACAGCACCTGGACCTTTGAGAGCCAGCAGGTGAGAATATTCAATTTCCACATGTGTATACTTTCACTGAGTGTCAAAAGATGGTGAAAATACATACTTTTCCCGAACTGGCAGTGAATAGACATTTGAACACGGAGACCCAGGCATCGTGTCGCTAACGTGTATATATATTTAAGACCATCTGTTTTCCACTGGTCTCAAAGGAAGGACAACTCTAAGTAGAAAATCATTTTAACTTACTTTATGGATTCTTTATCAATTAATGCGCTATAATAAGAGATACAATTAATCAATTCAGTAAAATGACGAACGAATATTTTTGTAGTAACTTAGAGTTTTCTCTGCCAACGTAGCTGTTATCATTTGACCTGTATTTCCATTTTATTTTTCTATTCAAATGCAGACTGAATACGTTATATTAAAATATATATATATTTCTTTTTTTCTTGCATTAGAATTTGTGGAGTAAATGTGGGAAGATCGGTGTGGTTTGAACAAGTTATAATTCGTTAGTTGTTTGTGTAACGGTTGGCTTTTTTTTGACTAGAGTCATTATTTGTGTTAATGTAATCGTGTTGTTAGGACAATCACTCAAGGTTTTGAAAAAAATATAAGCCACACACACACACACACACACACACACACACACACACACACACACACACACACACACACACACACACACACACACACACACACACACACAAGAGTGATTCGTGTTGGATCTTCTATACTGGTATTGAACACACATTAATGACGTGGTGGAACGTTTGTCCAACTGCCCTGTGAGCTTGTGACTGCTGCAGCTTTCTGAGTATGTTTATTTCCATATGGCTGGGTGCTATTGGTGACTGAAGCGAACCAATGGCATACTGAACTGTACAAAGAGATCTAGTCCATCCCCCTTTTCTCTCTCGCCGCCCCCACTGCGTGCAGAACTAGAGAGGGGATGCCACTATTCGTCGATGGCGTCCGGAATATATATTTTATCTGTGATATTTAGGGAAATGCTTCTGTGGGAAATTCCATTCTGACAATGACATCGGTAACTGGATTATTTATCATTCAAACAAGAATGGGAAATTGCAAATTTTAACGGACCGGGAATTACAAAGACAATGGGATACAGAGAATGGAGACGGCTGGCTTCTTGGTGGCATCATTTCTTTCTCCTGTGGAGTACAATAGACGGCCAGACTCATTACAGCATCCCAGAGGAATTGAAACAGGGATCTGTGGTAGGAAATATTGCCAAAGATCTGGGTTTAGGACTATCAGACATTTTTGAGCATAAACTGCGTGTCGCCTCTGATACTGGTAAACAGTATTTCTCTGTGGATGCGGGGAAGGGCGAGCTGGTGGTGAACAACAGAATAGACAGAGAAGCTTTATGCGGACAAAGCGCCACATGTGTTTTACCTCTGCAGATTGTAACAGAGAATCCACTACAGCTGCACCGAATAGAAATTGAAATAAAGGACATAAATGACAATTCTCCCATTTTCATAACAGAGGAGCGCTTTTTAAAGATCGCAGAATCCACTGCCACGGGCATACGCTTCCCTTTAGATACTGCACAGGATCAGGATGTTGGCAGCAATTCAGTTAGGTCTTATACATTAAGTAAAAATGAGTGTTTTAGTTTGAAAATGAAAGATTTATCAGGTAATAGACAAGTTCCGGAATTAGTTCTCGAAAAATCCCTAGACAGAGAGAAAGACAGTGTTCACCAGTTATTATTGACAGCACTGGACGGAGGGACTCCTGTCAAAAGTGGAACCGCAAAAATCGTAGTGACTGTACTTGACAACAACGACAATGTCCCCGTTTTCAAAAGACCGCTGTATAATATATCTGTGCATGAAAATAGCGTCGTTGGCTCTGTTCTGGTAAAAGTTGAAGCCACAGACGCAGACGAGGGTGTTAACGGAGAGATTACTTACGCATTTGCTGACCATACACCCCTGTCGTTGTTGTCTATATTTCAGCTGAATGCTGATACAGGCGAAATATCTTTGGTTGGTCCGTTAGATTATGAAAGCAGTGCGATGCTTGAAGTACGAATTACTGCAAAAGACAAAGGGGTTCCTGAGATGGAAGGACACTGTCGTGTGCAAGTAGTTGTTATAGACATGAATGACAATGCCCCAGAAATTGTTCTAACATCAGAGCCCAATCCAGTTCGCGAGGATGCGCCAAAAGGCACAGTTGTGGCTCTAATCAGTGCGCAAGACTTTGATTCTGGCAATAACGGAAAAGTAACATTAAAACTTTCTGATGGATCTCCTTTTATTTTGAAACCTTCATTTTCCGACAATTATGCATTGATTACCAGCGGTTCATTAGATCGAGAATCTTTTTCTTACTATAATGTTGAAATAACAGCCTCAGACTCAGGCTCACCCCCACTCTCCAGTAAAAAAGTCATAGCTGTCAAAATTACTGACGTGAATGACAATGCTCCTTTGTTCTCTCAGCCCTCTTATAATGTGTATTTAAAAGAAAATGGAGTACCTGGATCTATACTGTATTCAGTATCAGCTTCTGACCTGGATTCCGGTGAAAACGCTAAAATAACTTACTCCATACTAGGCTCTAAAGTCCAGGACGTTTCTGTGTCTTCTTATGTTTATATTAACTCGGATAACGGCAGCATCTACAGCATGCACTCGTTTGATTATGAGAAACTGAAGGTGTTTAAGATTCAGGTTCAGGCAAAGGATCAGGGCTCTCCGTCTCTCAGCAGCAACGCCACTGTCCATGTTTTCATCCTGGACCAGAACGACAATGCCCCCGCTGTTATTTACCCCTCCTCCGCTGTCCTGGGCTCCCTCTCTCATCAGAGGATGCCCCGCTCCGCTAAAGCTGGTCACCTGGTTACAAAGGTGACGGCTGTGGACGCAGACTCGGGCCATAACGCCTGGATCTCCTACAAACTGGCTGAGGCCACAGACGCCTCTCTGTTCACCGTCAATCTGTACACAGGAGAGGTGAGGACTAAACGCGCTGTGTACGAGCAGGACGAGTCCTCCCAGAGGCTGCTCATTGAGATCAGGGACGACGGAGAACCGGTCCAGTCCGCCACCGTCACGGTGTCCATCCTGATCGAGGACAGTCTCCATGAACCCATCTTAGACCTCCGACAGAAAGCGGTTGAGCCCAGCAAGAAAACTGGCAGAATCACCCTTTATTTGATTCTGTCTCTGGCCTCGGTGTCCGTGCTGTCTCTGGTGACTTTTCTCATCTTAGCGGTGAAATGCATCAGGAGCAGCAGCAGCAGTGGGAGCTGCTGCACGGGACGGAGCGACTGTGATGATTACAAGAACCCCAACAGAAACCTGCAGATTCAGCTCAACACTGATGGACCTATAAAGTACGTGGAAGTCCTGGGAGGAGACATGTTGTCTCAGAGTCAGTCCTTCAGGTCCTGCATGTCTCCAATGTCCGAGTACAGTGATTTCACTCTGATCAAACCCAGCAGCACCACAGACTTTAAGGAGGTGATCAGTGTGCTGGACGCGTCGTTACCCGACAGCACCTGGACCTTTGAGAGCCAGCAGGTGAGCAGATAACTGTAAATCTGCGATTGTATTTTTTTATTCATCAGTTCTTGCAGATGTGTGTTTGAAAAAAATCCTTTGAAAATGTAGCCTCATCAGTGTCACTGACGACCAAGGTTTAGATGTGCTGTCAGTTTGCATTATAGGTGTTTTTTGCTCTACATATAAGAAAAAAATGTTATTCGCAGTATGCGTTCAACGCAACAGAGCACAATATTGATTTTGCAAATATGTTTTTTGTATCTCAATTTAACTTTAATTTACTTCATTTTTTCTTGTCTTTTTCATAACTAAAATGCACAATACAGATTGCATAGCATATTCATGATATATCGGAAATGAAAATATATCATGGATATTCATAACTTGATAGGCTCTTTGACAACCGACTTAACAAATGACAGCCCTATAATTTCTCAGTATTAATTCCATAGCAATTTTCAATGTTTGTTAATTCTGGACGCATCCAACAAATACATGTCTCATGCTGTGTGTTTTTGAGTTAAAACTCTTCTTTTCTAAGCCCCTCCCCTTTTGGTATCACACTTTTTTTACAATTCATTCCCATGTAATGTCAATATTACGACAGAGGAGGTGTAGCAACCTTCCCAGAAATGATGGAGCTTGGTGACTGGATAGTCCCGCTGCATGCTGGGAGCCAATAGAATGCAGGACTGTACAAAGAGATCTACTCCATCCCCCATTCAGTCTCAGGGTGGACGCTCTGTCAGCGCTCAGAGGTGGAGAGGAAATGCGCCTATCACAAATTGTCTGCAGTTTAATAATCTGCGTTTTTCGTGCAATTGCGGACTGATGTATTATGGATTATTCATTTTGGCATTGGAATTAACGTGGCAATTCAGCGTGGAGACTAAATCAATGGGAAGTAACATATTCTAACGGATCGGGGATGACAAAGAGAAGCAGATATCGAGACTGGAGATGGCTGGCGCTATGGTGGCATCATTTCTTTATTTTGTGGAGTACAATAGACGGACAGACTCGTTACAGCGTACCAGAGGAACTGAAGCAGGGATCTGTGGTCGGGAATCTTGCCAAAGACTTAGGTTTGGGATTAACAGATATGTTTGACCGTAAATTGCGCGTCGCCTCTGAGGCTGATAAGCAGTATTTCACTGTGGATGCGGCAAAGGGCGAGCTGGTGGTGAATGACAGAATAGACAGAGAGGCTTTATGCGGACAAAGCGCCAGCTGTGTGTTGCCTCTGCAAGTAGTACTAGAAAATCCATTACATCTATACAGGATAGAGGTAGAAATTAAAGACATTAATGACAATTCCCCTACATTTCTCACAAAAGAAAAAAATCTCAAAATTCCGGAGATGACAGCGGTGGGCACGAGATACCCATTGGAAACTGCACAAGACCTGGATGTGGGAAGCAACTCACTAAAATTCTACAGTTTAAGTAAAGACGAATGTTTCACTTTGAAAATGAAAGATCTCGCTGGTGGAAGAAAAGTTCCGGAGCTTGTTTTAGAAAAACCACTCGACAGAGAAAAACAAAATGTGCATCAGTTACAGCTCACAGCGTCAGACGGAGGCAATCCCGTCAAAACTGGAACATTGAAAATTACAGTGATTGTTTTAGACAATAATGACAACGCTCCTATTTTTACAAAGCCTTTGTATAAAATAACATTACCGGAAAACAGTCAGAGTGGATTCGTGCTGACAAAGGTTGAATCAACAGACCCGGACGAGGGTGTTAACGGTGAAATTGAATACTCATTCGCTGACCACACACCGGAGTCGTTACGGTCTATTTTTCAGATCAATCAGGTGACAGGAGAGATTTTTCTCATTGGAAAATTAGATTATGAAAGCGCTGCAACACATGAAATAGATATTACTGCGAAAGATAAAGGAATTCCGGAAAATGAAGGCCATTGTCGTGTCCAAGTCGAGGTAAAAGACATAAATGATAATGCACCAGAAATTGTCCTAACATCAAAACCGAGCAAAGTGCCCGAGGATGCACCTAGAGGCACAGTTGTGGCGTTGTTAACAGCTCGAGACCTCGATTCTGGAGATAATGGCAAAGTGACATTACAGCTTCCAAAAGACTCACCTTTTAATCTAAAACCTTCTTTTTCTGATAATTACGCACTGGTTACAGCTGGTGCCTTGGACAGAGAGTCTTTCTCTGAGTATAATATTGAAATAACAGCCACTGATTTAGGCTCTCCCCCTTTAATGACCAAAAAGACTATTAACATCATTGTTACTGATGTGAATGACAACCCTCCGACATTCACTCAACGCTCCTTCGTTGTATATTTAAAAGAAAATGGAGTACCTGGATCTATACTGTACTCAGTATCAGCTTCAGACCTGGATTCTGGTGAAAACGCTAAAATAACTTACTCCATACTGGACTCTAAAGTTCAGGACGTTTCTGTGTCGTCTTATGTTTATATTAACTCAGATAACGGCAGCATCTACAGCATGCACTCGTTTGATTATGAGAAACTGAAGGTGTTTAAGATTCAGGTTCAGGCAAAGGATCAGGGCTCTCCGTCTCTCAGCAGCAACGCCACTGTCCATGTTTTCATCCTGGACCAGAACGACAATGCCCCCGCTGTTATTTACCCCTCCTCCGCTGTCCTGGGCTCCCTCTCTCATCAGAGGATGCCCCGCTCCGCTAAAGCGGGTCACCTGGTTACAAAGGTGACGGCTGTGGACGCAGACTCGGGCCATAACGCCTGGATCTCCTACAAACTGGCTGAGGCCACAGACGCCTCTCTGTTCACCGTCAATCTGTACACAGGAGAGGTGAGGACTAAACGCGCTGTGTACGAGCAGGACGAGTCCTCTCAGAGGCTGCTCATTGAGATCAGGGACGACGGAGAACCGGTCCAGTCCGCCACCGTCACGGTGTCCATCCTGATCGAGGACGGTCTCCATGAACCCATATTAGACCTCCGACAGAAAGCGGTTGAGCCCAGCAAGAAAACTGGCAGAATCACCCTTTATTTGATTCTGTCTCTGGCCTCGGTGTCCGTGCTGTCTCTGGTGACTTTTCTCATCTTAGCGGTGAAATGCATCAGGAGCAGCAGCAGCAGTGGGAGCTGCTGCACGAGACGGGGCGACTGTGATGATTACAAGAACCCCAACAGAAACCTGCAGATTCAGCTCAACACTGATGGACCTATAAAGTACGTGGAGGTCCTGGGAGGAGACATGTTGTCTCAGAGTCAATCCTTCAGGTCCTGCATGTCTCCAATGTCCGAGTACAGTGATTTCACTCTGATCAAACCCAGCAGTACCACAGACTTTAAGGAGGTGATCAGTGTGCTGGATGCGTCGTTACCAGACAGCACCTGGACCTTTGAGAGCCAGCAGGTGAGCAAATAACATTTCCACATGTGAATAACTTCACTGAGTGTCAGATTTTGAAGCGAGTAATAATATTGTAACGATCACAGAGCAGGACTGACCTGTTGTGATGCAATGCACCATGGAAGTTCAGGTTGTTGGGGTTTACATATCGGTATTGTGGCTTATATTATTGTCATTGCGTTCATAGTGATTGTACTTTATTGTGTTTTTGTGGTTTAGTTAGCCTAGTTAATTTAGTTAAGTGTAGCGTGTTCATGGCCGTCAGTGAGAAGTGCCGTGTGTTTTTTTTCCCTCCTGCCTCGGTTTCTGTTCGGGGAAAACTCTTCAAAATCATTTAACATATTCTATGTATTATTTATCAATTGATAAGCTTCAATAAAAAACATAAATTTTTTTCCCCTTATAAAAATACTTGTTATCATTTGGCCTCAACAGCGTGTTGGATGGTGAGTTGGTGTTGGCGCTGACCGTTTCAGCACCAGCGTGGGGGACAGCGACACAGAGCGCCTGAATGACTGTTCGGTGTTTGAGGAACACCTATAATGAATGAAACTACATAGACCTTTAACTAACACATTAAGCTAAAATAGTGAGGTTAATTGTTTGAAATATTTTTTTCTTATAGAATCAGATAAAGACCGCGTGTACCAGAGAGAGTGACCATAGAAACATCACAAAGCAACGCGTCTCTTTTTGAAGTTGGCTTTTTGCTTAATTTTTTTATTACTAATATTATTTTTAAATATCATATTTATATGAATTTATCACGTTATGTATCTCGTAGCATATGTCTATATCCGACACGTATGATGTGGTGTGTCTCAGCATGCCAGTGTATAGTGGTTATTGTGTGTTTAACTGTGCTGCTCAGTTCCACTCTCATTGGATGTCAGGAATGGATGTTGCGGACCAATGGCGTTCAGAACTGTACAAAGAGATCTACTCCCTCCCCCACGCAGCTTCAGCACCACAATGATCAGAGTGTAACGGGAGTGGGTGCCTTTAATGGTAAACGACTATGGGGAAATATCTTAATTGTATCGTTGGCTATGATCAGTCGGCCTTTTTCAGGGATGTCTCTCGCTTTTGGAATATGGATTTTGGCGTTTTGATTTCCGTGGCCGTGAAATGGAAATGATGCATTTTAGTGAACCGGGGATGACAAAGAGAAACGGATACCGAGACTGGAGGTGGCTGGCGCTATGGTGGAATCATTTTATTCTCTTGTGGAGTACAATAGACGGACAGACTCGTTACAGCATACAAGAGGAGTTAAAACAAGGATCTGTGGTAGGAAACCTTGCCAAAGATCTGACTTTGGGACTATCAGATGTTTTTGAACGTAAATTGCGCGTCGCCTCTGAAGCTGGTGAGCAGTATTTCAGAGTGGATGCGGGAAAGGGTGAGCTGGTGGTGAATGACAGAATCGACAGAGAGGCTTTATGTGGACAAAGCGCCAGCTGTGTTCTGCCGCTGCAGGTAGTTATTGAGGATCCACTGCAGCTACATCGGATAGAGGTTGAAATCAGAGACATTAATGATAATTCCCCAAGTTTCCTTTCAAATGAACTGTCTCTGAACATAGCCGAATTAGCGGTGGTTGGCACTCGTTTCCCATTAGAGAGTGCAGCTGATCCAGACGTTGGAAGTAATACACTGAAATCATACACACTCGGTAAAAATGAGTGTTTTTCCCTTAAAATCAAAGAAATTGAGGGTGGTAAGATTGTCCCGGAACTTGTTTTGGAAAAACCTCTCGATCGAGAGAAAAAGTCTGTTCACAAAATATTATTAACAGCATTAGATGGAGGCATTCCAGTAAGATCTGGAACCACACAAATAACAATAAGCGTGCTTGACATAAATGATAATTTTCCAATATTTGAGAAAAACGTTTACAAAGTATCCCTGAGTGAGAGAAGTGTAAAAGGAACCGTTGTCATTAACCCCAAAGCCACTGATGCAGATGAAGGTCTAAATGGTGAAATAGAATTTTCTTTCGGCTCGAGGACACCGGAATCTGTCTTGTCAGTTTTTGATATTAACCCCTTAACAGGTCAAATCACTCTAAAGGGTGATTTAGATTACGAAACTGTTAAGTCATATGACATTGATATCACTGCAAAAGACAAAGGTAGTCCTCAGATGGAAGGCCATTGTCGTGTGCAGGTCGATATTACAGATTTCAATGATAACGCCCCAGAAATTGTTTTCACTTCTCAGCCAAAGCCAGTCCGGGAAGACGCACCAAGCGGTACTGTAGTTGCTTTGATCAGTGCTAGAGACCTTGACTCTGCTGATAACGGTAAAGTAACGTTACAACTTGCAAAAGGCCCGCCTTTTAATCTGAAACCATCTTTTTCTAACAATTACGCACTCGTTACCAGTGGTGCTTTAGACAGAGAGAGCTGCTCGGACTATAGTATCGAGATCACAGCCACTGATTCAGGTTCCCCTCAAATGTCCAGTAAGAAAACTGTATTTGTCACTATCACCGATGTGAATGACAACCCTCCTTTATTCACTCAGCCCTCTTATAATGTGTATTTAAAAGAAAATGGAGTACCTGGATCTATACTGTACTCAGTATCAGCTTCTGACCTGGATTCTGGTGAAAACGCTAAAATAACTTACTCCATACTGGACTCTAAAGTTCAGGACGTTTCTGTGTCATCTTATGTTTACATTAACTCGGATAACGGCAGCATCTACAGCATGCACTTGTTTGATTATGAGAAACTGAAGGTGTTTAAGATTCAGGTTCAGGCAAAGGATCAGGGCTCTCCGTCTCTCAGCAGCAACGCCACTGTCCATGTTTTCATCCTGGACCAGAACGACAATGCCCCCGCTGTTATTTACCCCTCCTCCGCTGTCCTGGGCTCCCTCTCTCATCAGAGGATGCCCCGCTCCGCTAAAGCGGGTCACCTGGTTACAAAGGTGACGGCTGTGGACGCAGACTCGGGCCATAACGCCTGGATCTCCTACAAACTGGCAGAGGCCACAGACACCTCTCTGTTCACCGTCAATCTGTACACAGGAGAGGTGAGGACTAAACGCGCTGTGTACGAGCAGGACGAGTCCTCTCAGAGGCTGCTCATTGAGATCAGGGACGACGGAGAACCGGTCCAGTCCGCCACCGTCACGGTGTCCATCCTGATCGAGGACGGTCTCCATGAACCCATCTTAGACCTCCGACAGAAAGCGGTTGAGCCCAGCAAGAAAACTGGCAGAATCACCCTTTATTTGATTCTGTCTCTGGCCTCGGTGTCCGTGCTGTCTCTGGTGACTTTTCTTATCTTAGCGGTGAAATGCATCAGGAGCAGCAGAAGTAGCGGGAGCTGCTGCACGGGACGGAGCGACTGTGATGATTACAAGAACCCCAACAGAAACCTGCAGATTCAGCTCAACACTGATGGACCCATAAAGTACGTGGAGGTCCTGGGAGGAGACATGTTGTCTCAGAGTCAGTCCTTCAGGTCCTGCATGTCTCCAATGTCCGAATACAGTGATTTCACTCTGATCAAACCCAGCAGCACCACAGACTTTAAGGAGGTGATCAGTGTGCTGGATGCGTCGTTACCCGACAGCACCTGGACCTTTGAGAGCCAGCAGGTGAGCAGATGATTGTATTTATAAACATGGTTTACGTTTTAGCCTTAAAGGTTAGTATATTATTTAGTCTCTTGGTTTTGGACCTTTTAACTTAACAACACGTTATTATTCCTGCGCTCTGTTGCCCGCTCCAGAATCTGATTCAATTACTTGATTTAAAACTGTTGCTTCACATACGAATATAACAGAAACATAAATAACCTTTGTCTGAACTGTCCATGAGTTGCAGTGATAATTCTTAAAATTAGTAGTGCTGATTATTAAAAATGGGAATTATTACTTTGATGGGATTATCTTATACAGCACTGTATACTATCTATACTTATAATTATTTCCACTGTTTTGTTTCATAGCTATGAAAAACTAGAATCAGTCAAGAAAATAAGATCTATCTATCTATCTATCTATCTCCTCAACTTTAGCTCACATATCTCTCTCCAATAGGGCATTTTTCACAAATTGATAAAGAAAGACTTTGATTAGTGTTTACTGTAATAGATCTTGTTTCGGTGTACTTTCTGAGCCTGGGGAAAACTTTTTTTGTTGGTATAACCAGTAAAGGAACAGCGCCCCCAGGCGGACAGAAAGTGCCGTTTTCAATGACATCCTGTTGATGCGCCGCCGCTTTGAGCACTGTTTTGCTGAGAGCAATGTTTTCAATGAAAATACTGAAACTGTCGGATTTGTAAGGTTTTGGCTTCCTCGTGTGACGTTCGAATTCGTGAATGCGTCAGTGCGTTTCGTTTTACGCGTTGTGTTTGGCGTATCTCTCTCTCAAAGTTTTATAGTTGCTGCGCGCCTGTTGAAAAGTTTTCTCTGCGTGTGTGTGAGAGAGAGAGAGATGTGCAACAGTGCTGGTCCAGTCCTGTCCTCCAATGAGAGGGAGTTCCTCTGTGTCCTCTCCCCGCCCATGCAGAGAGTGAAAGAGAGGCGGGGGAGACCGCAGAGTTCCAGCGGAGGCACAAATACTTTTTCTCCTCGTTTTTTTTTTTCTTCTTTGGAAGTGAACGCCATGATCGTCTCAAAACTTCCATTTCTTTTGTTTTTAAAATGGACACGTTTATATTCGAGCGTATCCGTCTCGTTTTAACACTACCATGGATACGTTACGGTAGGGGAAAAAGTTAGAAACTTTCCCGATCCTCGGAGCGCAGCACAATGGACTCCAGACAGAGGAAGCGCTCCGGAGGAGGGAGGCTGTGGAGGATCTACCTCTATCTGGCCTCCGTCTCCTTTGCGTCCGCGCAGCTCAGCTATTCGGTGTCGGAGGAATTAAGCCCGGGATCTGTCGTTGGGAATATCGCAAAAGATTTGGATGCCACTGCTCAGCGGATCGTTCAGAGAAAGTTACGAGTTGTCTCAGAATCAACAACTCAGTACTTCGAGGTGAAGCAGGCGACCGGCGATTTGGTGATTAAACAACAAATTGACAGGGAGCAACTGTGCGAACGGAGTCCATCGTGTTCACTACATCTTCAAATTCTTCTGGAGAATCCTTTAGAGATTGTTCGCGTCGAGGTGGAGGTCCGGGATGTGAATGACAACGCACCACAGTTTTCAACCAGCAATATTTCATTGGAGATATCTGAGGCAGCAGTGCCGGGGACGCGATTCCGCCTGGAGAGCGCGCACGACCCGGACGTGGGTGTCAACTCTTTACGCACCTACCACTTGGCAGCAAATGACTTCTTTGTTTTGAATGTGGAGACTAAAAGTGATGGCAGTACGTTTCCAGAACTGGCAGTGAATAAAGCTCTGGACAGGGAGACCCAGGACTCGTTTCGCCTGTTGCTCACTGCAGTGGATGGAGGTCAGCCACATAAATCTGGCTCCACGCTTCTGCTCATTAAAATTCTGGACGTGAATGACAATGCGCCCATTTTTGACGAACCTGTGAAAAAAGTTAGGCTTTTAGAAAACGTTGCACCGGGCACTTTAGTGACTAAATTAAACGCGACTGACGCGGATTCGGGTAACAATGGGGAAATATCATTCCTGTTTAGTAAATACACGCCCATCTCTGTTTTCACTGTGGACTCCAAAAGCGGTGAGATCCGCGTGAATGGTGATGTGGACTATGAGAAAACCACTACATACCACATCACAGTGCAGGCCAGAGATGGTGGCTCCCCCGCTATGGAGGGCTCCTGTAACGTCATCGTGGATATTATTGACGTGAACGACAACGTGCCAGAAGTGACAGTGACGTCACAGACCGGTTCCATCAGAGAGGACGCTGCACCAGAGACCGTGGTGGCGCTCATACATACACGGGACCTTGATTCTGGTGTCAATGGGAAAGTTACCTTAACTATCCCACCAGGTTTGCCCTTTAAACTTAAGTCAGCATTTGCCACACACTACAGCCTCACCACTGCTGGAACCCTGGACCGTGAGGCTGTTCCAGAGTACAAGGTAGTTGTCAAGGCCACCGATGGTGGTTCCCCTCCACTTTCATCCCAAACAACTTTTGTGGTGAAGCTCTCTGATGTAAATGATAATGCCCCCACCTTCTCGCAGCCTTCATACTCAGTGGATGTCCCTGAGAACAATGCCCCTAGTGCCCCCATTGCTGCTGTTTCTGCCACTGACCCGGACCTTGGTGACAATGCTCACATCTCATACTCCATCCTCCCCAGCATGGTCCAGGGTTCACCCATATCATCTTATGTCTACATTAACCCAGAGAGCGGCCACATATACAGCATGCGCTCACTGGATCATGAACAGCTTAACGCTTTCCGGATTGAGGTGCAGGCCCGGGATGCTGGGGTTCCCTCACGGACAACCAACGTCACTGTGCATGTGTTTTTGGTGGATTTAAATGACAATGCACCAGTGATTGTACACCCCTCCTACCCAAAAGACAAAAGACTACAATTGACTGTGCCCCCATCTGCAGGCCCAGGCCACCTTATAAATAAGCTGGTTGGGGTGGATGCAGATAGTGGGCACAATGCATGGTTGTTTTACTCCATTGCCCCTGGTCCAAATGCTGGAATGTTTCGTATTGGGGCACACACTGGGGAGCTCCGCACAGCCCGCAAGTGGGCTGAGGAGGAAGATGGTTCAAGTTACGACATCATGGTCATCATTCAGGATAATGGTGACCCACCAAAGTCCAGTTCTGTGAACATCACAGTGACTGTGGATGAGAAGGGCACCTCAAACGAGGCACCAGCACACCCGCGTCACACGCCCTTCTACCACCGCACGGGGATGCCGGATATCACTCTGTACCTTATCATTTCACTTGCCTGCGTATCCGGCGTGGCCTTCATCACATTTGCTGTCCTCATGGTGCGCTGCCTCAGGCACCGTGACCCGGGGCTGGGAGAGTCTGAGTGCTGCTGCTATGGTCGCCACAGGTCAAGCCGCTATCATCAGAGGCCCAGCAAAGACCTGCACCTGCAGCTCAACACTGACGGACCTATTAGATATATGGAGGTTGTGGGGGGTTCACAGGACCCACATACACGCACCTATAGGCCTTGCTACTCCACCTTATCAAGCCGAAGTGACTTTGTATTTATGAAGACACCCATGCTGAGTCACAACAACACGCTCAACATGACGCTCAGCAGGAAGCACCTTATGAACTCAGCCAGTGAGGTGAGGGCTTAAATGGGGGAGCAATCACTGCAACACGTTAACTGCTGAAGTATGAATGCATTGGTTTGGGAATTTATTCTTTAAAAGAAACATTTCTGATATGTTAATGGTATAATTGTGTCAAGAATTTGTCACTGATTGCAATTTTCAAACTAAATTGTAGCTGAGAATAACTTAGTCATGTAGCTCTGCAGCATCTTATATAAAACAACTTCATTCAGTTAGAGGATCTCTCTCTGACAGGGCTATGAGAGATGTGTTGTTTTTAGTCAACAGGTTCAGGTCAAGTCATAATGCGTTTAATATTTAATCGAACTTGAGGGTGTGAAATGTGGTTACTATCTCTCACTTTAGGCGACATGAATAACGGAGAATGCTGCTCTTTGTGTTTAAAGAAATCTGCAGATAATGAGATAGTGAGTAGAAAAACAAACAAGTTGAAATAGTGAAAGGATTGGGGGTAAAAGGACAAAAATAGTAGCTCCTAGCAGATGGAGAGGAGGAAACAGCCAGATGAAAATAGGTCCGGCTGAGCTGGCTCTGCGTGATGGTCAAGAGACAGGATGCCAGAAGGAAAGATGGAGGGTGAGGGTGAGGAAAATGGGGTGAGGGATGGAGGGAGTGAGGTAAAGAATAAAGCAGTAGTTGAAAAACAGGAATTCAGGAGGTCAGTGGCCTGACCCCGGCTTCCTGTTGTCCTCAAGCTTCAGTGATTGGATCCAGGAGTCAGCATCAGTGAGGCAGACTTTACTGTGTGATCTGTGCCACTTTTTCTATTTGTCATTTTAGATACATTCATTGAGAGGACATTAAATGAAGGCCAATAGGATCAAAACATACATGAAAAAATAACTCAATAGTTCAGCAAGTCAACAAGGTATTGACTAAGATTTCAGTGAGAAAACTTGATTTGGTCATTTTTTAATCTTTCATTTTGTATTTGATGTCGTGTTCTTGATGGTCAGTTGTCATTGTTGCATAGCATTTTGATCACGGTTGCTGCCCTAGAATATTTAATATCCACAAATTTCTCATGCTTCTCGTGGGTGTGCACTGAATTAGGTTGTCCCTGGGGTCAGCAGGATACCATCTGTCCTCCTGCTCTAGTGACACGTGTGCAATGAGGACAACAGAGAAAAAAGCGATAGAGGGATAGATAACTGAAGAGATAGGATAGCTTAATGCACATGTGCCACTGACAGACGTCTTAGGCCATGCAGGCTTTTAGAGCTGCAGCGTTCACTGTGTGCGTTTATGAGCTCGTATGCATGAGATAGTGTGTACAAAGCACAGGACACAAGGAGCCATCCAGTAGTGTTTAATTTTAGCAGGACCTTGGGGCCTTGGTCCCTTTCTTCTTTATTTCCTCTATTCATTCGCAGTGAGCTGTTGCGGCACACTCTCTTTAACCATGTGCTCACACAGGAGGTTTGGTGGAAAAATGCATTATATGTCAAGAGTGTGACTTGTTGTGTGTTGCATGTTATATCTGGCCTCCTCCATTTTAATACAGTATAACGTTTGTTTCAGGCCATGGATTAATTTATCTGTCTTAGAGTTTCTAAATCCCACAGATTGTGTACAGATTAGGGCCAAGATTTTTGTAAATATGATAGATGATAAAGCTGTAGAGTAAAATGGTCGTCAAGGTTTTTATCGGTGACCTCATGATGGAATTCACCTGAAGATCCCTCAAAATCCTGTGATTCAGTATAAAGATGTAAGAGAAGCAGACGGGAAGTGTTTAAAGCTTCAGGGTTAGTATGATGGTCTTTGTGTGGGATGAGTAGTAAGGCCCACAGAGCTGTGATCCATCCACCTCTCTCTGCAGTGTGTCTTAGGTTCTTGGCTTTTTTCCTTCAAGTTTAATTTGTGTCCTGAGAAGAAATAGTTGCTCAGATAATCGGCACCATAACCATTAACTTTGGTTTGGTTTTGCCTGACAGCTCTTGTTGTCTGAACCACTTTTAAAAACTCAACAACATGTAATCGTTTAAAGTTCAGATTTGTGTGTGAACATTCCATGGTTTGACCTTTTTATTCAGCTGATAAGCATTGCACCCGTGCGAGTGTGACACACCAACTTGCCAGACTGCACAACATTAGATCTTTCACCTTAAACTATCACCGAGGTGTGGTATGTTGTTACCCTTTTTCACACATGCCTCGGGAGGGAGCTGACCTTGGAAATGACATGCATGGGTCTGCGAATGTGTGCGGTGAGAGCGAGTCACACAGCAGGAATGCTGGGCCTCACTGTGGATGTTTGCCGCCGCTCACTACCCATCTTTTTCCTCTCACCAGAACGCAGACGGACTCGCTTGCCCACGCACACGTACACTCCTCTGAGTCAATTTTTAGACTTTACGCATCAACCGGGCTCTGCGTTCACATTCTGCTCTCCGCTTTTCATCTTCACCCACTTTGGGATATCTCATGTTGTAGTTATAACAGCTTGTGAGTTCTGGCATCAAAGTTTGTTATGAGGAAGCGACCAGCCCGTATATGTTTATCTGACACACTTGTTTCTGTTCATGGTTTGCTCCATGGCCGTCACTGTGAAGGGAACGTTGGGATTTAATGTTCCACTCTGTACTACCTGCACTTCTATCGTGTACAAATCTGTACACATCTGTTTGTACAGTTTGTGGCTATCACTTACTGCATTCATCCTTTCATTAGCTGTTTTCTAGTCAATAGTCTGGCCATGACAGTGACCTGTTCATCCCACAATACTGTTCTCGTTGTGAAGGTATTTTCAAGAGAGACTATCGTTTGGTTTTCTCTCCCGCTGTCTTGCATCTCTCCATCACTCCTTTGGGTCGGACAGCTCTTTTAATAATGCAGCACATCATCCCGCTGGCCTTTTTCTCTCCAGGGAGCTCTAGTTTTGATTAGGCAGCAGAGTTTGGAGCCAGGCCAGGGGTCTATTCACCGCATCGCTGCACAACAAGACAAGTTGAGAGAGAGCGAGAAAGAGATTGAAAGAGAGAGAGTGAGAGTGAAGGAAAAGACATGGTGACATGGCCGGGTGTGGTACAGATAGACAAGAGTGCAGTAGGCTTGCAGACATTAATAGACGAGCAAATGCCTTAAAAAAGAGTCAGGCTTTTGCCTCCCTTTTGCCATCACTTAAGTCAACTTTTATGCTCTGAAGTTTGTTTAGCTTATTTGTTTCTCAATGGCCTGTGTCCTTTCACTCTCCTGGCTTTTTTTGTTGTACATAATTTCATGGATGAAATCAGTTTTTGAGAAAGAGATGTGCACTTTCATATTTGAAGATAATTGTTGAAACATGTCAGATTGTCCAAGTCATCATGTAATGGCACTGGTTCATTTGTCTAATATGTACTCAGTGTCTCACTTAGGCGATTGTGTAATTCGTTCTTTTTTTTCCATTACTCATTTATCATCTGAAAACACGGTACAAATGTGCCAACAGTTGCCCAAACCCTCTAGTTTTCATCTGCTGACTGAACAGCTGGTAAAAAAGTCAAACTGTAAATGGATGTATTTGTTGTGCAGTACTGTCTGTGTTTTGTTTTTAGTCATGACCACAGTTTCTATAAGCACAGCTTCAGTTTGTGTGTGCTCCATCACAGGGTTGTGTGTTCCACAGCTTTGGGAACAACATGAATATTGAGACATTTAAGGATTTCATCCTAAAATAGTTCAAAGAAGCATACAAAAGGATACACATAGACTTACACCATCAGCCACAAATAAATGTGGGGTGAATCAAAACGCACCTCGGAAAGATTTCGCTCATGTTGCACCGCAGCACACATTTCATGTCTCATCTTCTGTTCTCTTCACAGCAAAAGCCGCCCAACAATGACTGGCGCTTCACACAGGGACAGAGACCTGGACCTAGTGGGTGAGTAAACTAAGGCGTGCGCACACACACACACACACACACACACACACACACACACACACACACACACACACACACACACACACACACACACACACACACACACACACACACACACACACACACACACACACACACACACACACGTATAAAGTGCTCTGCCATTTCAGTGCCATGTTATTATCATTGAAGCATGAGGAAGGATGAGGAGTAAAAGAAGAGGAGGGTTGGTGCTGCTGTGGTGGCAGCATATCTCTTATTGCAAATTGACAATTGTGAAGTCAGCCTGTTACATTTTAATTTGACTTTAGATTACATGCATTGATGTGTGCATCATGCATTTATCACTGCATTTAACAGCACGATTATTCTCGGCAGACTCAGACTCTGGGTTTTGTCTCCTGTTCTAGCATCTCTGCCTTTTTGCAGGCTGCTTTATAAAATGGCTGCCGCAGCTTCCACTCCCCCTCCCCCTCTCCTGCTGTTCCATTCCTCTTTGCGCTCCCTGAGCCTGTGCGCCATCACTCAGTACTGCTGATGAGCGACTGTGACCAGAGCACGCTGGGGGGGATGGGACAGAGCTTTCATGTGTCTAGATTTTTCTCCTTTCTTCGACATATGAGTGACTTAATTTTTACATCAGTAGCGTTATGATTTTATGACACTAGACTGAATGTGGCACCCTGTTTTTGTTGTTTGGTGTGTGGACATGTGTGTTGTGTGTCTTGATGGTTGATCACTGCTACTTGCTCACGTGGACTGGGATAAAATGGAGGGCGTGCGGCTCATTTTTCACAACAATGATTACACAACACATTCTGCGAGTCAAGGCTTCTGCCTAAAACACACCAGCTGGGGCAAAAAAGCTTCTCTACAACACAAAAACAGAGACCACCAGGATGATTGATACATGAGACCTGGTTTCTGTGCTCAGAGAAAAGAAAAGAAACCATAGACTTCTGTTATTTCAAATCAGGGACTCTACATATTTTCTAGTGAAATCTCAAAAAAAGCAATGTACCAGCGTTTTAACCCTTTTCTTCACTAACCTCAACCTTCAGGCTGTATAACTTGTTGTTTTTTTAGTCCCCACATGCCATACGGTACACACATACGATGGACGCCGAAGAGTGGGACAAGGTACCGATTTAGACATAGACACTGTGTGGTTGCTTTCTGTCCTCAGCAGCTGATCAAGCCGCCATATAAAGAGCCACCATTCAGTGGCGAAAGCAGCAGAGCGGCTGATGAGGACATAGAGTGTCTCAAATGGTTTTAGGTAGTGCACTGCAGTTGAGTGCTGTGCTGTGTGTAGCTGTACCTGACCCATAGCTTCTGTTAGTCTCCCCTAAAAGTTTGATGGGGTTTGTTGATCAATGTGCATAGGCCACAATGCCTGCTGTGGCGTAGACAGGATTGTGAAACTTTTGAGTTTGTGTGCAGTGTTTTGTAGACTTGCTATGCCTTGTACATGTGCTACATACAGTCAGACCTCTTCACTCCTACAAGACCGGCTTACCATGCAGTGTTGCCTTCGATGTATGTCTGTGATGGTTGTAGCTTAATGCCACCACACGCAGCTTTTTTATGTGATTTATAACCTGGAAGACAAAAAACAAACAAAAAAAAATCTGAATATTGATTCATTATGAAGAAAAACAAAACCAGCTGGAGGTTAAATGTGTTGCCAAATGACTAATAAACATAAAATGTCAACCACTTGACTTGAAGTTGACGTGTAGAAAGTTATCTGAAAGAAAAGATAACATGGGGAGTTATTATTACAGTTTAAAGACAAATTAAACAGCAGGACATGTTTTAGGGAAAGACATGATAATCCTGTCTGGCCAACTAATGATGTCCTCCCAGACCACAGTGTGCAATCGTTCTCTGAGGAAGTGATAGTCCTGACCACAGGAAATGCCTAACACAACCACAGGATGTGATAACAACTGAAAGAGACGCTAATTTAGCATAAATGAAGCGTTTCCTTTTATCTTAACTTGTGCAAGGAGGCACAAAATGGCTGCCTCGGCGTGTCTGGCCGTGCTTTTACCCAGCCTGGTTCTCATTGGCTGTCTGGCACAGAACATGCATGTTTCTCTCCCCTGGTCTCCCTCTCTGGCTCTGCGCTGAAAAACCACTTCAGAGTTTTGGCAGCCAAATCTGGCAACCCGCGCTTCAACAGAGCCGAGTTTTTGTGTTTGGAATTCCTCTTTCACTTTTTCTCTCACTGTGTCCTTTACTTTCTGCTAATCCTCTGCAGCTCACCAATTTGTCCAAGAGAGTTTTTTGGGGGGGGTTTCGAGTTGGCTTGAAAAAGAAAAAAGCGGTCCTGTTTATAATGTTGACAGTTTTTTAAACCCATCTAATGTAAAGCTTTTAGGTACTAAGAGTGGCACTATTCAAAACAGTAGTTGGACTCCCAGATATATGTAAAATAGATGCAGGCATGTTTTTTTTTTTCAGGCATTTTGAAGTTATTGCCACATTTGCTCTGCAGATTTCAGTTGTCTCATTTTGTGTCCTCTGCAAAATCAGACTTTTTGCTAATGTTGAGATCATAGCTCTGTACCACTTCACCCGACTGTTTATCCGAGCTCAACTTTGTGCTTAAAGAATGTATACAGTAAACTTCTGTTAATATCTTTGGAGGCATTTTCAATGGATTCAGTCGTCTGGCATTGCAGGAAAAATAGGTGGAGAGAGTTAAGGGAAGCAACATGCTCCAAATAGTCCTTCTAGCCAGGACCGATCCTAAAAACTCAGCTCTGTTGTGACTGAAACATTTCACCACAGTGTAAACAGTTGTACTTTCCTTTTTCCATTGTAGAATTCTTTGTGTATCTTTGACTGTGAGCGGCACATATAATCAGAATATAAGTGTCCTGAAGGGAGTTTCAGAAAAAGTAAAGTATCAAATAACCAGCGAACACTGCACAGTTTACCAGGCGAACGACAGTTAAACTTGTTTCTTACGTGTTTTTCACCAGCTACAAACTGTTGTTATTATAGACAAATTATCTTTGTCGCAATGAAATGTCTTTTGTCTAATATTAGGGACTGGTAGCATCCATATGAAACACTGTAGTCTTGTGTCAACCGTACGCTTAACTTGAAAATCCAAAGATGTACGTTCATTAGTATCTGGTACTTTGTGAACAGAAGCAGAGCTGGGATTAAAACATTGTGACCTAGTTTTCCCGTTATAGAGCGTGTTCTTAGCGTGTCACACACGTAGAAATGTTGATGGAACAAGATCATAGGTCTGTGGTTCTTCTACACGCAAAATGCAAACTTTAAATACAACAGCCTTTGAAGAGTGAGTTTGCCCCAAGGGGTATATTCAAAACTATTTCATTTAAAGGCAGAATCATTAAATAATTAATCAGATTTACTCAACGGCGCCGTGCCCATGGTCATGTTGTACAATGGATGTGGCTTCACACTCTGCTGTGTGTCTGAGTGCAGGCACATTTGTAAAAGCCTGAAGACGAGTGTGTGTTTGTTTGAGACACGCCCTGTTTTGTACACTAGAAATCCTCCTTGTTATACTTGTTGAGTTCTCTTCAGGCTGTGTACTTCACTGTCAGCTGCTTTGCTTTTACATCATAAGCGGCCAACTGTCGAGGCAGTGAGCGAAGCACACACACACATGCACACACTGCAGAGGATGAACCACGAGTTATTTACAGTTGTTGTCTCCTTATTTTCACCACAGGGCAACTGGAGGACCTGAGGTTGCCATGGGAACTGGCCCCTGGCCCCAGCCCCCAACTGAGGCTGAGCAACTCCAGGCCTTGATGGCTGCAGCCAACGGTGAGTCCTACACCTCATCATCTCCGCTTCCTCCCTGCTTTCATTTCATGCTGTCTTTTCCGAACTGATTTATCTTTCACTTGGCACACGGATTCAGGACGTGTGGGAAGAGGCGGTTTGTTGGTCTCCCCGGTTTGGTCGGAGGGCAGCCCGCCAGACGCACTCATTGATGAAGCTCAGTCTGTCCACATTGATGTTTCCATGTGGTGAACCTGTACTGATAGATACGCAGTGGAAGATTCCGATGATATTCATTCAGCGAATGTAACGACCTGCAGGTTCTCTGACACGGGACAGTGTGTTGAATTTACTAACAAGACATAAATGCATGTTTCCACTTTACACACCAGACACATGCTCACTGTTTTAATAAAATCTGCAAACCGTATTTTAACATGGAGGCGTCACATTCCTATAACTAAAACATATTCCATGACACTCTTCCGGTCTGTCACACTCACTGACTCATCTTCAGGCTCTGCAAATGGAAAAATTACACAATCAAACTGGCAGTAAAAGTAAAAGTGCTGCAACACGCAAACCTGAACTGCACGGAGGTGATGAAGGGACACACCACAGACCAGGGTTTCCACTGTTATTTCAGCACATTGTCTCTCCCTCACCTCACACACAGACACACACACACACACAGACACACACACTCACACACACACATACACACACACACACTCGTCCTCTTCTGGACACTGCACCGGACATTGTGTGGGATTTTTGTTTTCCATCCAAACCGGAGAGGTAGAGAAGGAAAAGCACATTTCTTGAGGGTGACGTTAACCTGCAAGTCAGTAGCAGACTTCACAGGCTGAACAGCCCGAAGCATCGCAGTGGAAAGAACAAACAATGCTGGTGACGAACACTATTTAGAAGTCTCTGTGTAGATGAGCTTGATTCAGGAAGGATTCCTTCAATATTTGAGCCTCACGTTAGAAGAGTGTTTTGCGTCTCTGCTTTTGCCCTTTGAGAGGCAGCACAAGTTAGCGTGACAGATCACACCCGTGTGTGTTTCTAGAGGCTGAGAGGGACGGCTGGATGGGGGAGGGAGCGCTTGTGGCTCTGGCTCTGCAATGCAGGGGCTATGGGAGAGTTATGAGATGAGCAGCTACGTCATGCACACACAGTGCACGGCTGATGGAAAACCAGAAAGTCGGAGGAGTGTGCTCGGACAGCCGTTTCATCATCCACTTCAGATTAACCTCCAAACATCTGCTCACCATCAATCACTTTGTCGCACCTCTTGTTGATGTTGATCTGTACAGTCCAAGCCTCATTAGTTCATTAGCTTAGTGTCTTTTTATCACCTGTTTACTTTTCACCACCTCTGTGTAACACTGTCATACTAAAACTTCCAAATGCTTCTTTCTAACAATTTTCATCCCTCTCTCCACTCCCTCCTCACCCCCTCTTACCCCCACTCTGTCCCTCTTCCCCCTAGAAGTGAGCGAAGCGACGGCCACCCTCGGGCCCGGCACCATGGGTCTGAGCACCCGCTACAGTCCCCAGTTCACCCTGCAGCACGTGCCCGACTATCGCCAGAACGTCTACATCCCAGGCAGCACCGCCACCCTGACGTCCAACCCCCAGCAGCAGCAGGCCACCGCGCAGCAGGCAGCCCAGCAGGCGCTGCCCCCACCTCAGGTGTCGGCCCAACCCGAGCCCCCCAAGGCCGCCCAAACCCCGGCCTCCAAGAAGAAGTCCACCAAGAAGGAGAAGAAGTAGATGTGGATGCAAAGAGGTGAAGAATGATAAATCCCGGCCTGATCGGAAGAGAAATCCAACCCCTCACATCCCACCACCACGTATCTCCCTGCTCTGCTGTCACTCATGAAGCCACAGTCTAAACGTTGACAGCAAGTTACTCTGAACGATGTTGTTGGTCCTTTCAAAGTTTTGTGAAGACCTCAGAATTAGAATTTGCCGAAGGCTGTTAGTGTTGCTACCTTGTGCTGTGTTGAAGGTTCAGTATTGTTCACATACTCAGTGTCTGGAGATATTATTGGCAGGGTGTGGGGGGTTACTGCTGTTTTTCCTCTTTTTTTACCTTTTGGCAAAAACAAAAAAAAAAATCTAACTTGGACAAAGAGATTCAATGTAGGGAACCTTGCTGGGGTGACAAGGCTATACGCAGTGATGTATTCAGAAATGAAATGTTGACGTCTTTCATGTTGGATTTATTGTGCACTTTCCTGTCGGTGGAAAGTCAGCTGTTGTAAAGTACGCTAGTTGCTATCCATTAGATTCCTATAGGGTCAGCCTTGCAGGTTCTTGAAGCAAAGATCCTGTTAATACAAGGCTGCTGTTTGACACCTGTTACAAACTCTTCTGCATGCTCATCAAGGCTCAGACCACATATACTAGTTTAGAGTTGCAAACTATGCATTACAAAAACAAAGTGGAGGACATCCTGAATCTTTAATCCTCTTTTCAATCGCAGGTCAATATAATGCACATGTAGCATTTACTTGACACAAAATGAAAATTACTTTTGTAATCATAGTTTAAAGAGAAAAAAAAAGAAGATTTTAACCTGATATTTTTATGACCTGAGCATGCAAACAGAGGAGGAGTGGAGGAGCTGGCAGAGAGAGGGGGGGGGGGGGGGGGGTGCAGCAGAGGACTTGCTTCTTGTATAACAGCTCCAGGTGGGTGCAGACGCCTCCTGCTGCGCCACACCATCTGCAAACCCCTCCTCACACCCAGCTTGTGTCCTTCCCTCCACTCATGACCCCACGATGAGAGCCAAACAAATAGAAATGCACTGTTTGTATTCTGAAGACGAGATAAAGTAAGGGTAGTAATCACTTCGGTCTTTAGGGAAACATGTAGATGTGGTAAACTGTAAGTGCTTAGGAGTTTCTAGACACTTTGTAGGACCTTTAGGGCCACGATGGAGTATTTCCCCTCACTACCCTGAAGTGTTGAAGAAACTTCTTGATGTGACAGTAACTTGTTTTGTTTGTTTGCTTTTTTCTTTCTTTGGGAGATGATAATTCGATAACATAGAGGCATAATGTGTATAAGATATGAAGTCTTTACTTTGCCGTCCATCTATATGTCAGGCTTTCGGCCGGATACAACTGCATGAACAGAAGGCATCCTGTAGGCTGGGTCAGAGGGAGTGGAGGGGGCACAGTGAGGGGTAAACAGACTGAGGTGGCATCGTTGTATCGACCAGGGAGGGGGTGGAGAAACAACCTCGGCTCTGCCCCCTGAATGTACACAGGAACCACTGTTGGCAAGTCCACCCCCCCCCCCCCCCCCCCCCCCCCCCCACAAACTTTCTCTAATGCACTGACCCAGGCAGAGGTCATCAGAGCCAAGCACAGCCGTCCCTGTTAGTGAGGAGATACCATCACACAAACCCTCTGACATCTCGCTCCTCAACTGAAATCAATGAGAAACCTCAGCCTCTCTACCACTAACCTCTCCACGTCCACTCCCTGGTCCTGCGAGGTTCCTCCCCACTGTAAATAAGCACCAGTCCTGTCGATGGTATGAGCCAGGTGTTTGTAAAGCAGGGACGACGTCAAACATTTTCAAAAATAAAAAAAGTCCCTCTCCACAAGGCGTGGCTTACTACTGGAATGTGTTGCATTTTGTTTTTTCAAGAAAAATAAGAAAACCACACTTTGAAAAAAAATCAAAATAAAGGAATAAAAATTTGAGATGTTCTTCAACAGTTTGTGTTGCAATGTAGTAACTAAGCACCATGGAAGCCAACTAACTCTTAAGTGTAAATAAATGAATTAAAGATAACTTTAGATAAGTAAACAAAGTGACACACGTAGAATAGTTAACTTGTGGTATGTGTTGCGCATATTTTTGTGTTTATTTTCTCTCTACTATCTTTTATCACCCTGTAAAGAAACAAAACAAAAAAAACAACAAAAAAATGGAAATGTTTCTATCCTTCTGTAACCTCTTAATGTTCTTTTGCGGTGATTTTATCTCGTGCATTTGTGAAAGAATGCCTCTCATTCTCTTTCTGTCCATATGAACAAATGATTATAAATATTATATATGTGTATGTTCGTCCGCTGCTGAATTAATACTACTCTATCCTGCTGTATTATCTTTCTTATCAAATGCTTAGCCCCTCCCACGCTTTACCCCTGTGTTATCCTCTTATTTTTATGCTAATATTTATATTGCTGTTTTATTTTCTCTTGAACACTGACATTTCAAATAAAAAGATTCTGAAATCATATAAAAAAAAATACTAAAATGTGTGGTTTGTGTCTTAATTCTTCAAAGAAAGCTGCTTGGAGGGAGTTAACACCTGCCATTATTAAAGCTGTTAATCTTTTTTAATCACCAAAACTCATCTTGATTGAAGACGCTGTGTCCCCTGCACTAAAAGCCTCTCCTGGGCTCATTTCTCTGTGTGTGACTGCAGGAAAGCTGATTTACTGTAACACCACTAAAGTTTATGTGCTCTTATGTTGGAGAGTTCATGAAAACAGTTGCAGAACGACTGTTGTTCCTGCTCCTCCTTATTGACCAGCCTGTTAGCTTTAGCATTAGCATTAAACAAAGACTACGAGTTCAAACAATGGTTATCTGTGTAAGTAGTTAGTCTCTTATTTTCTACTCAGTCCTTCCAGTCCTTGAAAGAATATCTGTGTTCAAGCCCTTACTTTCTATAATATGCATAATACTGAGAATGTGCATTGGTTTTCTCGTAACGTATTAATGAGATTAATCTCCCTTCATTTCTGTTCATTAAAGGATCCACAGTTAAATCTGCCATGACATCTACATTTTATTAGCTCTATGATGTCTCAAATGAAAACCAAGTACAGAATTACACTTTTTTTGTTTGAACAATCATCCGAAGGTGAAACAAAATACACAGCATCTTATTGTCAATATCCGTCAGGGAAATACTGAAAACTGTGATAGAAGCACGATACGTCTTCACGCAGGCACCTCATTCTTTAAAGCCTCTCCCTGACTCGTCCATCGTTGTGGAGCTACATGTTTTTTTCCATCTTTCCTGCTGCAGATCCTGGGGGCCGGTGAGGGGAACATCTCAGCCTGCCGCAGCTCTTTGTGCCTTTCACAAGCTCTTACACAATAACACTCGTCCCTATAAATAGCCGATGGGACGTCACTAAGCAAAACAAAAGGAGCGGGCTTCAGCTCACTGCTGCAGATGTTGGGGGATGGAGGGAGGCACTTAGATGCAAGAGTGATGGAGAGTATGTGAGGGCTGCTCATGACTCAGGTTGCTCTTTAAAGATAGGGTTATAGATAATGAGGTTTCCCAACACACTGACAGAAAAATTCCCAGTTGAAGATCAAAATAAAATGTAAAGAATTCACAATAAAGAATTACAGCATCAGTCTCTGCAGACTCACAGATCCAAAATGGCCGGCTCCTCTGGCTCTTCTCTCCGTTGTGTTGTGCGGTTTCCGCAGCAACCAGCAGCCCCATCTCCCAATGCTTCTACTCCGTGATGCACATCTTCCTTACAGAACAGCCGAGAGGCCATGATTTGTTCGTGACTGGGGCCTGAATGACCTGCACTGCGATAAACATATTGAGCAATTAGTCAAACCTGGCAACATGGAGAGGAAACGTGATGAGTCAGAGGTAATGAAGCACTGCAGGTTTGCCCCACTTAGATTCCGTGTTAGTTTTTTAGTGGAGAGATGTTCTATTTAAGGTGAACAATCAAAGGAAACCAGAGTGTCATTCATAAGCTCCACAGGACACTATTATAACAGAAAACCGCTCTGGAGTGACATTGTCAGCTGATGTTTGTCATCCTGTGACTCACAGAGACTCCTGCTGTCCTCACTGTCCCCATGTGTCGCACATTTCCCCGAGGAAAGCCCCAGCAGAAAGAGCAGATTGTTCTTTTATTGCCCCCTTCATACCCCCACCCACCCACCCCACCCCTATCTCGCTTAATTAAGCACATTCCTGCTGATTATACACTCAGATATACACAATGGAATGACACTGACAGTCACACAGAGGCCAAAAAAAAAAAAGAGGCTTCAAAGGAGTGAAATATAGCAGAGTGGCTTAAAGAGTGGGGCGCCATCACTGACTGGACCTCGACAATGGACAGCCTGTGTGCCGTAACAGCATTAGTCAGACAGTCCTGAACACAAGACAGAGCGACTGTCACATCCTGAGTATGAGGCAGTCCACAGACATACTTCGGCAGTGCTCACACTGTCAGTGGTTCCCTGTTATGGACCCTTTTTTTAAAAAAAGAGAGAAAAGTTCACTTCAAGCCCACATAGGCATCGTTAACATCAACAACAACCACTTCTCTCTCCAGCACACACTACACGCTCTACATCAAGTTTCCTTATCTTGTCCAGACACAAAAGGAACATCAGCTTATCATCAAGTAGCATAAGAAACGCAAAGCAAAAAGAAAATAGGAAGAGGAGCTCTGGACATTTCCTGAATGGGAGGAATTGTAACCCTTCTGCCTGCTATGCCAGAGATCACTGTCCCATTTTAAACATCCAGAGCACCATTTCTCCTCGCTGCATGCTGATATTGCAAAGGAGTTTCCGAAAGACACTGAACTTTACAAGCACAAGGCAAATCTGTTAAGAAGACTCAGTTATGACAAAAATAAAAAAATAAAAAAAATGACCAAGATTTCAGACACTGCCATGTTAGCATTGTTGCTTTGAGTCTTATTACATTCAAGAACAGTTGGTTAAAAGACAGGTCCTCTGGTATCGACCTGAAAGCGGCATTAATGGCAACAGTGAAGAGGGCAAAGACTGCCAATGTGAAAATATAATCTAATGAAAATATAAATTAATATTTTTCTGGTTGATGTCAAAAAATCTCATGTGGTATAATGTCGCTGTTGTGTGATAAAGGATAATATAGTTCTTGCAGATTTTGCTGTGTACATTCTGGCTCCTAATACTGAATCTGTTAGCCAGTCTCGAGTTTGAAGTTTCTTTCTGTTTAATTAGTTTTTCCTCTGAACATTCAACTTTGCCTGCTCACATGAGATGGTTGGTTTATTCTTTGATATTTTATGATCGCAAAGTGTCATGTGTTGACTCTATATGCGTATATTCATGTATCAAGGCCACAATTACTAAATCAAAGTAAGAACACCCTAAAGCAGTTTTATTCAGTTTTCTCTCAGAAAGCAAAGCCGTGAACTTCTACGTTCCCACTTCAGGGAGACGAGGATCTGAGCAGTGGGAGGAAGGAGAAGGATGTAACGTAATAAGCTGCTAGTGGCGGGACAGGAAGTCAGTTTCCGCGCCTGTTTTTGTGGGTGGGGGATGGGGGGTGGGGTGGGGGGGTCTCCCTCAGCTGTAAAGTGAAAGAAAGGAATCCTCCCCCGCATCCTCTGCCATGACTTCCTCTTTTCTTCTTCCTTCCCTGCCCTCACCCCTCCCTCCTGCCCTCCTATCCTGCAGCTGTGTCTGCAGCATGTTGGGTCGCCACATGTTGGAGGACAGAGCGCTCCTCTGTGAAGCCATCACAGCCGGGATAGAGAGCCGCTTAATCTGGACTTTAGCGGGTAAAAACTCTGGGATGAAATGTATACATTTGCAGAGCCAAACCATTTAAGCGGGGCCTGAATCCAAACGGCACATGGAGATGTTAGAGAATCAGATCAGGTCAATGTGGCGTCTTCTCACACGGCCCAGTTAGAGGAAAAGAGGCTCTGCAGTTTTTTTAGGGGGACGTTCACTATTAAAAATTAACAGGAAGAGAAATAGATGGGAATGTTTTCTCTGTTGGCACGCAACTCTAAAAATAACATCCAAATACCACCCGCTGATGGGTTAAGCATGACAGCACACACACACACTTCCATGTGCTTTATTATTATCATCTTTATGGAGATATATTTCACAGAATGTCTAATCAGTGTGTGTGTGTGTGTGTGTGTGTGTGTGTGTGTGTGTGTGTGTGTGTGTGTGTGTGTGTGTGTGTGTGTGTGTGTGTGTGTGTGTGTGTGTGTGTGTGTGTGTGTGCAAACTATCTCAGCTGAGAGGAATGTGCCCATCAGGCCGAGTTACAAGGGGGTTCAGTTCTGTTTGACTGAAAGAAGAAGAGGAGGCCATTGAAGAGGAGCATTGGAGCACTGCAGCCTGAACGTTGCTAAGGCTAACACTGCCCTGATTTAAAGAGACACAGCAATGTGCTGGCTGCTGGCTCGATTAAATCACAGAGATGGAGCTGTGGCAACGTGGAAGAAACAACACAATGCTCCCTTTCAACCCCCTTTTTTTCCCCCTGCACTGAAAAGTCTCCTCTCTATTCTTTCTCTAGTTCACTTCATCCCTCGCTCTCCTCATCTCTTTTGCCAAGAGCGCTTGCTCCTGTTTTCTCAGCTGAGAGGATGGAAATCAGACAGCGGGGAGGGGGAGAGGACGAGAGAGAGGAATGAACGAGACAGACTGAGGGATTGAGAGGTCTGAATTTAGGCTGATGGAGAGCCGGGGTTAATTGCTTCATTATGATTTCGCTCCAGAGAAAAGAGAAGAAGGAGGAAGAGGATTGTGTGAAGTCAAGGGTCCGAGTGACAATCAGTGGCAGTGAAGTCGTCTCACAGGAAAAGGATGAACTGTAGATACAGAGGGGCTGTGTGTGTGTGTGTGTGTGTGTGTGTGTGTGTGTGTGTGTGTGTGTGTGTGTGTGTGTGTGTGTGTGTGTGTGTGTGTGTGTGTGTGTGTGTGTGTGTGTGTGTTCGAAGATCAAAAGCCTCCATCTGGTGCATTGTGGTTGGAGGGCATCCTCTACCCCCACCCTGTAGCTGCACCCTCGCTCACACCCAGACACACACATTTAAAGCTCCATTCAACTAATAACCCAATCCCCCTTTACAAGCTGTGCACTCCATAAGCAGTGTGTGTGTAGTGGGTTCATGTTGCCACCTCCTCTGTCCTCTGAACACACACACACACACACACACACACACACACACACACACACACACACACACACACACACACACACACACACACACACACACACACACACACACACACACACACACACACACACACACACACACACACACACACACACACACACCCATTGTATCTAATCCATTGCCGTCACCACTGCAGTTGTCACTGTAACAAAAAAATCCTGATTCCAGCAATGGCAGCAGGCACAGAGGAAGGAGAGCGGAGCTGCGGGCATGAGACAACAAAATGTGTGTATGTGACTACAAGTCGGCATCATGTGTTTAAAATCTGCACATTCCTGTGAATGTAAGCATGTGTCCGTGTGTGTTTCCAAAGGCTGGACTGTGAATGTGCGGTTCCTGAGACATTGACACTCACACGGAGACATGTCGACAGCTCAGCGCCATGGCGACAGGTGTTGCCGAGGAAATGGTGCAGCTGCTGCATGGATATTTCAGCCTAATAGCGGTGCACCATCAAGCTACTCCGAACGTCACCCCCGCCTCCCCTCGACGCTCTGAATCAACATGCTGATAATAAGAAGCAGGAATGCAAACTCTGGAGGGGAAGTTCATCTTTGACACAGAGCAGAATAATTATTGGATTATGACAGTTTGATAAGACGGAGCAGCTAATGAGGACGGTCCAAATCTTGTTCACGGTGTGGAATCTCGTCCGCTTCTGTAGCTGTCATCAAAGTACATTCATGTCATTTTTTTAGTCCATATAAGGAGACGAAAGTCCAGATACTTGTCTTCTAATAGAAGCAAACACAAACAACTGTAGTCTCTTTCATGTAAAGAACACAGAGTTTAAATTACACCGATATTTGTGTCAAATGTATGGAATAAACGTAAAAAACTCTAAAAATAATGAATCAAACTCTGTCCTGATAAAATGAAAAATAAAGTGTACAGACTAAATATTTGTGGTATCTATCATGGCCTTACATGGCCTCTGTTCTATATTTATCTATCCACCCAGACCTTAATGTAACTCAATAACTTGTCTTCTCTCTTCACATTTAAATGCTGTGTTCACTTTCTTTCAGCTCTTTTTTGGTCGCCACCATGAGCACTCAATGGAAAAGTGTGACTCTCCACCCACTAACTTCTTTCCCTAGTGATCATATTTAACACTTTTTTCAACTTCCATCTGTCCAAACACTGTTCTTCTGTGTGGCCTGTTTTTTAAACTTTGAAGGACAAAAAAACAAAACCTTGTACATTTAATCTATAGATCTTTCAATATACACAGTGGGTTAATTCTGATAGTGCTTCTGTTTCAACTCTGAATTTTCTCAATCTTTAGAGGTATGGTATTAAATGGAGGACCCAGCAAGTACGTTCATGGAGTTACTGTATTTAGGATTCACATAACTAATTACGACTGCAGCTTTAATCCTGAAGCACTATTAGCTGTGAACCAACCATTATCAGTTTTACTCACTAATATCAAGGAGCAGGTATTCCTTTGTCACCAGAATTCACATAGACATGATAAAAATGAGCAATTCCAATTAAATTCCACAGTAATGACTAAGCCAGCCAGTGAGGACAGACATGCAAACATGCACAGAAGTAGAAGCCAGGCCAAGGTTGCATATTTGAGAAACTCTGGGGGATAAAAAATCTAAGCCTGTGGAGTCAGCAAGGGGAATCATGGGAATATGGAGCTTTATGTCAAACTGTGAGCATGGTCTGGATGTCAGCAGTGGACTGTGGTTCATGGCAGGACCTCTGGGACAGGCGGTAAAGCCATCAGCAGAGGAGGACTCTGAAACACACTGGGACTTCACCCAGGGAAACCTGGGAAATCAGAGCCAGCATGAAACATCCATGAGGTTTGCACTGATCACTGTAACAGAAAGACATGTCGGGGAACCGTTGTTCACACTCCCACTGATGATATAAACTCAACACATTTGAAAAAGAAACAGTCTGACAATGCTGGCATGTTGCTCGTACTGAGAATACTGTATGTGAACACTGCGGAGGTTATGAGTCGTATTTGTTCCAGTTTCAGTGTTTTTTTTTTGACGCAGTGCAGTCGGGCTGTGCACAATTAAACTTCCTAAATCAGTTCACTGTCTCATTTGGAAATCTGCATGAAGCATGACTGGCTTGTTTGCGTGAATGTGTTTGTGTCTGTGTCTGTATGTGCCTAAACAGCGGGCAGAGACAACAACCCTGTGAGAGGATTAATTAGGAAATACTGCAGGATGTTCAGAGAAATGAAGAGAGAAGAGGAGGAGAGAAGAGAGGGAAAAACAAGCTCCAGTGCCCTAATTCACTGCTCTCATGGTACGTCACAGAACCTCTCCCTCCCTCCCTCCTTTCAACTCACACTCTTTGTTCTTTCCCTCCCATTTGCCTTTCTGCAAGCACAGAAAATAAAATCATTTATTTGCTCAAACATTTTCCCCTTCATTGCTTTTCACTGTCCCCCGCATTCATTTTCTTGTCTCTACTTTTTCTAACCTAGATAGCCAGACTCTCTGCCCTAGATAAAATGGAGGTCTGTCAGTCTCTGTTTGTGACCCCGCCTTTCCTTCATCTGTGAACCAACTCATCCATGCACCCATCCTCGTGTTCCCTCCTTTCCTCTGCAGTGACCTCTCTGCATCTCCGTCTGAGAGGGCGATGGGGATCCACTTCGTGTCCCTCGTCTGCTCATGTCCATAATGCTCAAATATTGATGCGCCTGCTTCGCTCCTCGTAGCCACAGATGATGTCGGCTGGCAAGAAGATTCCCAGTTTCCATGGCAACCTCCACCATCCGATTCCCGTTCTCTTGACTCAGTGAGGGAGGGAGGGACGGAGGAACAGGGGCAGGGGTGATTACCTCGCTGGAAAACATGTAGCTAAAGGCGGAGGGGGGCTTGGCATCACTCAGAAGAGAGAGATATGAAGTAAAGAGGGAGAGGAGATGGAATAAAGTGCAAACAATTAATAGAAATAAAAGGAGAGCAGAAGTCTGAAGGAAAAAAGAGCTGAATGAAAAAAAATAAAAAAAACGTGTTCAATGGGGAGGACCCCGGGATGAAAATGTACTCCTCTTTGTCTCTCCACTCCCCCCACCCATGAAGAAGCATCCCAGCACAGTGACTGTAAGCAGCTTAACATAATACAGCTTCACAAAGACCCCTAATACCCCTTCACCCCCCACCCGGACCGACTGTCTGCAAAATGGACTGTTCCCGATATCCTCATGTACTTCGTTACTGTGGCTATTTCTGTTAATGAATCAACAAATAATAATAATTATAACGCACGTGTAACAGTAAAATATAATAATTTTCAGAAGGTAGACATGAGAAGATCAAAATATGAAACAAATAGACGTTCAACTCGACCCATCTGTGCCTCATACTGAGATAATCAGGCTTGGACTTTGTTCCCCCCACCAATCTGAGTCGTTGTTTACGAGCCTGATCTTTTCTTATCATCGCCTCTGTCTTTCTCATTACGTTCCATATGACCGAGCATCAGCCGCAGTGTTTACTGTCCTGTGTGTGTGAGGTGCTCTGCCCTTTCAGCTGCAGCTATACGTGCACATCTGTGCCTTCTCGGCCTATGTGGGTCAACTCGCACTCTACGTGGGCCTGCCTTTGTTTTTACTCCTGTCGTATTTTTACCGTATTTCTAAACTAAGAGGAGAGCCTGAAGGTTTTAGAAAGTTGGAGGTGGAATGAACATAAGGCAACAGAAGAAAGGAGAAGAGATGATATGAAGAGTAAGCAGAAGCAGAGGGAGGAGCGAAGAGCGCAGACATGACATGCAGGGATGGGAAACAAAGAAAAATCAGGGAAAGTCGGGTATGGCTGTTTTTTAGCAGCAGGAGGGAACAGTAACCATGGTTACCAGGCAAAGGATGATGTCACTGCTTTCAATAGATGGCAGCGGGATCTTTTTTAAGGGGGTTGAGGGTCTGTCTCTCACCTGTCTGTCATTTATCAGTAGAGAACAGGTGTCTACACTGAGTTATGTATTTGGATTTTTGAGGTTATATTTAGCCTCCACACGTGATAGGAGTACAGCAGACATTAGCCATTCTCTACAGACAAACATCATCATTAAAGTGACCTTAGGCTCAATACACCTCACTGACTGCCAGATGTTCTATAGTCAACATACACAATGGGAATTTTATATTTAAATGCATATTTGTGATGTATTACTTCTCACTTTCTGAGAGCTTAAAGAGGCACAGCAGCAGGGGGTGAGTGGGGGTCAGTGACTTTTCCCTACCCAATTTATTTTTTTTTTTAACAACAAATCTTGACAGGATATCTGTTTTAGTCAATTACATTTCTGAAAGTAATGCATTTTCAGACAAAAAACATTAAAGAGGAGCGGTCCGTCCTCAGACACTGGAGTCACTCCTTTGACAGCAAGCTGATATACTGTAAATTGAAAACAACTGCTCTCTGCAACTAGTAAGTTAAATATGGTAGAATCATCGTGTTATATAAAATGAGTAAAGAAGACTGATGTAGAGAAAATGTGACTTTATGTAACACTGCGATGGATTTGGCTGTTTTTCCCTGTATATAATTTATATGTGACTTCCATTTGAGGTCCTCATCAATAATGACTCCCAAGAGTTTGTTTTTTTTAACCCTTTAATGTTCACCCCGTCTATTTTTATTGATACATCAACTGTGTTTCTTTTGTCATTGAGTATTATATATATATTTGTTTTTTAACATTGAGAACTTGTTCAATATTACAAGAATCCCCCCCAAATTTTTATTTCATGAGCATCTGTGCAAATCTCCACACATTTACATGATGGACAAGAATGAGACTATTAACAGAATATACATTTAATAGTGTGGATACATATGCAGCTGCAGACGTGTAAAAAGAAACACTATATTTGAAGGCTGGTGCAGATTAAATATGTATTACAAGCTATGATGGTAAAATTACAATTCACGGAAGGTTTGTTTTTAATTGGGGACATTGATAGTGTCTGTAGGTGCAGAAGCACCGTTAACCTCTAAATGTCACCTCAGATGTCGCCTCGTTTTCATCAGTCCGTGCTCAGAATCACACGCACGCATGCACACACACATACACACAAACGGCCACACCCACAAATTGATGACCCCCAAAGGAAATCAGACCGCTGCAGGCTCAGCTGATATAGGTCAAGTCACTGACAACTGCCCTCCCTCCACCAACGTGGGTCGACATGTAGGGGGCAAGAAGACACACTTACACTATTGTTGTGTTTTTGGGGGACACCGCGCTGATTTATATTAATTTCCAGAAGACTTTCAATGATTTCCTTGATTTTAAAACAGGTTTTCACCTAAAAGAGAAACAACGTCGAAGGAAGAAAAGTCTACGTGGGCAAATCGCAGTTCCTACAATATTAAAAAATACACATCAAACACACGACAGAAAACCTTCGTATGAGTCTGATAAATAAGCAAAGCTCATAATAAAGCACAAGCTCATTCGTGAGTTATTGAGAGTTATTGCTCCAGATGAAACAAGACATCAAACTGTAACCATCGGCAACAAGCTTACGTGTGTGTAGGCAAGCTTCCTAAACATAGTGTAAACAAACGGGATGATCTCACTGGATGGGTCAGAGGCTCAGACCCTTGTGATTAGAGCCTGACTCGTCTGGATAGACACAATAGCCCCGAGGGATGTTCCACATGGATACAAGCATCATTTCAACTTCTTCAAATCACTGTCGCTAGTCATCATTGACGTCTTCAACACCCGCCCTTTCTTCACGGCCATGTCCCGGAATATCAAAAAGTTAAGAAGAGCCTTTGTCCAGGATTTATTCCCGTAAAAAAGCCTCAGTTCTTATTTTCTTCCCTGTGAACCTGTGCTGCATCTCAACCAATCACCCTGATAACAAAACTACAACACCAAGCCATTCTTTGGATCCATGTTCATATGACAGCTGTAATCTTGTTTTCTATAGTCAGTGTCACGTTCAGAATATTTCCTCTGTTTCAGAGTCACTTTACGCCTGTTGAGTTTAGAAGTTTATACAGTACCTTACACCTTAGTCACTAACTGCTTGATAACAGGGTTCAATGCTCCAATCAGAGATTTAGATCCACTGACAGACAGCCGGAAAGAAAACCCAGAGTGACCGCATGGATCCAGGTTGCACAGCTCAGCTCACATTAACACCTTGTCAGGACCGCCGTCGACATGAGGACGGGAGGCTCCACCAGGACTGAACTCCACATGGCTACAGGTTGTCAACTTCTCACGACAGGCTGTGTGTGCAATTGACTGTCAGGTCTGTGTTGTCCTCACTGTAAATGATGGTCGCAACCACATAATGCGATCTGACTCTTTCAGCTCCAAACAAGCTCCATTAGTCCACTCCATAGAAACCATTAGATTCACATTACTGTAGGAATTCATGTGAATTCTGAATTCCCCTGTGTGGTTTTGTGCAATAAAAAAAAAAGAAGAATTGGAGAAAATCAGGGAGGAGGAACACAAAGGGCATGCATGTGGTGGTGTAACCTCTAGTGCTTATTGATATTCTGGTTGCATCAGCCTTCAGCAGAGCCTGCAGAGCAGACAGAACCTCCTCTCTCTCAGCCGCGCTCATATTAGAGGGAGAAATACATCCCCAGAGTGACCGTGATTCGCTGGGATGAGCCATGACATTGTGGATAAATGAAAATTGTGGGTGGTGGTTGCATATGGGCACGTTTATATGTGTGGTGGGAAGTGTATTATGGTTTGCTCTGACTTTAGGCAAAAGGAGAGCAGCATGCTTAAAAAAAAAAAAATTATAGAAAAATTGCAAATATGAAAGTTGCATCTCATGTTTGTCATAGAAAGGACCCTGTGGTCAAACACTTATTTCACATGTGAGAAAGGAGCTTGATGGAAGAAACACTGTAAAGTTTAGCCACGAGCTATGAGGTGAGCTGACATAACTTGTTGGCTGCACTCCAAAAATGTCACATTTATGTGGTTTAAGAGTAACAAGCACACACTAACACTCAACATAAACCTAATTACACATTCTATTCAGTCCTGCTCAATTAAAATATCTGCAAATAGATCATAAAAATACTAATTAAAAAAAAAAGTTTGAGAAAAAGTGATCAATATAATTTTCTTTTTTGTTGCGTAATCAATTTATATATTTCCCCCTTTTACTGACGATACTTAGAGATGCAAAGGAGAGAAAGAGGGGGACATGAGGTAAAAAGGCCGACACAGACCTTGTTTGTTTGCTCATTATGAAGAAATATCAATTTATTTCAACTTGTCCTCAAATAACAACAAACGACCCCATCTCAGATCGTTTTGGTTACTAAAGCCACATCAGCACTTTAAGAGGATTTAATGCTCAGGCTGTCCCTCTGTGGAGGACATTTTCACGTCTCATGCAGGCACAGATACATCAAAGTTCACTCACATGGGCTCACGATTATGCTGACTGTTTTTTCAGCATCACATTGTTTTTTTCAAGGAAGAGACGCTTCACTTCCACATGAGTGAACTGACAAACAAGAAGCCAGCACAGGACAAACAGGCATGAAAATATGATGACAGGCAGATATGAACTCGAGAGAGAGGATGAAAACAAGTGGGCTCGGCGGTAAACAACATGTGTGCATCTTTAAGGAGGGAGAGAGAGTTTGGCGCTGGAAAGAAATGGACAGAGAGGCAGAGTGACGGACCCGGTGGGTGAGGAGGGGGCTTCAGTGGGACGACGGACATTTCTGCAATGATGGAGATGTCACTCAGTGGCGTGATGGCACAGCCAATCGGTTGACACTCCCTGGCCCATGTTAATTGTGTGCTAATCGCGTGTCACATGGAGAGTGTTGCTACAAGCAGCCGAGTAATTTGATCAAAGAGATATTATTAAGATACCAAGCAAGGAGACCGGGTTCAGCACACATGTAGCTGTGTCAACGTATGAGCTCTCACATGTGGACACATTCAAAACAAGGCAAATGAGCTCAGGCACATATTCAAATACACACACACACACACACACACATGAAAGCACACACACACACATTCAAAACTGCCACTCAAGCCCCTTTTTTCCTTCCTTTTCTTCAGCCTGTTGCTGTGGACTTTAAATGCCACCGTGTAGCAGTGTGTGTTTCTCTCCTGAAGCAGCAGGAAAGTTGAGAAATGGCCAATCTAAACAAGCAAGTTCTCAGAAACAGAGAGAGAAGGAGAGAGAGAGAGTGTACAGCCAAGTTAAAGACAAATGAAACACATTTATTTTAGAGTACTGGCATGGTGATGGTAACAGCAGCCAGAGAAATGTGAACTACGCACACACACACACACACGCACACACACACACACACACACAGAAGAAAACAAAAGAAAACAACAACGTAAACATGAGGGTGATATGTTGCGTGCATTATTGTTTTTATTCCTCCTCAGCTGAGGTCACACGGTCAGACCTTCTCTTCCATATTCTATCACTCCCTCCCTCCTCCAGGAGCCAGAGAGGTGGCAGACATGCTCCGAGGTTCACTTTGCTACCTGGAGACCGACAGCCTCCCTCGTCCAGCCAATCACAGGCTGTGAAAAACAGTCTCCCGCTCCTCCATTGGTCCTCAGCTGCCGGGAACTCATTCCACTATCAATAGCCGTGTCATTGTGTCGTCTGGCAAGGCTGAAGCCAATTATACTGCCCCTCTTTTTTTGTTCGAACCTTCTTTTTTTTTTTTTTTTACCAGCAGACCCTCCTTCGTGCATAGAACGGCATAGCCCAGAACACACACACACACACACACACACACACACACACACACACACACACACACACACACACACACACACACACACACACACACACACACACACACACACACACACACACACACACACACACACAGAAATCTCCCCCGACTCCCCAGAATGTCACACGAAGAGCATGAGAGAGTCTGAGAATGAGGAGGACCTGAAACTCATAGTAATGAGACATCGTCATCAGCATCAAGCCCAAATACAGTACATCCTCTCACTGAGAGGAACATATAGAGCTGAAAATGAAATGAGCAGCACCGTCTTTCTTTTCTAATAATCATCCACTGGCTAAGTTACAAGCTGAGGAGACGAGGTATTAGCCATGGTGAGGGGATAAACAACTGATGGTTTTGAATGCCAAGTGGCACTAAGTAGATGCTAAGTTAATGCTCAGTGAAGATAAGTGGAAGCAGAAAGTTGTGGCCGATGTGAAGTTAAACTTTACACCGACTGAACTCAGTGTGATCCACATCTGTTTCACACAGTGCTATCTATTTTTCCACCGACTACTGCCAAGCTGCACAAAGGAGATCGAACCAGACAGGAATTTCCGACACAAAAGGCAAAGCACATCCAGAACGGCTGAACATAAAATATCCGATGGACTGTATTTCACTTAATATAATAGATGCTACGCCTGGTGGCAACTGAGAAGAACAAACAGTTTAACCATCCATCCACCTTCCTCGGGACAAATAGAGTTGAATGAATCAATTAAATTAATACACTGGGACAACCAGCAGGAGGGACAACAGAACTACAAAGATGAGACAACACTGTGCGGTGACGGCTGTGTCTCCTTCTTTTATACATTCTCTGTTGATGTGGGAAAATACAGGGTAACCACCAACACTTTGTCTTCCTCTTCCTCTCAGACCTCTGAGCAGGATGTGCTCACATATTGACACAACGATGTGTGTTGAACAAACACGGCCACCAGCACGCGGTTAACTGAACACAAAACACGAGCATAAGTTCAGACACACCCACATGAGAGCGCACCTACGGGGTGCGTGTACACACACACACACACACACACACACACACACACGTAAATGTGCTGCTGACCAAACAAACACACACTTTTGTCAGTGTGGACAAAAGTCTTCAAAGTTTTAATCTGGGCCTCCACTTGTGTTTGCCAAACTAATCACTTCATCATGGCCAACTTTTCCTCCCATCCGCCCTGTTGGTTTCTTTCATCCGCTCCTTTCTTTCCTCTTTTTCATTCGTTCTCCAGCTTCCCCACTGTCCCTCACCCTTCAGTAACTGCTCAAGCTGTCTTTTGCAGACTTCTTTATGTTGTTGTTCTTTATTAAGTGTAAAGATCGTCTGTTTGTTTAGAGCTTCTTTCCCGTCCTTGTTACTCAAAGCCTCATCATCCTAAATTAACTAATCTGTCTTGACAGTCCCCTGAACCACCTTATGCTAACACGGCTATGGTAATAGGGTGAACAGGAGAAGACAGTGTATAAACAGAATATAAGCAATAGTGTCGAAAAGTTTAGAGAGAAAAAAAACAAAACCCAAAATGGGAGCTCCACTTAAAAGGAAGTAAAGTAAGTAATTCATGATTTAAAATCCCTGTTTATTGAGTAATTTAAACAGGTGAGTCTGTGTAAAGTGCATTCAGAAATGTGTTAACATATGTGAAAGAAGTAGAAACTGAAGTTTAAACAGTCAAACATTGTAGGGAGAGTCAGACACTGTCGAACTGGTTTATCCAAAACTCCCAGTATGAAATCTAACCAGCGTTACTGTTTGTGGACTTTCTAACTACAGTGGATTCAAAACAACGGCTACAACATGAAGTTTTGTAGTTTGCTATGATGTTTTCTTACAGTTTTGTCCCATTGGAAGTCGAAATCTGCTTTTTTTTTTAAATTTCCCCTTCAGATGAAGAAGTACAGTAATTCGGTAGATTGCATTTTGTTTTAAATTTTAGTATTAGTGGTTTGATTTCCCTCAGCAGTGATCACTTGACACCAGACCGTTTTCAGTATGTTAATAAAGGGATTCATAGTTTATCAGATGATCGGATGAAGGGTTCTCAGAGACAGTGAAAAGGCAACTTTTTGAAAATGGCTCCCAAGATGGGAGTTTCTCTGAAAACGCTTCAACTCTGTTTCTGGGTAAACGGGAGAAACCGAGAGGAGGTGCTGCGTCTGGCTGACTGGTGCAGTTTCTTTCATGTGTGTGGCTGTGGCGTGTATTTATGAATGACAATAACAATATATCGACCTTCTAAAACATCTCTGCGTAAAAATTTTGAAAAAATGCAACTTTTTTGAAACGGCACATGCACACCACGGCCATAGTAAATATTTCTTCTGCACATGCTGGAGTAGATGGACGTGGTAAATTTATAGTGGCGAGTCAGAAGTACCAGCAATCCAACTCTCTCCATACTAATAGCCATGTATTCACCATTGTTAATGTTTATAGCATGTTATTCTCTGTGTGGTTTCATTACAAAAACAAACAGCACCTGGCATGCTAACTGCATTTTTTTTTTTTTTGCAGTGTTTCTGGTTCTGTACTCTGAAATTACATATGTGACATAAGATGACAGAAGGATTTACCATCAAAAAAAAGTTGTGATTCTTCTTACTGAAGTCACATAAAGAATAAACAAGTATAAACCTCCCTCAAATGAAAGTTGTTTATGTAAAAAGGCTTTATCTTGTTGTACTAAACGTTACTAGACCTTACAACTTCATAAAAGCTTCCACATGTCCTTGTTGAGACTTAACCTCTCCATACTTACCACCCTGCTCAGTGTCGTGGTCTCGTGCTGCGTTCACGTGCTTTCCAAATGCTCCCGCTTCCTGACTCCACGTGCTACTAAAAGACATCTTGATTATTAGATTAAATAAACTATGCGCCCACATGAGGTATTCATGTACTTTATTAGAGTTGAAAAATCGCTTTCCGGACATCTTTCATTGGTTTTTGAAAGTTGCAGTTGAGCCCGTGTGTGTGTTTTAAACCCAGTTGTAATGGTGCGTTCATGACGTGGGAATTCGGAAACTTACTCGTTGTGGAAGGTTTCCCGAGCAGCCAACGAGTCAGTCTTCACAACATCAATAAAATATGACATTGACAACTGAACAAATGTATGTAAGAAAAGTAAGAAATGCTGAAAAAGTCCTGACCACATTAGTCTTCCTGGGATTGGGATCGGATTAAGCTCTTGAGTTCAAAGAGACAGGAAGTATGACAGACACACGTGGAAACAAAGAAGTCATGCACAGATATTCTGATTCACAATGTTGTTCAGTGTGCAGCCAGGATGGCTGCTGCCCGACGGCCTGCACGTGTGCGCACATAAAGGAAAGGATCGTAAATGATGAAAGGAAGTTGGGGCTTTGTGGTTAAATGAACAGGGCTGGTTAACGAGGTGAAAGGATGCCAGTGTCACGTTTACTGAACACCAGAGGCCTCGAGTCAGAGTGCAGAGCAGAGCAAGGGAAAAGGAAGTCCAATGTGTTGGACATAAAACGGAGTCTGAAAACAGAAACCAACTATTTTGTACTGACTCTCATGTCGCGTGTGGCAGATAGAAAGTCTAAGTGAAAATCACTGTGTGGATTTAATTAATGTTCGATCACGTCTGACAAACACTAGAATTAAGAAAAACACATGGATCACCTCTGAATTCTCAGATTTTTATATATTGATTTATCTTATTAAGTTTTCACAACATATGTGTTCAATGAGAACAAGGCCTTGGAGTCTGGGCACAAGACGCACTGAATGTTGCTGCAGGTTTTTACTGTGTAATAAAAATCATTTTGAGCGGTCATGAATGACAGGTCAAAGACGTATTTTTACCGGGAACATTAAAAAACCGCTGCTTTCATTTTACAGGTGTGTTTTTAAGAACAGTAGCCCCTGAGAATCCAAGATTCATGCTTTTCTCTTTCCGGTTTGAATAAAAAGCAGGTGCAGAGATTACGGCCTGGACGAGCTGCAACCGACACGAATATCCTGTCAGCCTAAAATTTAGTAGACGTGGGAACATCTTCAGATTCTGACAGACATGTGTTGGTACAGGATCTGAGATCTCTCCACCGCTGGCGGTTAAAATCAACAGGAGAATTGAGTTTTTATTCAAGTGTTGTTTCCAACAGAGCAGATAGCAGCACCTTGATGTTGCTGGCAGATGAACGGGAGGTGATATTTCTGCAAGTTATTTAGGAATATACAAACAGTATTTCACACTTCTCTTTACAGAGCTAAGACAAAGTTATGTAAAATTATTAAGGTCACATTTGTAATTTTCTGCTTTAGAATAGGTTGTGCAGAGTCTGAGACGCTCCTCAGATTATACCACTTGAGTCACCGATCTAATCTTGAGATGTCAAGTTATTTTTCTGACATCAGCAGAGTTGAAGTACATAAGAGTCGGATCATGGTGACAAATATGTTCAGTCTGTGAACTTAACCTCCTCCTGTTTCCAGTATCTACATCACAAATGACACAGATTAGACCAGAGGTCGGCAACCTTCATGACCAGGAGAGCCGCTTTATGTCACTTTCCACCAAATCAAATTTAACTGGAGCAGCAAAACATGTCCAACCTTTAAAAAGCGAACACTGCTTATAATGTTTCACATATATACATTTAATAAACTAACAAATACTATAAGTTATGTTGCATTTATTAACTTTAAATTACAATTTGGGAGGGAAAACATTTCATTTTCAGCTTTTTTTTTTTACCAGATTTTTGCAGTTTTACCCTTTTTTTCAGTAATATTGAGATAATTTCCTTTCAGAAATTCTCATTTTAGTTTTTAAAGCAGTTTTAGCATTTCTTTTTTAAAATTTCTTGTGGCTTTAGAAAAACACTTTTTAGAGTCCTTAAATGGACAATTGTGTAAAATAAAAATACTGTGAATGATATAGCTCCGCCTGTTGCAGACCCCTGGTGTAGAAGGTTACTGCTACTAAAACGTTGACGGTATACTTTATATACAGTATATTAGCAGCAGTGGTGTAATGCTTCATAGAGAATATCCCAGATACGAGTCTGGTTTGGTGTGTGTTGGTAGAAAAAACAAACATGCACATGAATGAGATTAATAAAAGCCACCATGATTCTAAGTGTAAATTATTTGCTGTTTGAATATTTCAAATTTGGAATTCATCTGAATCTTCCCAATTGAAAAGCACTGAATATTTTGAAACTACATGAACACACCATTAAAAAAAAAAACAAGTATATTGAATGTTTTAGTCCGCCTGAAACAAACCAATTCACTGGATGATAACCGGAGTCAAATGCAACCTCATATCAAACTTAAAGAAAAAACACATTTTAAACTGTTTTACTCTTATGTGCAGTCGTCAACAGCAATGTGTCCCCAGGAGTGACGATGTCCTGGCCATCAATACTGGAAAATGTCTCTGGACACGCTGGAGCCTCGGGAAATCCTGGGATTTATCTGTAAAAATAACCGAGTCCACTGTTGATTCATTCTACGGCTGCTTCTTGGCAATAAAATTATAGCATAACAGTGTGCAGAGCCTGTCTGGTATTTCACTGCAGAATGTGTTTACATGAGGGAGAGAGAGAGAGAGAGAGAGAGAGAAAGCGAGAGAGAGAGACGCTCGAGCAAAAGTGCTTCAAAAGAATTTACATTGGCAAAAATACAGGAGTACAACTGAGCTGGTATCCCCGTACGAGCAGCAGCACGAGCAAAGAATGACCCGATCAACTCAGTAAATTACTTAAGACATTTTTTAATGGTTCGGTGTAACAAACAGAACGATTGTGTGCATTATTCTGTATCCACAGAGCATTCAGGGAAAAAAAAACAAAAAAACAAAAAAAAAAAACTTCTCATTTCAAATACATTAAAAATAATCACCCATAAAAAATTCACAGAAAAAAAAATTCTTAAAAAAAAAAACAATCAAACAAAAGGAATAACTCAAATCAAGACAATTATTCCAGTGATATTTTTGATATCTTACGAACTTCCCTCTCTTTAACTCGTCTGTGTATACCTGACGACTGAACAAACAGAAAGTGAGATATTGTGTGTTTGTGAGCAGGTGCAGCAGGAATTCTCAGTGTTATGAAGCGCCACCAATTGTTTATACACCTCCCTTCCTTCAGATCATTTTTGTTGATGGTGATTTAAGTGCCATTTTCTCCAAAGATATTCACTTTTCAATGAAGATGCCTCAACAATGCTGGTGGAAAGAAGAAGAAGAAGAAGAAGAAAAAAAAAACCCCAAGTGCTGAAATGCTGGAACTGTGAGAATTTTCCCTCTTAACCATCACCAAAGTAAAGCACTGACCATTTATTTTAAAAGATCATTCTGAGCTGGGTATCGAAGACGAGGGTGCACGATACAGCCGTGCACTTTGCATAGGAATACGTATTGCATGGAGCAGCTGTCTGATATTACACCATAACATCATGGCAACATGTAGGCTGTTGATACAAACAGAAGCAAGGCCAGACTCTCGGAAACTACAGATGCAGTTCAGTGAGAGGGGAAACAACACACACGCACACACACGCACACACTTGTCTCAGCAGTTTTTAGGCAGTTTTCCAGTGCGCTATCCTCAGCAGAAAGACCACAAAGCTGTTCATGAAACCTAAGATTTTATGACAGCATGGTCAGTACCATACAGTAATTACAGATGGCAATGCACATGTACTCTCTCTTGAATCTAACTATAGGCGAATTACTTCACACTCACATCTTTTACATACAAAAAACGGGCTTCGTTTGCATGGAAGCACCGTTTTAAAGAGTTTTTTTTTTTTTGTGTGTGTTTAGTTTTTGGTTAGACTGCGTGGAAAAACCCTTCTCATCCTATCTGACTGAACACTCAGGGTTGTCGGAATGATCATGTTCATGTGTGGATGTATGCATCTTTCATATAGCTGCTGTGGGCACACGAGGCGACAAAACTCTCGTCACGATAACCGAAACGATTCCCATTTTTGTGTTAACGCTTGTGCGCACACCAGTGGGAGTTAAATAATCCCTTCTCAGTTAAAAACAGAAAAATACTGAAAGATAAAGCAGATGATAGATGATAAAATGTTGGACTGGTCCACGTGCTACTACAGTGCAAACTGTGACTGGATCAAACTTATAAGTGAAATGACGAGACTGGATTTCTATTGGTTGGCACTTTTTCAATAATATTACAAAAATCATATTGTCGACAAACAATAATGTACGACATATTAGACTTATTACAAAGCTGTATTATCAGGTAGAAAAAAGAACAAACAATTGAAAGTGGCCTTGGCTGGGACGTCTACAGTATAATCTGAGAATTATTCAGGTTATTCTAGAGAACAGTGAAAAATAGGTGAATCCCTGCTAATCGAGTCTTTGGAATGATTTAAGACGCCCTGTGACGGACGACAGGTGAATCACAGAATGTAGAAATATAGAGAAACAGACAATAAGACATAGATGTGCATATGCCGAAGAAAGCAATCAAATCCAATGACACTGGCCAAGCGCCAAAGGTCAGCGAGGGACCTCGAGGAGTTGAGGCGGAGGTGAGAGCCCCGCCCTGCAGCTCCGGCTCTCCGAGAAGACACAATCAACGCTATCCTGAAAGATTTGAGGAGAGGGGCCTGGAAAAAAAACCCATCTTTCACTAAACTAATCTCATATTGGTATTGGCCGATGGAATGTCTTGGAGAAGAGCTGCTTAGAAATCACCGACTGCAGAAGTAAAAACATTTTCAACCCCGGAGGCCTAACTCGACCGAGGAGCAGCCCTCTCCAGTAACTCCTCCAGCGATTCTGCTCCTTCAAGCTTGGGCTCCTCTTTCTCCTCCTGCTTCAGCTTTTTACCAGAACTTTTACTGGATGAGGGGTCGTCTTCCTGCATCAACTCTTTGGCCAGGATGTTGGTCACAGCATGACCAGCTCGTCTGTGGTTGGCTGACAAAGAGAGGAGGAGAAAACGGTGAGGGACACAAACAGATGGGATTTTTATTTATTTTTCTATTTTTTTAAATCATCACAAGACCAAACAGATATGTCGGCGCATGCCATGAAGTGACATATCTGATGAAAAAGACGTGGAATTAAAAAAACAAAAAACACATGCTAGTTAGTCATACGCCACACCAGCAGCTGTTTGTATCCGTCTCCTTCAAAAAGGAGAGTGTCATTAGTGAATACAGGTCACGAGGTTCCACATATTCACAACAGGTCAAAGTTTCTCGGTACATGTCAGCGCTCTCACTGATTTCCTACACTCACCTTCCAACTGTTTAGTGATACAAATGTGCTCGTTTTAGAAGGGACTTGTTTTTGTGTGGGATTTTTTGTAACCAAGGAAAAAGGAAATACTACCACTACATCTGCCTCCAACAGAAACATGAACACTGTGCGAATGAGTCACAAAGTCACGACCAGACTGACCGACACAACCAAGCAACTCCTCATTAGTGTCAGACTGTCAGATAAGACCTAACATGATATCAATGAAGGAAAACAGGAAAGACTGGCAGGATGGAAGGCTTCTGAAGGAAGAGGAAGAGGAAGAGGAAGAGGTCTAGTGGAGGATAGGAGGAAGGTCACGGGGTAAGAAGGAGGGATGAGACACCATCAGGGGCAGGATGATTCATGTTGTGGGAAGATTAAAGAGGCTGGGGTGACTGAAAATGAGATGAACACGGAAGAGAAGACTGAGTCAGAGAAGTGAGCCGGGAGGAACGACAAGAAGTGACAGAAATATGAGAAACTGAGAAAGCAAGTGAGGCGAGATGAGAAACAGGGACGGACAGGGAAATAGAGGATGACAGACTGTGCCCTGAGGATGTTGTCGCTTTTGTCCCTCTACCTGCTTACTGTTATTTCCTCTCCTCTACACGCACACACACACATTATCTCTCACTACCGCCCTCCATCCTTTACTGCTCCCGTGTGGGAAGACAGCTGCGCAGCAGCGGCCATTTTGAATTATATAGGTCAGTGGGAGATTGTGTTTGTGTGTTTGCTGCAGTTTTATATCAGTCTATAATACACACATTTCACTTCTCAAGCATCAGTACAAGGACAAACCTCATTGCTGTAATGTTGATGCTCGCAAACATGCAAATACACCATGACAAGACAAACAACACACAGACTTGTCGCATGATTCAAACAGGCAAAAACAGAAAAAAATCAGAAATAAAAAGGGACACAAACACACACAAACATGACGTTACCGAGGTCTCCAGAATTAGCTGTGACAAAGAAACAATTGAGTCTGTGGAAAGAGAAGGAATTGTAGATTAAGGGTTGCGTTCATGGTTGACTTGTAGTTGTGAGTCTCAGCTGGACTGATCAGCACAGACAGCTGAGGCGTCGAATTAACACCCCGAGTGAGACAGATCTCTCTTCATCATAAACACCAGGACACGGGAACATTTTCTCTCCTTCTCACTCGACTCCCTCATGCTCACGCTCTGTGTCTATTTCTGTCCATTTCTAACATTGGCCTGACTCATAAACTTACTAATTAGACATTATGCAAATGACCCAAAAACCGAGAGGAGTGTGTTAGTGTGGTTGATATGCGGGTGTGCAGAGTTTGTCCTAAAAATTCCAACCCGCAGAGAAAAGCTCTTCAAAGGCTGTCAAACCAAGCACTCCTCCTCCTCCTCTTCCTCCTCAGAGTGAAGACAGAGAGGAGAAAGAGAGACAGGGATAAGACTCGGGATCAGACGGTTGTTACAGTGGAAGCAGCATAAGGAAAAAGATTAATTCAGACAGAAACCTGCATAATTAAGTAGGATGCAGAAGGATCCTTCATTGGATCTAGTTAAAAGCTTGAGGTGCAAATACAAGACTTGACTGGAAAGACTGAATGAGCACACATGAACAGCCATTTCCAAAAATTATGTTACGCAGATAAACCAAACTTAATGAGCGTCTTTAAATCCCATAAAAACAACAATGGATCTCTGGAAGCAGTCAAACTTTTCCATCAATGTCTTCCAACTGAGCACGAGCCACGGAAGTTTAAATGGACCAAACAGGCTGTGACAGGTGTCAGAACCGCCGTCTACATGCAGAATAGCTCCACTGGTATGTGAAACAGGCACAATTCTGCAGCTGTTTGAAAACTGATCACCATTTCTAATTTGTAGAAATTAGGCCAGTTTGTAGAAATGCCACCTTGTTTAGCACAAGAAACAGCGTATGGAGGTTATACATGTCATATACGGTCGATAAGAAAATGATTGAACATGTGGTTTAACTTGCGTCTTTAAATAAGATGTTAAAAATGAGAAAGCAAGGTGAATGGGAAGGCAATTCAATCGTCTTGCTTTGATGTAGACCAGAGAGATACTCCACATTTCAACTCAGCCAAAGAGGTTAAAGTTAACAGTGCCATGGATCATTCTGCTGGATCAAACAACATGAGCCAGACTTCATCACCCACACACCAGACTCTTGGCTGCCCACGACGGTCTCTAGTTAACCACTTCCCCTCACTTGGACCATTTTTAATAAATACTGACCACTAAAGCCCAGAAACACTTCAAAAGCTCTGTAGTTTTAAAGATGCTCTGACCTCAAGGTCAAGCATCCCAATTTGTCCCTGGTTATTTCAAATCACTCAAATCTTTATACATTTTCTCCTAATAAATCAACAATGAGGTCAAAATATTAACTGTTCAATACATCCTATCCACCCACAGCTGCCCCAATAAAGAGTGCCATCAGTTGTAGTAATAATCCCATTAAATTTCATCGTTATAGTGGTTACAATATTCTGGATGATAGGTGGGCAGGTGTGTCAAAAAAACTACTTTAACACAATTTAAATAAACTTCCATATATTCTAGACTTACTACAAATCGGCTGTGGGATTTTAACTTGTGAATGTCCAAACCCAAGTCTGCTTCTCTAACCTCACAGCCACCACTGCCCTTTAATATATGTTAGTACTCCAACATGTTAGAAGAGCATACGTTTTTTTTTTTTCTTTTTCCGTTTATATGTATGTAGAGATAACTGACAAAACACTCAACTGTAATTCTTTTTAGGCATCTTTAAATGTCACCGTTTGGTTAATCTATTATGCGACTGAGCTGCCCTCACACTGAAAATGAAAACCCTGCAGATCAGAAATGACCGTCAGTATTTCTGGATCCAGAAACAAGTGATTGACAGCCAGAATATCTCGGCCTCTGCTGCCTTGACTCATCATTTCTCAAATCGTCTCCAGCAAGTCTCTGATCATTGGGGAAAAAAAAAAAAAAAAAGCACAATATTTGTGTGGGAGCCGTACACCACTTGGCACTACAAACAGGAAATTCTCAGCATGTATGTTGCAAACACATGGCAGCTCCAATGTTGACTAAATGACACATAGACTTGGCATGAAGCTTAGCAGCTGTATCAGCACAGACAAAAGGCGGTTTTTGGGACTGCTTACGAATGGACGTGATATTAAAAGGAGTGCGTTTGCTTAGTGGAGCCTGGTCAGTGCCACAAATAGTGTGGTGAAACAATCGTCTGTAACACATTACACTCCAGGACACCAACTAATCACTGCCTTATGAGGGAAAGAATGCTTTGTTGTGCAGTGTGATCCGCTACCCTTGGGAAGGGAAAGCACAGAAACAGTAAGAAAAGTGAAGAGAATTTGCAGACAAACGACATATAGTGGCTTTACTGCGTTACATGTAATTGGCAATGTAAGTTTCAACATCCTCCTTGAAATGTTCTCGGTGATACAAGCGAGCTGCCATCTTTGTTTTCTCCCCATATAGTACCTTGTCAGCAGTCATGTGATAAGGTACAAAAAGTGCTACAACCACACTGTATTTGCAGATGTAGGCTGAACCTTCATCAGTACCTTTAACTTAGCAGGGACTTGTATCGCCCTCTCCAGGCTCCACTGGGTAACACATTACTGATCTGCACTGGAGGACTGTGGGAAAGTGTGACGTCATCCCACACCACAATTGACAAATCTGTGTGGGCCACTATTGATGTAAAAGGATGGATTTTATGTCACTAAATAGGTTCAACTGGTGCGTACGTGTGGCTGGGCTACATCTTCACAGAGGGAGTTAAACATGTATGTGACATCACCACTGTTTCATAGTCAGCTTGATTGATGAGAACTCTGGATAATGCTTTCCTCTAATGTCACATCTGTGACAGCACAAGGCTTTGGAGGAGCCTTTCTAAGGGAGCAGACTGTCTGCAGGGCCAGCGTGTGCCTCTATTGTTGCTACGTCCTTTGCCGAGGTCTCTGTTGTGATTGGTGCTTTGTCATCATGGTGCTACTGTGATTGGTTGTTACAGTGAGGGTCATGACCCAGCAGATGGGTCTGTAGAGAGTGTGTAGGGACACCATTCCAGCACTTAAATTGCTTTGAACAGACAAGCATAATTAGGCAAGTGTAACCAATCTGGCAAGTGTGTTTCTAGAAAAGATAGTAAACACAGTTCTTGGGTGTTTCTGTAGAACTGAAAGAGAGTGTTGATGTTGTATTTTAGACGGTGTGTCCTCAGGAATGCCATGTGCCTGTTGGGGTGCACGTATTAGTATGCAAACACGCATGTGTGCCTTTGTATCGGAATGCGAGCATCTGGTGTGTGTGTTTTGTCTGTATGTGATTTAAAGGAAAGGGGGAGGGTGGACACACAGAGAGCAGACAGCTGAGGATCCCCGTGCAGTCTGCTCTTTTTACACAGACAGCACAAACAACACACACGGGGCTGAGGCACAGGTCAAAGGTGAGGGGGTATATAGCCTCCACAGCCTCGTGGCGACCCATTCAGTCACACCGTATGACACAATGAGCGTGACAACACACTCAATGGGCCCTCAGTAGTCTCTTAATGCAGAGTCGGTGACGTTTGCAGTCGCTGCAGCTGGAGGGGAGGGACACTAATGAAGCCTCTTCCATACATAAAAGTAGTGAATGAATTAAAGGATGTGAGTTTTGTTTCATGAGCATGTAAAGTTAACATGGTAATGATTTCAGTGTCAGGGGTATGCTGACTTTTTAAACATGCCAATATAGTTTTGTTTTATTTGTGTAACTGTTTTCTTATTGTCTCTTTAGACTTCTTTAGATTCAGAATCTAATTGTCCATTCACCTGCAATCAGTGGATTAGCGTAGTGTTGTTCATTATCACTCATCTCAACACAGGCGTTATTCATGCATAATAGTCGAGTCACTGTAACCCAAGAAGACTTGAAGCAGGTGTCCAACTTTCCCTTGGAAGCCAGATATGATGGGAGCACATTTATGAGATATATAAACCTTTTACGGGTGTGATCAATCATGTGCACTGAGATCGGTAGCAATAAAGATGTTTCATCCAGATTGAAGGGAAGAGGCCTCTGGTTATAATACTCAAAATAAATTCAAAACAGAGCGTTTCTTTGTATAACAACTCACAAAGTTAGCGCCTGCTTTTTACTTCCTGAACAACTTGCTTTGAGGGCATTTATTGTGGTTGCTTATGTCTTATTCTGGAATAAACAATGCTTTATTCAGCAACTCTCACATAGTGTAGTTGTGAGCCACTGGTTGTGCCTCAGCTGTGTCTATTTAGAGAGAAAACTTGACTACTGGGTGCTCCAGCTCTCTCCTCGACTCCTGCCGAGAAGAACTGTGGCTGTGATTACGACTCCAGGCTTTGTGTAACATAGCTGCCATTGTGATTTTGTCTGTAGTGGGTGAGCTTTGGGTGTGATTGTGGTTGTGACACATTTGTTTTAGTGACTACTACACTGACTACATGGGCCAGTTAAAAGTGATGCTTCTCCATGCTAAGCCCCAAAGTGAACTTAATATATTGCTGCCCCTCCTGCAGCAAGTTTGTCAAAAATATGTTGGAAACAAAACTGCTTTAAAAAACCCCACATGGTCAAATACTAAAAGCTGAAAAAGAAAATCTATATAACTGAAGGTAAAAGGATGGTCTGAAGAAGTATATACTTCTAAAGCTTCATCAATCAACGTCTTGCAGTTCTGTCGTTCTTATAACCAGTCCATACTGATCAGCAGGTAAAATCTTTATCTGTGGTAACTCAGAAGTGTTTCAAAATGATTTGTGGTGAATCAGGTAATTGATTAAAATTTAGGATATCATCTTTCATTGTATGGCGAAGAGGAAAATGTCCCTCAACTTTAGCTTTTTTTGTTCATTTACTGGCTGACAGAACCTTTGTTCTGAGTTTGCAACCAAATGAAATGAAATTGATTTTGTGATAACATGAAGCACACTGGCTGAAGCTAACTGTGATTTAATACCTGGGGAAAGTACTTAAATTTACGATAGGTCACTGGCGTTAACTGATTCTATGAAATATGATATGTCACAAAGAGTCAGGGTGAGAGGGAAAAAAACAGAATCTAACAAGATTTTAATTTCTAGGGAGTACTATAATTTAAGCTGTATTCACTAGAATTACAGGTTTGTTTAAAAACAACTCAAAACTAACAAAATCAAAACAAGAATGTAATAAATATTTATAACTTCATGAAAATTGAAGTTCTATAGATGTATATGTCTTTATTTTTTATGTATATTAGTAAAAGTCTACAGATGTACTTGAGCTTGGATGATGGACGCCTGTTATCCTGGTCTGTTGGTTGAGCCAGTCAGGATGCGTCTCCTCCTACAGGTTCACTAAATAAGACCTCTGACTCAACCAGCCACTCAAACATGTGTGCACGCACAACAACATAAATACAGGCTCTAACAGGGTGGGTGAACAACGCAAGTCCCTTCCTGAGTGTAGGAAGCAATGTGGGTAACCGAGAAGGAGCAGCCTTTAAACACGAGTGGAGAAAATATAAACTCCTAACAAAGCTAAGATTGTGAGAAACACAACATGACTTAGCAACCACAGACAATGAAACTCCAAAAAAACAAAAAAACAAAACAGTACTGAGACTTGGAGGAGAACCTAAACAGAAGAAATACACTTATATTTTCCAATCCTTTACTACAGACAAATAAGAGCAGGGGCCAGAGCTCATTCCCCCCTTTTTTCACACACATGTTGAGGTATTTCCTGTTAAGGAGTGTGAGGTGGCCAAACAGCACTATGGATGACTAACTGAGCCCTCAAATGGGCCCCACTCTTTCTTCCCAGCTCCTGTTTCTCCCTCCTTTTCCCTTCTCACTGTTAGAGTCTCGAAGTTTAGTTGTGAGGAGTGTGTGTGCATTTGTGTTTGTTTGCTTAAGTGCACTTCCCGCACACAATGATTTGCTTAAAGTGACTCAGAAGGTGTGGAAAGACCACGTCCTAAAGCCAGCTTTATGTTAATGCAAGCAACCGACGTGCACTTACCACAACACAAAATAGCTTAAAAGACTGAGACAAAAAGATGTCAACGGAAAATAGTTTATGCAAAAAATTCTGCAATTTATAGACTCTGTTAAACCATTCATATCCAAATGCCAAAAAACTAGAGAAAGACTTGAGGGGGCTGGGTCTGACAAACTTCAGATATTATTTCTGGCTAACCCAGCAGAGCTCTGTGGCGAGATGGATTGTTAACAATTCAGAGGGAGGAAAGGTCAGTTGAGTAAAACTCTACTTCGGCTTTACTTATTCGAAGCATAACTTCTTGGAGCCGACTGCATAGCGAGACAGGATCTGACAAACACTGATGGATCGGTTGCAGTTACAAATGACCCACAAGGTACAATCACGTATGGCCTGGGATGCGGCTAAAATTAGTTCAAATATCAGGGAATGTTTTTAAAAGGACTGTAAACTCTCCGCTCAGTGTCAAACAGCTTGGAAATTCATAAGGAGAGAAAGAGAGATTACAAGGCAGAAAGAAAGGAGAGCAGTCTCCCCTCTGCCTCGGAGCTATTCCAGTCTGGAGCACTGCTTCACATCTGGCTTCTATTGAAAGAGAGAGAGATTGGGTTGCACACACTCCAAAGCCTTTCTTATGTGCAAATACTGAACCCAACCACACACACACACACTTTTTCTCTCCCCTCTGCCTCTCAGTTAATGGGCACTGGACACTTTCCTCACTCACATTGGTTGAGTCATACTAGTAGGAATCATGTTACGAAGTTACAGCTCGTGTTGCGTCGCTTCCATTTTCACTGTTTCATCAGGCCGAAATGTTTTGTAAGAACAACTTTTCAAGCACAAAATACAAAAGAAAACTATTCTGAAAAGTGAGGAACAGGACAGTATGTTTGAGACAGATAATCAGAATACTGGCCTGCATCTGCGCAGAAGGATCAAACAATATGGTCTCAATGAAAGATTATGAAAGTTTCTGGTTGGGCTAATGATGAGGAAAAAAGTTCCGCGTAGTACATGTCATTAAAATTGAGTAGGGGTGGCTTGGTGTGTTAGGTCAAAAGCTCTACAATGATTTATTTTAAGTTTTCAGAATTTTGTGTGTAACATAATAACAGTAGGTTGGAGTTTCACACAACAGACGCCTCAAAACATGAACTCTATGTTATGATTGTTCCTCATGAAGTTTCTTTGTTTTCTAAACTCAGAAATTTTTTTGCGACAAAGACTTCAAGTATCAATCTATCGATTACGGTATGGGTCCAGGCACAAAAGACTGTTTGGAGTGGTTTGATTGTGCGTTTTTCTAATCTTAATTAAAACATTTTTTTATCAAAGTCTTCATAAAAACAAAATTAAGTGCGCAAGACTTTTTTTTTTTCCAAATGAGCCTTGTAAAAGGAGGTGGAAGAGTGGGTTAAATTATAATCCTGGTTGTCTTATATGTGGTGCTTATTATGCTCAAGGACTGTGCAGACATGATTTGTTTGAAATGCTACCGACACTGCGGAAATTAGTAAAGATTAATGTGATTAAAAAAAAGTAACACATTTCTCCTCCTTTACTTTTTCATAGGAATTTCTTTTCTTTTTTTTTTACTTACTACCCACATATCTCTCACATGTTCTGCCCGCACTCTGCTTCACCCGTCTCTTATGCTCATGTTCTTTGTATATTTTCTTATTCCAAAAGCACGCCCTCTTCAGTTGTTCTTTTCTTAGGCATCTTACTGTCCCCACCCACCCTCTTTCTCTTTGTTGTGCGAGCCTTTGATGGTCTTGGCTATGCCACGGTGACCAGGGAAAATGTCCACAGGCCACAGCCTCTGAGCCATGCAACAGATGGGACGGAGGCAAGAGAACATAAACAAATCTGTTGTTGTGTCTTGACTGAAACATAGAGGCCGAGTGACGAAAGGGGACGCAAAGTCTCAAATGCCACACATGGTTCTGTCCAAGGTGGGTACCACATGTGTGGAAGCAATAATAAGAAAAATCTGGAAAGGAAGGAAGGGATTAAAGTTTGAAACATGTGCATGTTTGGTGAGGATTTACTAGTGCGCATGTGCAGAAGTACCTGCTTGCCGTGGGCCTCTCTTCCTCCTGAACGCAGCGCCAGACTGCAGTGCCTCCAACAGGCCATCCATGATACCAGTTTCATCGCCCTCTGTAAACAGCATCACAACACAATGTCAGCAATGCATCAAGCAGATCAAATACACACGTGGGTTCTGATGTAAACTTTTTTTTCTCACGCACGCATGCACGCACACAAAACCCTATCATTTTAATCAATTCTGCTGTGACACATGGTCATTTTCATAAGGGAATGATAAGTAGTTTTACTAAACTCTCGACCTACTCCTCTCTCTGATATGCCGACACACACGTGGGCAGAGGGGACATTTAACACCCACGAGGCCACGTTGGCAAATTAGCAACATTAACCCAGAAGAGCAGTGACCTATTTCATCTAGTTGTCATTGCTTGGAGTTCCATACAGAGCTTGTAAAACAAAGGCTTATTGGAAAGACACACCCACTAAAAACCAAAACCACATAAAATTTAAAACATAGAAAAATAATGTGGCCAACCCCAAAAAACACGGGAAACAATAATTACGTATGTTTACTGGTACAATTAGTGTTGGGGGCCTCTTTATATCTTTGTTTACAGTTAAATTCTCCTCACAGCTCCACTGACCGGTGGTCATAAATAAAATGAGGGTGGGCCAACCCAAGAGGGGCACTCAATCTGTTTACACGTGTGAGTGTTACCATGGAAACTCATAGGGTAGCTTTCGGTGGCACAGCTCAGCACTCAGGCAGATGGTTTTGATTATTTCTATTTGAACCTCAATGGAGGGAGGGGGTGGGGGTGGGGGGGGGGGGGGGGGGGGGGGGGGGGGGGGTTAAAGGTTTATGTTGCCACCTCCTCTACCCTCTGAACACACACACACACACACACACACACACACACACACACACACACACACACACACACACACACACACACACACACACACACACACACACACACACACACACACACACACACACACACACACACACACACACACACACACACACACACACACACACACACACACACACACAGAGCAATAAGCCATGAAGCAGATGGCGTGTGGTCTGGCCTGTCACGTCACAGAAAGTCTCTCTCTTACATGGCTCATATACACCCCTCAATGTCCATGGGGTGGAATTGCACAGATAGATCTGGAAAATGTAGGCCATGAGTTTCCTCTTCCGGTGACACACATATGGATCATTTCCACTTACACTAATCACATGGCTGGCTTAAACCACTGGTGTGAGCAAACAAACACACACACACAGAGCTATTTGTGAGCATGTACTGGGGGCAGTAGAGGCACCAAACAATGACCTAACTGGCTCTTACATGCTTATTATTGATCTGGTGAACACCCAGTTAAAACGGGTAAGTCCTGGGGTGTGTGCTCTTTATAGCCTCAATCATACGTCTCTTGTATATTTGTATGGATGTGGCTGTGGGCAACGCTATTCAATAAAACCAGACACAGGTCTTTACAAATGGAGAACAGTTGTACAGTGTCGGGTTTGTGAGCAATGAAAAAGAAACACAGCTGTCACATTCAATCACATGGTGGTAATAATATACTCATTGTAATGGCATCAAACATTTGGTTGCAGTGTTAGAAGTAGTACAATTAGACACCCATGCACGCACACACACACACACAACATAGCATGATACAAACAGCAACATACTGGAGACTGTAAGAACTTAAGATGGATTAATTATTGTAATAGCATTAGATGGTGAGCTCTTAAAGTTGCCTTTTTGAATCTAATCTACTGTGAATGCACGGACCAACACATCTCTGTTTAACACACACAGGCCACAAGAGGCTTATGTGGAGCAATAGTGCCCCTATTGGGTGTTCACACAATAATGAGAACAAGAATGGACTTCTATCAGAGAAAAATGTCATTAAATGAATACAGTGACTGGGAAAAAAAACACAAAACTGGGTTATTAGTTGAGGATAGAAGCATCGTTTCTGTATGCCAAAATTGTGGCATATAACTTCACTACATAGTATAAGAATCGCTTGGTCTGAGACATCAGGCAAACTAGGTTTATCCAGTTTAATCTCCTCTCATACCTTGTGCCTTTCTCCTCTCTCTCCTCCCCTTGCCTGCTTTTTGAACAGATAAGACGGTCTAATCCCCAGCAGAGCATCTGCTGCCCTGCCCTTCATGTCTTCATCCTCCCCTCCCCCACTTTACTACGCCCTTCACTCCTGCTCTTTGTGTGGAGCACGAGCACTCCTAGAGGCAGTTCCCATACCAGCACTGATGAGGCTGTACCGCACTTGCACACACCCTTCACCACAAGTCAAAGTCTCCCACAGGCTTTTGCAGGCAGTACTGACACCTAGTTGTGGAAAGGTGGTAAAGTCAGTGTTTAATGCAGCATTGGCATAAGTCCAAAAATGGGTTTATGGCAGCCAGGGGAGAAACTCACATTTTACGAGCAAGACTGTATTTATCAAATCAAATTAGAGCAAACATCTGACATTCAACCACAGATGGTGGCTATGGACTGCAGGGTGTGGCAAGCTGTGCCACTTTAAAAGCCTCAGTCCTAAACTTGTAAACTTTATGAGAACCAAAAAAAGACACTTTATGATTAGATTATCCAATAGTGCAAAAAAAAAAAAAAAAAAAGACAATTATCAAATAATCTTTGAACATCAAATCAATCACAACAACTACCATGACATGCCAAATGAGGTTAGAATGGGTGAAACTGTCTGACTCACACAGGAATGGCAAGGTCACAATGTCTAAACACACTCTGACCTCATGGGATTCAACAAACAACTGCAACTATCTGTGTCCAGAAACACTGAGTGAAAAAACTGATGCGATAGCAAGAGTGAGTACAAAGGAGCGAGACCAAAAGAGAAAAAAACTAAACTCAGAACAGGTTGGTGTTCATTGGAGCACCTGCTACAAACAGCCATTGTGTGCAAGACATCCTGTATGAGGGTTATAAACGAATACAAATACATTTACATATGGCTATGGCTGAAGGGATAGTCAAATATGCCACCTGTATGTAAATGATCTGCAGTCCACTGATCTGCTCATGCACCTTAGCACTATCATGTTACCATTGTGTAAAATTCAACTACCCCCCCCCCCCCCCCCCCCCAAATCAACAAGTGGTTTGAAACGTTCAAGAAAACATTCCATTTGGAGCATGTGTTCCTTTAAGTGTTCAGTTCATGAGCAACAGATACAGAGGGGGAGGGAAAAGAAGAAGAAAAGTGGGAGCCATGGAATAAAAGCAAGAAGGAGAGAAGCGAAGAAGCCAGCTGGAACATGGAGAACTAAGAGAGAAAGGCCACAAAGACTTTTTGTGAGAGTTTGAGAAAGCAGACAGACATGCACACACAGTCGGGACACACTTTGGCCAAAACAACATTTTTTCCAACTCATCAGCAATACCCAAGAGAAACATTCAGAAGAAAAAATAAAAAAGAAGCACAGTAACTTCTAACACACAAAAAGTTGGAGCACACCGAGGTTATGGCAAATGTGTTCAACAGCCGGGCCTCTGGAGAAGATGACTGCGGCCAGAGAGATGAAGAATGTACTGGAAGTAGGTCACAGTCAGAGAGAAGGGGGAAAGTGCCTGTGCATAAGTGTGTGACTGCAATGCAGGATTTGAGTGTGTCTGTAGGAATGAAGTGTGTGTGTGTGTGTGTGTGTGTGTGTTACATGGGATAAAATGCTTCAAGCACTTTTCAAAGTATAACAGCATCTCTCAGAAGAGTGAAAATGTGTTTCTGCTGATAAAGACATATCTCAGTATACTTTTTTTTTTTTTCTAAAATGGAAAGCACCTCACAGCAGAGTGAAAAGAGGTCACAGTTAATAGCATACATCTTCCTTGTTCTTGGTTTATGTGGAGCTTCATTGTGACTAGCAAACGCCTAGCAAGTCATCAACATTAGATTAACTCTGGTCTATAACTACTGATTTGCTGCTCCTTGACAAACAGAGATGCATTCACAGATTCTCTCACACACACACACACACACACACACACACACACAAAGACACACACAACTGCTCTAAGAAGTGTGGACTCTGACTGCCCCCAACTGGAACCTACAGGAAATACAACGTGAGAGCAGCATCATTTCTCTTTGCCTTTGGTTCACAGAAAGATAAACAGATATGATCAGAATTTGACCTGCGTTGATGTCCAAGCGCTGGCTCTTCTTGAGTTTCTCCTCTTTTTCCTTTTCTGCTTTTTCTCTTGCCAGCTTGGCCCTCTTGATCTTCTCTTCTGCCTCCTTCCTCTTCTGATTCTCTTTCACAGCTTGCTGGTGGGGGAAAGAGACAAAAGAGGGAATAAACATCAGTGTCTGCTGTGAATATTCAACGTAAGTGCATAATTAGTCCTGAAGACATCGCAGTCATTCTTTAAAAATGTCAGGCGAACGGCTGATCTGATCGATGCAGGTAACTATTCATAACCGTTATCCTCACAAACTGGCAAAACAAGTTCTCGTGTAGAAGCTCTCCCATACCTATACCCACAGTGGCTGTTTAGACTCACAATATAATGCCGTCACTCTCTTTAAACAGGTGTACGGGCACCTGGCTTCATGTTTTCTTTTCAACTGCTGCCTTCTCACAAATGCTCGTGTATTTGTCGTTGAACATACTTTTAATTATGTCATTATCTATTTTGTGTACAACCTGGAAAACCACACCAGTCTGTTTTTGTCAGCTCACTTTTGTCTTTGTTCTTTTTAATACAGACAAGCACCCGTGTGCGCGCACACGCACACACACACACAAACCTGGAACATGCTTATGAAGGTTTTGAGGTCCCCAAAGAATTCCTCCACAGACATTTTTCTTGGGTCAAAGACAAAATACGCTCCCAGATCAGTGTATTGCATCTCCATATTCTTATGCATCAGGTCCAGTTTCTCATACTGTTCGTGGGCAGAGGTTACAAAACTGTGAAGAAGTGTTGTCAAGGTTCATACATTCATAGTGAGATCGATATACTTTGTGTATGGTGCAAGCAAATATTTCATGTAAAAGCCAAACAAAAACGGAACAATAACAGAACAAATCAAGAATTGCAGATATGCAAAATACAAGTATGAAACTAAGAAAGATGCCAATGGATATTCAGTACTTCTATAAGACAAGTTGGCAGACTATTTTTTAATTTCTTTGAAAAAAAAAAGACCAATTTAGGAACTTGATATCAACATAACGATGGAAAAAAGATCGTGTAAAGAGGATATTGACATCTTTTCCACAAACATGTCGTCGTCATTTTGTGGAGGAGGGAATATCTCCAAGTCTTTCTTCAGTTTCTTGATCTGACGGCCCATCAGCTCCAGGTTCTTTTGAATAGTCTCTGCAGAAACTGGAAACCAACAAAAGAGCCTTCATGGAACTGAACTGTTCACTGTGCATAAGTACATTAACAGAAAATTGATATGTAGTGTAAAATGCAAATACTCTATAATCAATTAGAAAAAGGTGATGTAACCAGCAGCCATCAAAGAATCAAACTGTGTACAGAATCATATTAGACAATGTGTTTAATAGTAAACATACCTCGGCTGGCCTTTTCAACATGAATGAGTTCTTCAGGAAAGCTCATGACTTCAGGATACTGCTCCTGGCACACTTCAGCAAGGAAATGGAGCAGCGTCTGCTTCAGATCACCTGATTTGGTGTCCCGCAGCTGATTGAAAAAAAGAATTGATCAAAAATGATGCATGGAAAGATGTTCTTTCAAATGTGTAGTGGCTGGATGGATTCTTCTTTTTCCTCTCGCACATTTGAACATTCTGAAGTTTCGCCAAAACTTTCTAAAGTTGGATTTCCATTATGAAAGAATATAGTCTCACAAATATGTTGTTTGTCAATGTTTGATTCACACAACATCTCTGAAGATTTTAAAAGACCAAAACTACATGAACTGAACTAAGTAGCAAGAATATATTACACTTCATCCAGGATAGTATAAAATATGATTCAGTGTTGATGACACATGAAACTTATTGAAATAATGGGTATTTTACTGGACTTAAAAACTGCTTCGATTATTCTTAATTCACACTTTTTTTTCATTATAATCTTGAGCTGACAACATGAGCTAATAAACATTTTCGTATTGTTGTCACAGACTGACAATAAATTATATTCTGGAATGATATGGGATTGAAAATGCTTTATTATTTTCTATTAATGTGTTTACTTCACTAATTGTAAATCACTTACTTCAGGTCAGTATGTCTACACTTAAAGAAAATAAGTTTACCAAGCTTTTTTTATAGGCGTGTCACATCTGAACAATTCACCTTGCAAAGGTATGATATGGAGAAGCCAAAGGCCTTCCCATTGCGAGACCCAGCATTCATGTAGTTGCCAACAAGCAGAGTGATCTGCAGGAGCTTAGAGAAGCTGTCACTTTTGATGACCTCCTCACAGGCGGCCGTCACAGACACCACATCTGGCTTGATGTTGTTCAGCTGCTCCTCAAACTGCAGCTTGAACAGGATGGCCTCAAGCCGTGGCATCAACTGCTTCACACTGGACATCTGGAGAAACAAAAGCAAAAGGAAGGGTTTCAGATCCCATCCTGGCAAGTTTGTTGCCACATGGAGAGCAAGCAGGAGAGCGAGTGAGCGAGTGTGTCTGAGGCAGATATTCTCCATTACTCACATCCTCCACCATTGAACAAAGGCATTTGTGTTCAACTATATTAGTCCTATCCTGTCTGCCCTGACAGGGCTGGTGCAATGTGTAGTTTCTCAAAATGATATCGCCTACCATTTGTGACAGTTATAAAAATGATAATAAAAAAAAAAAAGAAAAACTTCCAATAAACAGAGAAACATAGCTTTGCTTCCATTTACAAATGATTATAGTGGATCAACCAGATGTCCTTAGTATGACTGGTTAATCAATGACAAGAATCACAAGCAGGAGCTTCTCAATATCCTTAGTAATACTCAAGAACTGCCAGATAGAATATGGAAAATTCACATTAAAAAAGGGGGACAGAAGTGCTTAAATACTGCATGTTTTTACAATAAAATCAAACAAACCTCAACTCAATCTAGTAGCCAGATATTTAAGGAAATCAGGATGTTCTGTGCTTAAACTATTGACAGTGATAGGAATACCTAAACATTTCTAACACCTTATGTGAAATCATTTACATTCATAACCATTCCCAAGTCAGCAGGTAATGAAAATTAAAGACTTTATCTCAAAACAATCAGGTCTACTTTTGGGCCGATGGCAGTGTATTTCACTCTACTTACAACTACTCCAAATTGTTCAGACTCAGCCAAGTCATCGTATTCATCCTTCATTTCTCCCAGGACATCCAGCTTCTCCGCTTCTGGCAGCTGTTTGACGAGGTTCTACATAGTAATAAAACAACAACATAAATGAGCTTCACAATCTAAAGATGTGCATCGGAGTACCGAACGACTCCTTGATTACAGTTTACAAAACTGCTTAGTTAGTTAAAAGTTTATAGAAACCATATATTAAACCGTAAATTATGAACAAACAAAAACACATTAAGACATATCTGAGCTCCGCACCTGAACCATGGACTCTGTGAGAATCTTCTCATTGACCTGCAAGATGGCGGTCTTAATCTCTTCGTATGGGACACGGAATGAGCCCAGGAAAATGGCTGTATGAGCAAACATAAGCAACTCGTTTAATCTTCCGAGATTTGAAGAAGAAAATCTGTGTTTACAACATTCTGTTGGCTTGAGTCCAGGATACATACAGAGGTTCTGTGAAGTCTTGGGATCCAGAATCTTCAGCTCTTTCACTTTCTTCTTCTGCACCTGCTTATTTTCATCTCCACCTTCTTGCTCCTTTTTAGCTGCAGAGGTGTGACAAAGAAAGAAGATAAAGAGACGGTTAAAAAAAAATTCTTTCCCTGTTTATTTTTTAATGCAAGATGACTTGACTAAAGGAACTGCAGCGATATCAGAGAGGTCTGTAATTGAGAAAGAAGTGGATTATAGGGATGTACACATGTGACGGTATGGAAAGTGACAGACTTGGCACTGCATTCTATTTTTTTCTGCTCTCTCCCAACTGTGTGGTGTCAAGGAGGTGTTGGGATTATTGTACAAGTTGCCCATGGTGAGACTGAACTAACACGAAATGCCTGTAACCCTGGAAGATTCATGTCTCTGGAAATATTTAAAAGGTTCACACAGACCAGACACGTGTTAGCTGAGAGGCATTTCCAGTTTGCTTCCAGCGTACGTGCGTGGACATATACTCCAATCTACTGCGCGGGCACACAGAACACCATGACACCCGACAGACAGTTTGCATAAACTTGTACTGACAAGGTCAGCATTGTGACTGTGAGGATGTGTCAGAGGGTGGGGGTGGGGGTGGGGGGGGGGGGGGGGGGGTGCAGGAAATAGATGAACATTCACATGAGCTTGATCGAATAACAGTGCACTGTACCCAGGAACATCAGCATTACTGTCAGCAAAGTGTTAGACGTCACAGTTCATGATTCAATATTACAGATGAACTCTTACAGTATGGTGCACTACAAACTTCAAACCAGATGATTCATCACAATTACTGCTGGATCGTTCATTAGGTGGGATCAGAATGAGCATTGGATGTTCAGGTAACCTCCAGTGGGAATAGCTAGATTTGTTTATATTTTATACACTATAGAATAACATTGCTTATTTGCTGTGGTATCAATGCAAAAAGTCTTGTTCTCATTAATATTAGTTGTTGATGTTGTGCCTTTGACATTTTGTAACATCTTCCAGAAACACTATAGGGACAAACAACCTGACATATTGACGGGTCCTATTCGGCTCTCTTTAAATCCAGCTGGAACACAGAGCAGCCTCTGTGAAGGTCAAACCAGAGGAGGCCGAGGTGAGCAAAAGAGTAGATTGCACTCCTTTTGCTCATTCCAATCTCACTGTTTCAAACTTTGAGCATGGAATTTATTGTTTTGCTTTTTAAAAGCCACATCTCACATTTTTATCCTGTGGAGATGTTCTAACTGTCTCGTGACCTTCAAGGTCCCTTCGTTCCTTTCATTCTTGACATTCAATAAGCTCTGTGACTTTTAGTGGATGAAAACTGGAAAAGAAAAGAAAACTTCTTCAATGTCTTCTCACAGGGAACAAGAATCCACTTGAACGTGCAGGGTATGTGTGTCTGACCTCTGCCTATTAGATAAACAAATCCAGAATTCCCATCCTCAGCACTGCTATTCACAGGCCGGAGATCACCTCACGTAACACCATCGGAAGTTACAATCAGGGACTTTGTAACTACAGGACATCCTTGCTGGACAGACTGTAGCCACAGAAAGGCAATGATGAAATGTTATGAGGGACTTACACTTGTCATCATGCAAGTGTTGGTAACTGTTGTGCGCTACAATTAAAATATACCGAGTCTCAAAGTTTCTTTGCCGAGTGAGTTTATTCAGTTCATGTGTGAATCAAACCTTTCTTACTCTCTCCTTGAATGTAGACATACGAGTTTGTTACATGGGAGAATTGTTATTTGTTTACCGGTGCAGATGATCATTCTGACCACAGTCAATGAAACAACAGCCGCAGCAATACTAGTGACTCATTCATTTGTTTATCCAGCCATATGTCCAGTCAAACTGAGCTTTGTCTCCACATGAGATGCCAATCGGTTGAACAGTCTGTTAATGAGGCCCGACTCCTAATGAGCTCCTCATCTCTCCACTCAGCCAGTCACTCAGAGCACACAGAGCAGGCAGTCAGTGGACTGTGGCCTCAATACGTCTCATTGTTTCACTAAATATTAGCATCAGTTTCATTAAACCCCTCACACACAATCAGCCATCATTTTTGGCTTCAGTTTCAAGTGTCCAAATCTTAACAGTTTGCATTATATCAGTATTCATCAACAGTGACTATCACTTCCAACAAGCATTGTTCACGCTGAGGGCAGGAAACCAAAGCAGGAAGGCACAGTATACACACAGTAAGTATATCCATCTGGACGTCTGAGAGGAAACACAGCAAGTCACAGCTAAAACAGTCAGATGAGAGAAGTGACAAGACTCAATAAAAACATGTGGACAGAGTCAACGCAGTGACACTGATCAAGCAGATACTATAATAATCCTCCATGAAAGAAAGGACTGAAAGAAAAAACAGGATACAACTATGATAAATTAACCCCCTTAACCCCCTTATTGAAGACATATCACTATATATACATATATATATATATATATATATTTTTTTTTTTTTTTTACAGCACACCTGACCATTTATTCTAGTGTGTATAATCTCAAGGGGTGGCAATCCACTTAGTCTGGGACAAGACTAGTGACCTAGTGGCAGCATCACGTCACTGGGTCAGTGTGTGCATGTGTGTGCGTCTCAGAGACAGCGGGCTGGTGAGGGAGCATGTGTAGATCAACAGCACTAGTGCCAGATGCGCTCTAACCAATAGGATCAGCTGCAGCTATGTTGTCATCATGGCTGATTCATAAAATGGGGTCTGTTGTGCAGATTGTAAAATGGCTGCTCTGTGGTTTTCCACATGCACGACAGATTTTCATTTATGAGCAGATGGCGCCTCTGGTGGTGAGTATGAGGCACTGTGTCACAGTCCTCTTAGTCATTGTGGGGGAGGAAGGCGGAAAGGAGATGACTGAGGCAGAACATATGTGTGACTGGAGACACGCACGCATGCACGCACACACACACACAGAGTGCCGACATATTAACATTCATTTTATGGAGATAGTCACGCACACATTAATTGTTCAGGAAGCAAATCACAACCAACAGTACATGTAAAAAGTGTACACACACACACACACACACACACACACACACACACACACACACACACACACACACACACACACACACACACACACACACACACACACACACACACACACACACACACACACACACACACACACACACACACACACACACACACACACACACACACACACACACACACACTTCCTGGAACACTTCCCCCTTGTCTCCCCAACAGCTGCCTGGCAGTGAAAGATGATGTAGGGGAGGGGGGTCTTTGTACAAGTGTGTATGTATGCGTGCACACAAACATAAGTGAGTCTTGAAATTCTTCTGGTTATGACTTCTGTTTTTAATTAAGTGGAAAGATGGGGGAGTATTAGCAAAGAGAGGGAGGGGGAGAGGATGGGGGGAAAAAAGAATCATCAAGTTATGCTGAGGTCTTTTGTCAATATGTAACCAAGTGTCTGTATGTGTGTTTGAGTGTGTGTGTGTGTGTGTGTCTGTCTCCATCTGCACAAAGAGGAGTCTGTTTATCAGTCAGCAGACCTGAGCGTGTTCTTCACTCCCCCCTCTCCTGTTCCCTTCCTTTCTCATTCCCTCTTTCCTTAAAAGGAGAAATATGTAGTTGAGTTTGGGTAGCCAGGCTTTGAGGAGAAAAAAAAATGTTACACAAAGAAAAAGATGGGTGGAAAAGAGGTAAAAGAAAAGTGAGCAGAAACAAAGGAAAAGGACTACATCACATTTTCATCTCTGGCTCCTCTGAATTACAGGCTCAACTCGAATAGTTTCAGGTCTCTCAGAAAACATAGCCTTTCCTCTTTAGTATCGCTTTGCAGTCTTACATGCAGTCTATTCATCTATCCATCACCACTCCCTGTTTGTGGAGTGCTGTGGTTTATTTTTAACCCACTAAAAGCTTTCAGATGATGTCCCCCATTGTATATTTTCAGCATGCAGAATGTTTTCCATGGGCCCTCTGGTGGCAAAATAGGAGAAGGACACCACATTAAATTTATATAACTTCAAACTAACTTTTTTCCATTCAGCATTCCAGTGCTGGAGTTCAACAAAGTGGAGCAGGGGAGAGAGTGTACAGTTTCAACATCAATATCTCTAGGCTGAGCAGCACTTAGAAAAAAAAGCAGCTGAATGTGCAACAGAGACAGAAAAACAAAACAGTTGCCAACTTTTACACAAACAACGATGTGTTTTACCCAAAGTTGATGAGAACATTGAATGTTTTTAGCTGCAGAAGGTTTTACTTTAGCAATGGTAAATTAGAAGCAGTGAAAAAACTAAGAGGAGGAGGAGGGGTAAAGTTCTTTGTCTACCATAAACAGAAGGCTCGAACTACAGCAGGCAGAAGGACAGCTGTAGTCCTGGTCCTTTTAAAGTTTAAATGTCCAACATTCTGTCATTCTCTATATAAGTGTGTGTGTCACGATGCAAGTGTTTGACAGAAGAAGAATAAGGGGGTTTCCACGGTAACCTTGGGTCTGAAAGAGCCCCTTCATCCTGTTTTTCACTGTGAAAGGAAATGGGGAGAAAGGATTCCTGGCTCTGTGTGTGTGTGTGTGTGTGTGTGTGTGTGTGTGTGTGTGTGTGTGTGTGTGTGTGTGTGTGTGTGTGTGTGTGTGTGTGTGTGTGTGTGTGTGTGTGTGCAATTGTGTGAAAAGGACCAGATGGCAGGGTGGGGCAGTGAGGAGGGGGGACTGGGCAGGAAATGGGAGGGCCAGTAGGCCGGGGGCGTGGAAATGGGCGTGACTAAGGGTCTGCTCACTTGCGCACCCCTGGTGCATGAAGTGTGCAACTTCAGCTGATATTTTATTGAACCCCTATTTTTTTTATAATAATGTACTTTTGTACTTTAAAAGCTTAATTATGATTCCCTTACATTATAAATGATAAAACTCTGCAAAATATAACTTTTTATAGAGTATTACATTTTGACTTACGGTCAGCTCTAATGACCTACAGGTTTGAATAACCAGCTTTCAATAAATAAGAAAAAAAGAGTGCAATAGTTTACTATGCCTGTTGCCCTTCATAAATATTCGTATTATTTTCAAACCCCTGACCTATTAGATAAAAAGTTTGCATGGAATTTAAAACATCACAATCTCAGTTGTTGACTGATTAAAGTTATGTCGATAACAGCTTTAAAGGATATCTTCATTTTAATGACATATGTTTTTATTCAGGGGAAGAAAAACTGTTGTCTCCCATAAATCACTGTAAATGCATGATAGATAGTTTTAAAAATATAAACTACAAGACAATTACAATTAAAATATACATCCATCTATGTTCTTTTTTGATGAATCAATGTAATATTTGTATTAAAAATAAAAAGGTTATTCTTACCCGATATTTTCATTCTGTTAAAAAGTGTACCTTAGTATGGTGTGATCTATAGACAAGGAGCCACAGAAGGCATTAAGTGAGGATCCATCAGTCAAGTTACTATTCATTGATGGAGCCACAGTGCCCTCCACTGGTACAACTGGGGAACTGGTCCTTAGTGACAAGAGCATGGCAAAACCCTCACAGCTGAGAACACTGTTCATTACCTTCACACTCCACCTCACTCACAACCCAAGTTGTGTATGTGTTTAGTTAAAAGAAAAGAAAAAGAGAGACAGAGGTGATAGAACATATAGTTTGTGTTGATGTAAATGTGTTGCTGTAGAGTGTGGTAAAGTGCTTGGGTGGAGGAAGGTTGGACAGCGGGTATGTGTGTACGTGTTAGTGTTGTTCTCTCAGGGCCAATCTGACCTCTCTCTGCTCTTCTGGCCATGAAGGTCTTCAGCGATGACGCACACATGGCACGTAACGGCATCGCTGATGAGACACACTTGCACACATACACCCAGAGTATGCAGCCTGCATTGCTGATAAGGTGCGCTCGTCGACACAGACACCGCACAGCGCTACCTTGAACTCCAATTCGCACTTGCTGAAACCACACAAACACCCAATAAATCCCCATGGCAAATAACAGAGGACACACACACACACACACACACACACACACACACACACACACACACACACACACACACACACACACACACACACACACACACACACACACACACACACACACACACACACACACACACCCCCACACACACACACACACACACACACACACCCACACACACCCACACACACCCACACACACACACACACACCCACACACACCCACACACACACACACACACACACACACACACACACACACACACACAGAGAGAGGTGAGCCGCTATGGTGTGCTTATTAAATCAGTCCTATATCAGCCAGTCTCCTTGGGACATCAGAAAAGATTTACTACAGCAATTACACTGGCTAATTACAAGGAGGGGAGATAGAGGGAGTGCAGGAGAGCTACAGAGTATAGAGGGGAAAAGAAAATCAAATCAGATGCAGCGAGAACAAATAAAGGTGTGAAAACTGAAACAATGAGAAAGCAAATGAAGAGGCAAGGGACAGAAATAAGTTTAAAGGACAAAGATGGTGAGGACATGACCTTGAGCCACCCAAACACCTGCGCATGGAGCACAGTGTAGAGAAACAAACACAACCGCACAAAGGGGTCTTTGTCTGGACTCACAAACAAGCTGTGACTCTCACCAACTATCTGTGACTCAGTGAGACTATAAGTAGTTTTGTTTGTTTTTTCTTTTTCCATGGTACTCTGGCAGTCTGTGTGGCGCTTTAGTGTTTGTTATTCACAGAGTGAACGTCCTTGATGCTGCACTGGCCTTCACAGCACAGTGCTCCCTCTATGGAGAGCAATGTGAATTACATCAATAAGCAGGCTCACTGATGTGGGTATTAATCAAAACCCAATCCCTTGCTCCAAAAGTTGTGGATGGCATGCGGTGACATTTGTAGAGACTGTTTACATCTGTCTGCGCGGGGCTGATGGATGAGATTAGACTATACAGACTATAATCTGTGGCGGTCTAACAACCTCACAGATGGAGTTCAACCCTTACCAGCAGCAATTATGACATTTTTTAGCAGTTTTTACATATCATCATAGCTACTGAGGTGAGTTTACAGCTCACCTTCCCTCTACTTAACAGAGAGGTACACATGCACTTGCTCATGGATACTTAATCTTGTTAGAAGATTAGACTCAGTCCGTGCTAGTGAATGCTCCTCTCTCTATGTTCAGTGCCAGCGGCCATTCTACAGTACGGGCATGTCTCCGCTAGTCAAGTGTCCATCCGGACTGCTTCTATGATATATGCACATCCGTGCAGAAAGTCTCATTTACATGAACATAGAGGTAGAAATGAAAACTCAAAAATTGGGTTTCTATCTCAATTAAAAAGTTAGATGAACTCCAACACACATGCACCCCATGAGGCACATTTGGCCCGGGGCAAAACGGATTAGGTACTGCACTCCTGTCAGGCCTCAAATATTCATTATTACCTTATGGAAAGATAGCAGGCAGAGAGCAAATGGGAGCAAGAAGGAGCAAGAAAAAAGGGAGAGGGGAAAAAAAGGAGCATGAGGATGTGATAGAGAGGCACTTTATGGATACAAGCAGTTCTGACTTATGCAAAGCAAAATAGATGAAAGGAGGACAGAGAAAAATGGAGGTCTACACGGTGTCATGCCATGGAGGACAGTTAAAAGCGCGTCGCAGTGCTGGTGCACACACTCATCCTGTTAATCCCTCAGTTTCTGTCCTCTCGTTTCAAACCATCCATCCCTTCACTCGTCTTTATCTCTGCTTCAGTGATGAGGACAAAGGAAAGCACTCAATCATTTGCCCCCACCCCCCCCACCCTCCCTTTTCTTGGTCTCTTCAGGCGAGGCTTACGGGCCTGATTAGCAATTGTGACTTGACCGCATGGTGGAAAGATTGGCACACATGTACAAATGCACACGGAACCACATACGCAGAAATATACATGCAAACACACTTATGTGGCAAAGAGGATGACAAGGGCCAGCTTCGGTAGGTCTAATTATCCCTCCAGCGAGGCGCCATGAGAGGGCTGGAAAGGAGTGGGGAAGTTTCTAATGTCAGCCATTGCTCGCAGGGCAGATATGTGCGGACACAGACACAAAGTCTGGAGGCAAAAAGATTGGACTGTTTTCTGGTGCTTGTCACTGGAAAACACGATCATGCTGAGGAGAGGAAGCTATAAGGGGGGGGGGGGGGGGGGGGGGGGGGGGGATGTAGGGACCACTGCTGGAGGAACGATAAGAGATGAGTGACAAAGTTGAGCAATCACAAATGGAGGCAGGATAGTCGGGGGAGAGACAGGAACAAAGGACATGAAAACCATGGAGGAAGACGGATAGAACATGATAGTCACCTGAAAACCAAGACAGAAAAAGGAGAGAGCATTGATAAAAAAACATTTTCTGCCATTCTGATGATTAAGACAGAGCTGCCATCTCCCTCCACATACAGTGATGTTAGAATGGATTAATTGCTCTCTGACGAGCGTCCTTTTCTATTTTGCATTGTAATCTGATGCAGACAGAATTTTTAAACATTTTAAATAACGTCCCACTGGTACATATGATAAATGAGGATAAAGAAAAAAATACCTTTGAAAGATTAGCATTTTCTAATGAAAAATTAATCAAAACTGCACATTCACATAAGCAAATGAAACAGACTTTTCATTAATGATTGTTGATAAGTCCAGCAATTACAGCAAAAAAAATATATATAAAATAAAAATCTTGTGTTCAAACCTGCTAATGGTTGCACATTTGGATTTGGACAGATTTTCTTGTACTACGTGGCAGCTATTTCTTATCTCCATCTGACTGACTGAGAAGCATCTATGAAGTGCCATCGTTGGATGTCTTCATGGCTGTCCTGGATTTAAACCTGCGCTCCGAATGACGACCTCAGACGAGTCCTGAAGCCACTGCAGATTTGTCTCGGGTTTTTGCTTCAGGTTGTCGTCGTGCTGAAAGGTGAACTGTTGCCTCAGGGTTATGTCATGTACACCCTGGAAAAGGTTTTCCCCAATGGCGGCTCTGGATTAGACCGAAACTCATCCGTCCTTCTGTGTCCCTGTTGCTTCCACTGACAAGCATCAGCCAGATAATTAGTGCCTTTCAGTTTTGTCTCTACGGCCTTGTCCCTCATGCTCTCCAAATTCTTTACATGCTCTTTGAAAAACCTCAAGCATTATATGCCTTTTACTCCAAAGTGGCTTCCATCTAGCCACTAAAAGCCTGTTTTCTGGAGTGCTGCTGGGATGGTCATTTTTCCAGTAGGTTCTCTGATCTTTGCAGCAAACCATTGATGCCGTTAGAATGACTCCTCAAAAGTTATTGTAAAGCCCCTGCCCCATACTCTTTGTGCCGTGTTACACAGTTGGTCTGAAAGACAAACACTAGGACTATTCCATGTGGTTGGAAATCATTAAGCTTCACAAAAAGGTTTCATAAACTTACTTTGTAAAGCTCAGTTTTGAAATGTAAGTGGGATTTTAATCAAACAAGTATTGAACGAGGTGGATTCAGGGTGTTTGTTGCGATATGGGACGATGCCACGTAAGACAAACCACTTCTGGACAAATTCAATAGTAAGTAAAGCGTAAAGGGCCAGCACAAATGTTAGAACTTTGTCATTCCTTAAAATTGACATCCGGAAATTTTCGATTTGCCAAAGGACTATAATATAGTGGGTTGCAAAAGTGTATCATGATGAGATGACAAAAATACTTCAAATTAAATTCTGCAACAGTGTTAAGAAGTGATAGGTTCTGTATACTTTGAATACTAAAGCACAAGCCTCAATGTTGAATTGGATACAAGAGCTTTAGGTTTTCAGCTTTGAATCACTTTAAAAAATAAATGTATATTGATCCTGCAATCACTTGTTGTTCATAATGCCAAGAGCCCTGTAAAGAATACTTTCATATTTGTGTGTCTGAACCATTCTCTTTGTTGCATATACAGTGGGAAATCTACTGCAGATATTTGAAATACATCAAAAATACCAGATCATAGACAAACCAAGTAGCTGGAGGGGGATGACAACCATGATCTGGCAAACTCTACCTTTGTGTGGGAACCTGGGGAAAAGTCTATCACATCAAAGATCCACCGGGTGCTCCCGGGTTTCCAGATTAAAAATCAGTTTTAACCCCTCAACATAACACACAAAGAAGCTCCAACTCCTGAAATAAACTAAACAAGGGAAATATATTTTTATACAGACAGACATGCAAATCCTCTCCTAGAACATCTGTCTGCTGGCCCCTCTCTCTGGAATTGGCTGTAGCTGGGGCTAGACAAAAAGACACACACACTGCATACACACCAAGGACGCAAACAAAAACATCAATTTCACAAAAGTACACACCTAATCCCTCCATGTGCTTAGTGAGCCATCAGGGGACGTGTTGCCAATCAGACAGCTATGTGAGGCTGGGCGAAGGAAAACAATCAAGAACCAACACACAATATGGCTCAGAGACTGGCATGTTTGTGTAAACGTTTCTGTGGATGAGCGCTTGCTTGACTGAGTTCACAGATTCACAGACCCCACCAGACAGCCCTCTGTGCTTACCCAAATCATTTCTACACGGGAACATATTCTGGGTCCTGTGTGAGTAAGAAACACGTTTTTTTTTAGGATTCATCGTACGTCTTGTGACCAAAAGCCTCTGGAAAATGAATATAGCGTCAGGATTATATTCACCACCGCTGAGCTTCTTAGGCATTCAACCTACAGGATGACCTGGACGTGATTTGTTTTTGTTCGTCATTAAGAGCATTAGTGTTCAGTTTCTATTAGGATAGAAAAGCTTACTGGATTTAATGGTTGGTAGTACCCTTTCAAAAATGTTTTAATATATCAATAATACTGTGTGTGATTACTGTGCTTTCAAATCCCTGTTCAAATACTGGTCAGCATCAACCAAAGTAAGCAACAGGGTATACAGTATGTGATTTGGGCCATATAGTGATTTCACTATTACAACAGTGGTGAGTGAAACTTGAACAATTGATTACCTATATGTGGAGCAAGCAAGTGGGGGGAAAAGTAAAATGGGTAACCCTTGTATACAGGAGGTCAAAGCTAGAGCCCTCTAGTGTTTCATAATAGCCAAGCAATATTCTGGGCTTCACCTCACTCTAGATTTTGTATGTAAATTACAAACATCGGCAATGTAAATAGCGCATATTTACTACTTCAGCAGTCTCAACACGCTTTACATGATCACATTCACACACCAATGATGAAAGCTTCCATGCAGCGTCCGTACACCACCGGGAGCAATTTATGATTCAGTGTCTTGCCCAAGGATATTTCGGAACATTGACGGGGGATGAAAAGCCAAACTAGCGACTGGAAGAGGACGCTACCAGCACAACCACAAGCACATCTAGTCTCATCCTGTTATTGAAATACTCTTTGTACATACTACTCCTCCCCCCTGTACTTTTACCATCTACTTATTTCTTTAACCAGGTTTTCTGTGAGGTTATTCAGTGACACTGAATGGTCCATAGGTGTGAATGTGAGTGTGTGTGTGGTTGCGGTGTGATTCACTGGTGACCTGTCCAGGGGTGTATCCTGCCCTTGCCCATAGTTAACTGGGATTGAGTCCAGCAACCCGGTACCCTGAATAAGATATAAGTGGATTAGAAGACCGATGTTTTCCTTTTCTCAAAAATTAACAGTAAACAATCATGCTGAGAAAAGGAACATCCCAGACCCGCAGAGCTTTACTGCTGCTGTGCGCCCCTGAAGCTGTTTGGTGGCTCCCAGGAGAAGACTGCCCCACACTTGGAAAACTACTGCTATAGATAAAACTAGAACATGTATTAAAAATAAATAACAGTACCACTAAAGTACCAGAAAAACCACATAGGTATGAGCAACAATGTCAATGTGGCTTAATTGCGTCTGATTTCATTTGTGGTTGATAATGTATAACTTAGTGAGACGATTACTGAAATGTTCTAACATCTCACAATATGACATTTTTAATGCCGACAGTGGCAAATTTGACCAGAATGATGCTTTTAAAAAAAAAACAAAAACAAAAAAAAACTGAGAAAACAACACATTAGCAGGAAAAAAAACGCTGAAGTTTTCTAAATGCTACACAACAAGTCAGTTAAGTACTCCTCACAATCTTGTAATACAGGACAGGGAGCATGTTCTTTATTGTACCTGTTGTCTGAACCGCCGACTGGGGGACTAGCATGAGTGTGTATGTCGAGCAAGCTATCGCTGCTCTTTCCGTCTTGTCTCTTCTCATGGCTCAGTGAGTGTGTCAGTCTGCATTGGGCCTCTCTCAGAAGCTACTGAGAGATGGCAGCGCCATTAAAATTTAACCCACTATCTCACCACTCACCACACACTGAAAAGGGAGGGAGGGAGGAAGAATGGCAGAGATGGTCAGGCAGGCATGCAATGATGTACAGGAATGTATCTAACCCCAGATATGCACACACTGTTCGTCACACACACGCACGCATGCACATGCGCGACTGTTTCCAGGGAGCCAGTCAGATGTGATAGCAAAAGATGGGAAGCGATGGAGCGAACGATCCTATACAGATGGAAAGAAAAGAATGAGATGGAACAGATTACCACTGAAAAACCACACACACACATAGACAGACAGTTATGGAAAAGAGTGGCATCAATTCAGCAGGGGAAATGGAGAATGTGTACAGATCTTATGCTCCGTCAGCCCGCCCTGTCCTTCTCTCCAAATCCACATCTCCATCCTTTCTATTGCTTTCTCCCTCATCAGGTTTGGCTACTCATTCATTCTCTCGTAATCCATCTCTTGTTTTCCCCCTCTTTCCTTTCTAAATCTATCACTCAAATTTTTTGGAGACACATACTTCTTCATCTTCCCATCCTCCCAGTCTGTGGTCATTCTCCTGCTCCCCCTCTCATTCAGCACCTGTCCCTCTCTGCCCCATCGGAGTTTAGGATAACAGGCAGTGCTGGGGGGGCCTATGGTCTCTTAATTAAGAAGCAAGGTGGAACGAGGCCAACAAGGACACGCAATCACACACACACACTAACATTTGCATTACTTTGCTTGTAATTGTCGGTTTACCCTGCGATTGAACGTGAACCTACCGACACCGAAAATTACCTGATTCAAATGTCTGAAATAATTCAAACTCGTAACCCTTCATTTGTATCTTGGTAAACAAAGCGAAAAAATAATTAATATCCTGTCTTTACTACTAAGTGCTGCAGCCAAACTTCTGTCTCACAAAAAAAATCAAATACACATCAAGAAGATTTCACAAGCTCATGTTGCGCGCACACGCACACACCAAATGTCTTTCTGTCTCACATCACAACACCTAATCAGCGGATGAGAGCCTGGGTTGAAATCTGCAGGGCTAGGACTCAATCAGCTAGTGCAATCAGACTCAGGAGACACACACACTCACTTTCAGACACACTCACAGTTACAATTGCGCACAGGGATGACACACTTGTAATAATAAGCCTTGTGCTGATGGACGAGAGGAAGGCCATGATATTATTCAGTCTACCTCATCACCACTGTAACACACACACACACACACACACACACACACACACACACACACACACACACACACACACACACACACACACACACACACACACACACACACACACACACACACACACACACACACACACACACACACACACACACACACACACACACACACACACACACACACACACACACACACACACACACACACACACACACACACACACACACACACACGGCAGGATGGAAGTAGCTATTTTGAGAGCGCGTGCGTCCGTTCTCTGGGAAGGTGACTTTGGGCTGGCTGGAGTGGTAATTGGGTACACATACCAATGCCTTTTTCCTCCTCGTCCCCACGTTTGCTTCAAACTCTCTATTTTGCCTCCCCTCTCTTCCCCCCCCCCCCCCCCCCCCCCTCCCTTCTCAGTGCAGCCCCTGAACGTGATTACATTTCCGACATGAGTGAGGGGTGAAGAGAGAGCACTGGAATGAAGAAAAAGTGAGAGAGACAGATGATTGACTTGAAAAACAAAGGGAGGGTAGAAAACAGCTCCTGTGCTAGATGGGGAAAAACAATTGCTTAGACGCGTAACATACATATATTAGCATTTGCCCCTGTGCGCTAACACACACACACACGTGTATCATTTACTCAGCAGGGGAGCGACGCAAAGCGGAGGAAAAACACACGAAATGTCACTCAGACTGTCACCCTGATCTTTTCTGTTCACACACACACACACACGCACACACACCAATGGCCATCTCATTTCCTCAGACGAGTGACATTTTCCCTCTCTCTCTCTCTCTCTCTCTTTTCCCGTCTCTCCTTCTGCACTCCGTCACTGTGGTGATAAAATTAGCATTCCTTTCCTTCCTCTGCTGCTCCCTCCCTCAACGCCTGGACAAGAGGTGAGGGCTACAGGGATAGAAGGAAGGGGAGACAAAGAGAAACAACAGGAAAGATGGGAACAAAGTAAGACATTAAGATATAGAGGAAGAAGCCTGAGAGGGATGTGAAGATGACAAACAAGGAGGGAGCCGAGTGCGACAGGCTCCGGAGGAACAGGGAGAGTAAGGCAAAGGTGGCCAGATGCAACGAAAGAGGGCAAGGGAGCAAAAGAAAAATACAGTGGCTGGACAGGATGCAGACTTGTGGAGAGTAAATGAGGGGGAAAGTATAACCTCAAGAGATTTATATCACCATGGCAACCCTCTCCGTTCTCCTTTGCTGTCCAGTTCCATGATGAACTCCTGGTACTTTTGCAGACCTCAGGTCGGACAAAATACCTGCTTACTATTGAGGTCGATAATCAATCTGCAATAACTCCCACATACTTTTTCCAAAGCTGTGTTCAAACTAGACATGTATTTGAGGAAACAAGGAGAAAAAAAAAAAAGACAATGGCAATAAAGGAACACCTGGATGATCATTTAGAGGCTTATACTGTTTACTTGCTGCAAGCGTGCATCACATCTGTGCACGTCATCAGGTGCACAAACTCGCTTATGTGCATGTTTCCAGGGGGAGAAGGTAGAAGGCCTACAGAGTATAATTAAAAGCCAGAGACACAGAGTCCTTGGAAGTGACTGCAGCAAGAACTTTATGGGGAGAGTAAAAAAAAAAAAAGAAAAAAGAAAAAAGCAGAGTAAAAAGAAAACTGACCTTTAAAAATAGAGTGAGACAGAGAGAAATGGTGAGATGAGAGAGGTGTAGTGGAAGATGGGATAGTGGGAGATGGACTGAATTAGATTATGCCGAATTGAATGCGGCAAAAGAAGAAAAAATTGAGAGAGGAAAAAGCAGGAAAGGAAACATTACTGGACTGAGGTGTTTGTGGGGGGAGGCCTGGGGGAGGGATGGGAGAGCAGAGAGACAAAGAGAGGGAGAGGAGGTAAGACGGAGAGAAAGAGAGGGAACGAGAGAATTCTAATCAGAAATGTGAAGAACAAAATAATAAGGCTGCCTGACAGCAAATGTCAGCTCAGGGAGGGAAGCAGATGGAGGGAGCAAGGGAGAGTGAGACAGGGAGAGTGGGAGGAGGGGGGAGAAACAAAATATTCAGATGAGACAGGTAGAGTTGGAGTGATGGAGACAATGCCCCATCACTGCTCGCTTCCACAAAGCGGGAATACAATCTTTCTGATGCTAAGGCGCACCACATCACCAAGAAAGATATCCCCCCATCTCCCACAGCAGGGAAACAGATCTGCTAGGTCAGCCGGGTGAATCCTCATATGAGAGTATATGCGCGCGAGTGTACATTTGTGTGCTTCTGCACTAACGGATTCACTGCCTGGCTGCGAAATGTTGCCCTTGAGCCAACCTTGACTGCTGTATCACTCAGTTGTAGCTAAGCTCTGCTCTAATTCAATTCAAAAGCCATCTCTTTCACTGTGTTCATCAGGGATTGATAGAACAACAGGAAAAAGGGTTTCTCAGGCTGGTCTTTCAACTGGAGTTCTTCAGTAGTTTAAATCCCCCCCCCCACAGATGAAGAGTCAAAAAGAGGAGGTACACACATTTGATTTCATATCAATTTGAGTTATTTTTAATACTACAGATGTGGTTTATTCAACCTCAATGAAAAAAACACTTTTGAATGTGACACTAGGTAACGAGATTGTAAAATCCTCCACAGATTGTAGGTTCCCACAGTCACGATTAGGTTCAAAGCAGCTTCTCTTTCATTCATGTCTTTCCTAACATGTTAACCTAATACGACCTTACAGGGACGCTTCACGGATATCCATTCATCTCCAAAGCAGGGTCGCGGAGGCGCTGGAGCCACCACCCCCAGCCGACTGTGGGTGAAGGCAGGGTGCACCCCACACAGATCGCTGGAGGATGCAGTACTAAATGGGTTAAAGTGACTCAACTTGGGCTGCAGTCTATAATAATCAAAGACTTCACAGACTCAAAAAGCCAGGCTACAGCCAGTAGTGGAAGATAATGCATGCATCCTGTCAGGGGAAAACATGAGCGATGTGAATCTTAAGGAGAAATACAATTTTAATGAGTTGAACAGATCTAAGTTAACCTAAGGTCAATAGGGGGCAGCTGGGGTTATTCGAAAGTAAAAATCACAGAACTTATCGCAGTCAGATGCTGCACAGCATTTTCACTCAATGAGGCAGTCTGGTGAAATACAGATGTGCTGCAGTTAAACCTCCCAGTATATGTCAACACTTGCCAATAACCTGTTGAACCAATGCCACATTTACGTACACCAGCGGTTCCCAAACTTGGTTTAAGTTATCAAATTAGATTTGCACACTTTAAAGAAAACCACAATGGTGTTTAGATCAGGCCTGGGAAACTGCAGATTGCTTTTAATATTTGGGTTTATCCTGGAGCGTTTGGCTTCACTGTGATGTTTTGAATCAGGATTAAAGAGGGGATCTGAAGACTTTCTCAAAAGCAATTTGGAGTTATGAAGCGGTCATTGAAATATTGTGTCACACCAGTAATATTCATGTCGAGGTCAAAATGTGAATGTGTGATGGAAAATGACCTCCGTTGTAACTTTTAGCCACTAGTATGAAGCGGATTCAGTCTGGTTCGACTGCAGAACTCAGCCAATGGGCTATAGTTCAGATCTGTCAATATAGTTACAGGCTGTCCTCATCCGACCATTATTACACACAGTCCATCTGATTTTAAAACATTACATTATTCCAATTGTGGAAAAAAATTCAAAAATTCAAATGACAGCTATTCATGTGGGCATTGCATGTCATTACATCAGCATTAGAAAGTGAAATGTCTGAATTACCATAGTACTCACAGTTCTCCAGTAACTGTGTCGACACTTTCTAGAACTGACTTAGATTTTAAATAAAAAAAAAAAAAAATGTGGGTATGAGGAGCACTGAGATATGTTCATCCAAATGTACATGCACAGCTTTTGATGACAGGCGAGTGTTGCAAATTCCCTCTATTACTGGAACTGGACAGCTGACAATTACCTAAATGTCCTGGGATAATTGAGCAAACTACCATAAGCTCTACGCTCCATATGATGTGAAAAATAAGATAAAGGCTATCAGCCTCGTAAAATGCTGCCCCTACATTTCCTCATAACCCATAGTTTCACCATCACATCTCAATCGTCTTCGACAGTAAGGACATCTTCCCTATCACTTGTTCTCCCATTCTCTCCCTCCCCTCATCTCTCTCGCTACACCCAGTGAGTAATGGTGGGAGCAAAGGATAGTGGCAGAGAGCTATAAAAGTGTAATTTGCTCCATTTTCCCCGGGAAACCAAATTCACTTTCTGTCCTGTGTTACAATCTGTTAACATTCAGATGGCCAGCATTGCAGACAGCGCATTACCCGCCTACACTCGCTGCTAATGACCCTCGCACAGAGTCCACACATACAGACACTCTCAAGCGAGGAGAGCAAGGACACACAAGCGTTGAGTATATAAAAAGTACAAAGTGTATACGTACACTTAAATTCTTCCTGTAATGAACTGAAAAAGGGCAGAGGGGTTTGCCAAGGGGAAGCCGAGGGAAGGACCCTTTACAGAGGAATGCTGGATTGCCTCTTTGCAGAGTTTCATCCAAAGTTTGTGTCTCTGAATTAAATTAAACTAATTTCTTTATTCAACAGTTTCTCCTAAAAAAAAGTCTCAACTGCCTCACAAGCCTTTCTTCTTCTCAATTTGTTTCCCTTCTTATTCTTAAAGTCATTTTTTTTCCCTCTTGCGCCATCTTCCCTACATTCTTCTCCTTTGAGTAAAAGTTCCCCATTTCAGTCTCTTTGTGTCCTTGCACACTTCTTCAACACCCATCTCTCTCCTTCCCTCACTTGTTCAGCAATTCTCTTCAACACTCATCATCCCACCCTCACAGCAATCCTTTCTCTATCCCCAGCCTCCATTTCCTCCACTCCTCTCTCAGGGAGCTAATAGTCTCCTCCTTTGTTCTTGGAGAACAGCAGGAAACAATGGCGGAGTGGGGCTTGTCGTTGTGGCAACAGGCATGAGACAAGAGGGAGAGGGAGGGAGACGGACAAGAAAGGCAGAGAGAGAAAGAGCAAGCACAGAGGGGATGCTGGTTGTTAGCCGGGCGGCAGGGAAGCGAGCGCCGGCTAATTACACTCGTTTCTATGCACACCGCAATTAAACCCTGACGCACACACACAGTCCATGCTCAGAATATCCACTAACACACACACACACACACACACACACACACACACACGCACGCACGCACGCACGCACGCACGCACGCACGCACGCACGCACGCACGCACGCACCAGAGAGAAAGTGCAAGCAAGAGAGGAGGTGGCAGAGAGGCAGAAAGGGGGAGGCTGGGAAAGGGAAAAAAGAAATGACAAGAAAAGACTGAGGCTATTTTAAATCAATGCAACTGTTCTCTCAAGCAGCACAGTGAAAGTTCATTAAACCGGGAGCCCAAATACAATCAGCGTCATCTACTCTGAATACTATAAGTTGACTTGGAAGTACAAGGTGGGTCAGTGACCTAAAACCACCTAGACACTCACCGCCTTTATCTACCAGTCGAATATGTTTGGTTATCAGTTGTTTTCATCCTGCTCAGCAACTACATCAGTTCATCTTTATCCATCTAATCGGCTCATCTGGCTCCGTCTCCCCACAGGATGAGCTCAGTCTCTCCAGAGATGAAGAGGTTTAACTTTGCACAAATTAGCAAAGTGGGGATAGCGCAATGACTTGAAAAGAGGTTGAGATAAATGTGAGAAAGAAAGAAAGACATGGGGAGACTTGTATCCAGGTCATACCACCCTATAGAGCACAACTTATACTGTGTCACATGAAAAGCCATTCCCAGCCACTTCCTTCCTTTATTAAAGCCCAAGCATGCTTTTCCATTAGCACATGTCTCACAGAAACATGTGTTCCATGCTGTCTGCTTGTCTCTTTTATTATTCATGTAGTTTAATGCTTGCCCAAAGTGTGCGCACGTATGCATTAGTGTTGGAAGTCCATGTTAAAGAGCAGGAAAGTGCCACAACATCTCTGAGAGACCAGCCGATGCCCTGGTCACATTGAGTATTCAGCGTTAACAGTTGTGTGTGTGTTTGTGTGTGTGTGTGTGTGTGTGTGTGTGTGTGTGTGTGTGTGTATCTACATGCATATCAATAATGTGCACACAAAAAGCACAATTTCACACAGCGGCAAGAACGTGCGCACACACAAACACACAAACGCATGCTGCCAATGAGGCAGATGAGGAGTGAAAGGAGTCACATTAAACAGCCAAACTTGTCCTGTTTCGCTTTCATAGCCCCAGTCCATTTTCATAATGCATTAAAACCACCGCTGAGAAGAGCGGAGAGGAGAGGAGAGGAAAGAGGCGAGGAGGGGGTAGAGGGCTGGAGACCGACAGAGAAACGGAAACGAAGGGGGACGAGAAACATTGTTAAAGTAATCTAAAGCTGGTGGATGTATGGGTGTGCGCGCAAACGAGATACGGATGAAGGGAGTGGAGGAGCAAGAAAAGAGAGCTCATCTCCAAGGCAAGATATGGGAATAGAAAGTGTCTGATAAGGCACAGACAGATTAGGGAGGTGGATAAAAGAAGATGGAATGCACTGATAAAACATGAAGGATGACAGTGACAGATGGGGAAGATGGTTTAGTCTCTAACTTTGTGTGTTAAGAATGCATGTGGGGGACTTTATGTAGGTACACGCATTGGTGAAGTTGTATGTTTGTCTGCGTGTGTGGTTATACAGTGGCGAGGGGCAGAAGGTTCTCCGTTTCAGGACCAGCAGGCTGATGAGAGTTTGGGGCCAAACAGCCCGGAGGCAAAGCTGGCCTTGTTACTCTCGCTTTAGTCTCTCTGTCTTTCTCTCTCACACACACAACGCAAACACACACAAAACTTCAAATTTCATCCAAACACAGCTTTGACTATTTAACAAGGTAAATATTTTCCAATGAGAACTTAAAATTGCTATGCTCTTGCTAACACATATACAGTTAAAATATTTAGAAAGAGCCCACACTTGTACGAATAATTCATGTTATTAACAATGCTTTTTAATTAAATATACATTACCGCCCTTCTAGCAATGACTGTACCAAATGACACTTATTATGTGGGTGTGCATTTTTCTCTCTCCAGAATATCAAAAGAGCAACGAATGATGCGATACTGATAATATCTAAGTTATAGGACTGTTTAGCCGACTGAGAATTTGAATTTACATCTCAAGCCATGTGCAGCTTCCAGGTCATTGAGGTTAACCAGAGGACACCATGTCTGAAACAGCAAGGCAGTGTAGTGGTTAGCACCGTCACAGGCGAATTAGTGACTCTGAATTGAACATCCTAAGTTATAGAAAGTGGCACTGGATGGATGGATGGATGGCTAGAACTACCACAAATAACTATTATATTGAATCTTCTCAATCTTCTCTTGATTAACAGAAGCTAAAAGAAATAAGGTTTCTTTCTGAAAAAAATACCATTTAGGTAAAAGATGAACACATCTAGACCAGAACTGTGAGCCACATTCAACTATTCTGTTGCCGGCTGAATAACAACTAAATGAGCTCGTAAGGTTTGTTGTTCTGACTTTGCTTGAAAAAAAAACTTTTTGGATTAGTACTGAATGAAAGCCAACTCACTAAAACCAACTACCTTGGGGTGTATACTTTGTCACTGCCAACAGTGTGTGTACTTTGCCCTCCGTCTTTTTGAAGTTATTATCTTCCATGAAACGACAAGTGACGTGCATTCATGACCAGAAGAAAATCCATCGAACTCATCTTGAGTCGAATTATCTGTGCATTTAGATTGTTGCGTTGTTCGTCTGACTGACGATGTGCCATTGACGATGTCCTAACACGAACGCAACTTTGGTCAAAAATAGAAGAATCAAGGTCACTGAGAAAATTATTTAGGGCTAGTTTCATGTCTCTACCCTGCTGAAAAGAGAAGACACAAACATAAAATATGCTTTCAGAAAAGTAAAACACCATCAAGGAAACGTGATATAAAACATGACAATGAATAGCAGCATTTTCTGCGACATTTATTATAGCGAGCCAAGCATACTTTGCACCCCAGGAGAGCTTGTAATAGATTTCAATCATACATGCAGAGAACAGAAAACAAGACACTGTCTTGTTCAGAAAACGAAGAGTTAAGGAATCAGTTGAACAGAGGCAGAGGCATCCAGAAGTCTATCTCCTTCAAGTCAATGGCGTGAAGGCTATCTCGCACACACCTGACAGAGACAGAGTGCTGCCAATAGCGCCAGAGGGAACAAGTGAGACAAAAAGGTGGCAGACGGTGAGAAAGAAAAGGGGGATGGAGGGAAGAGCAGACAGCTTAAGAAAGGAGACAAAGAAAAGGGGCATAAATCACAGACATGAAAATATGGACATAATAGATAATGGCAAGGACAGTGGTCACAGGATGATGGATACCAAGTCTACTGTTGCTTGAGTAAATTCAAATACTTGTTAAGGCAAAGCAGGGAGTGGGCAGCGTTTTGTAGTTGTGTGTTTGGAGGGCTGTTGGCTCACAGAAGCATCACATTATAAAGGCACTAAGAGTTCTAGCAGCCCCACACTGAAAATTTAATCAGGCATTAATAAAAACAATATCATTACCGTCTGCCTAAGGAAGTATCGACACACACGTCACTGTTTCAGACAGCCAGGCACACAGAGAAAATTACATCCAGGAAAGACTCATGCAGACATAAAGAACCTTGTCGTGCATTGTATTTCTCTCCACCCCCCCCAAATTTGCCTCCTTATTCGCCACCTTTCTTAATGCCTTTCATCTACCAATCTATCTCTAAAATTCACTGTGCAAGATTATTCACAAACTATATGGACATACAAGCACACGCAATCACAAATGAGCAACTCCACGGCTGTACAAGTAGGAAAATAACAAGATGACTGAAAGCATCGTCTCAAGGACAAAGGTAAGCCACTCAAGTCGTGTCTGAAAGCAGAGCTACTCCATACTGCAAACAGGCTGAGACTTGAGTCAAGCAACTATAAGTAGCGTGGCTCCCCAATCGCACTTTTCACACAGGAATAAAGCAGAAATATGAAAAATGGGAAGCCAGACACAAAATGGACATCCAGAGAGGCACACCTGAATGCTGGAGCCTTCTTGAAAGAGTAGCACCGCTATAGAAATCTCTCTCATCTTTCTCTCTTTGACAAAGCTCAGCTGCAAGGATGAAAGCGCTGAATGAAAGCCTACACAAGACCTTAAAAGACAGGATAATGGTGGCACACGGCACAGAAAGAAGAAGCTGAAAACAAGGCCAAGAAGAAGGCAGAAAAAAGTTATTTTATGGATGTTCCTAAAACACACAAAGTGAAGAAAGTTGAAGGGGGGAGGGGATAAGAGCGAATATAAATGAAGAGAAGGAGACTGTATTAAGTAACGTGGGTGATAATATGTGAGGCCGTCAGAAGATGAGGATGAAAGGGCAGAGAGAAAATGAAAAATTAAAAAGTGGTTGTGAAGATAAATTTAAAAAAAAACTTTTCTCTTAGTTTGGAATAATTCGTGCCCTATATACACACTCCGAGTAAAATACATGAGAATGTACAAGCGCGCACGTGTGTGAATGGATCATGCACTGATAACATTACACTCTTTAATTCCTAATTAATCCTTCTAAACTGGATTACGGCACAGAGCATGACAAGGGCAGGAATATCCCGTCTGCCCTGGTGTGTGTGTGTGTGTGTGTGTGTGTGTGTGTGTGTGTGTGTGTGTGTGTGTGTGTGTGTGTCGGGTGTCTATGTGATGTCACATCGCCATTTTTCAGCTCGCAGCCCCATAAGGCTTGCCTGTCCTCGGTTACATGATGTTGGGAAATGAAGCTGAAAGTGTCAGTGGTCCCGCGTGACACAAACAGAGATACACTCTTATCCATTCACTCTCTCACCATTTCTCATACATGCACTATGTGTCCTGCACTACACGTACACAAATGTGCAAGGAGTCCCCAAACCACTGGTCTTGAAATGCTTATGAATTATTGTGGCAAGTGGCTAAAACTCTTAGCATTACTTTACACATTTTAAGTGTGGACTCTCATGGGGGGGGGGGGGGTTTTGCTTACTGCATAACAGACGCAGGTCCCCTGACAGACAGATACGTGGTTTGAAAACTGCCACACAAACTGTCCCATGTGATGTGCTCTGCATTACACTGCAGTCTGAAATATAAACCAGAGCACTCTAAGGAAACCAACACTAATGAATTCATTTTATGTTCTACTTCGCTTTGTAGAGGAGCTGAGAAGTGAAGTGTTCAGTACGAGAAAGTTACTTTCGTCTCTGTTTACTCCTCTATTTTTCAGGAAAGTCTCGAGTTACATACCAATCAAAAGTTCTGCATGAGTGCAGCATGAAGTATGAATCAATAAATCCCCAGTATACAGTGCATGCCTCTTTTAGCTATATAAAACATGTAAACATGAATGTTGTCAACATATTAAATATGCATAATAGAGTACTTGATAAATGGGTTTCACTTATATAGCACTTCTCCACTGCTTTATCAGTCCCCAAAGCACTTTACATTGTTGATCACATTCAGTCATTCACACACACCAATGGAGGCGGCTGCCATGCAAAGCACTCAATCCATCTATTGGAATCAATTTGGGGTTCAGTGTCTTGCTCAAGGACACTTCAACATTTCGACAGGGGGAGATGGGGAATTGAATCCTTTCCATTGACAGACAACCCACACTGCCAACTGAGCCACAGTCGCCCGTATAGTACACAGATGTTGCGTAGAACAATTTAGTATTACATCCTAAGATATATAGTCGCTTCGAGCAGAGCAAAATGTTGATCCTAACTGACATGTGTACATGGAGAAGGTGACCATCAATAAAGTCCTATGGAAAAGGTATGCTGCCAATGAGACAGATGAGGAGTGTGTGTTTGAATGAATGAATGAATGAATGAATGAATGAATGAATGAATGAATGAATGAATGAATGAATGAATGAATGAATGAATGAATGGTTTATTTCGGTTACAGCTTCAGTGCAAAAGTAGATTTTTTTTGTCCATTCAAATCATAGTGCTTTTAAGTTCACGCACACTTTTTTCTTTTTCTTTGTTTGTTCTCACACTATGCCGAAATGGGTCTAGGCTGAAGCCAAGGCTTATTTTTGCCTATCCATTACAAACCCATTAAGTTACCCAGGACACCAGTGATACGATATCATTGCCCTATGGTAGACTGACGACCTGTCCAGGGTGTGTCCTGCCCTCCACCATAGTTAGCTGCGATTGACTCAAGCGCCCCGCGACGAAAAGCAGCATTCAACAACTGCGTGTTGTTTGTTAGCACTTTCATACAGCAAGAGAATCAAGAGAGCATTTAGGCAAACATGCCCATCACATAATCTGCTGTGGCGACTGTGGGAGGGAGCATAAAAAATAAAAAGAAGATGCTCAGCATTTCTTTCTGAAGGTTCCTACAGATTGTGATTTACTTTTACATTGGGCAACATGGATTAAAAAGAAAAAAAAACAATGTTAGGCTACCACTTTTAAGTCACTTCAAAATGAATTTCCAGGGTTGCACAGTGCATCGCTTCACCTAACCTACAATGATCCACTGTATGACTATACCTATGCCAATCTAATGACAATACTAATGAATAGATCGCGTTTAAGAATTTAGATTACAAGAGATAACTAGGAGACTAAGATGACAAGGCATATATTTACCAAAATCTTAATATTAGAAGCTGAAATGAAACATGTATTCTACCCAAAAGGAGATATTTTCATAAATTCCCATGCTGCAAATTCAAACACTTGTTCCAGCAGGATCATTGGAAAACTGCCTACATCTGAATAACAGTCTAACTTGATTCCATGCATCACTGTATTGTTACCCGGCACATCATGTTGTGTTCATCGAGCTCATTAAACCCTGCTGGCTGCAGCAAAGATTTGGAGGGGCAGAAAGTGGAAGTGGTGTGATGGATAGATGGAAGAGGGGGTCACAAAGGGGAAGATGGAGTGCGTTGGGGGGAATTAGCATGCTTTCATGCGTTCTCCGCCTCAGTGGAGCACCACGGGGCTTGTTGATGCCTCTAAGTGCTATGCAGTATTAAGCAGACAATCTCTAAGGAAGCCCTGTGGCTTAGTGTGTGCGTGGTGTGTGCTGACTGACCGCTAACTGTGTACAGTTAAGTACAGAGCCCTAAATAACCTATTTGGCTCCCCCTTGAATATCCTCTTCCCTTTCCTCTTTCTGCTCGCCAAACACTGCGGGACGAGTTCTTGCTGCAACGTATTTGATCTCACAGAGACAACCAGCCCAGACAAAGAATGCCACAGAACGTAAGAAAAAGACTAAAAGACAGAAAAGGTCTCTCACATAAAGTATGCTGGCAGAGAAAAGGGCAAGTCGGACGCACACGTTGATGAAGTCACCTTTTGTTAAGAGCAACAGTGTCAACTTTCCTGCTGGGCTCTCAGTCCTACTATAAATGATTACAAAGAGCCAGCAAGTAATATGGTAAAACCTGAACACCTGGAGTTGACCCGGCGCTCCCGTTTCACCTTCTCTCACTCTCAGAGCCAACTTAACTAACTTTCCTCACTTTCCCTCTCTCCCATATCCACCTCTTCGATCACAGCAGTTGCTTCATGTCTGCTCGCCTTTTCATCATTTGTCATTCTTTCCTTCTCTCCCTCTGTGCTCTCGTCAGTCGTATACAGATCACTCCTGCCACTATTCGTCCTTCTCTGCGCCTCATCCATTCTGCACCTCTCTCCGTCACTCCATCCTCAATAACGCCGTCCATCTTCTCATCTGCTGAGCCAAGATTAGTCTCTAGCCATCTGTATCTTTGACAACAATCTCTCCTTTGTTTCCAAATAGCACCTGCATGTTTCAAATGTCACATTCACACCGTCTTGGATGGAAAGAAATTCTTAAATATATCATATAGAAGACCAGACAAATTTTAGGTTGTGAAGAAAATAAGTCACTCTGAATCAAAAATGGTGTCGGGTTTACTACAAAGAAATATATTCCAAATAGGCATTTGGTTCAAAATGTATCAATCTTTGATGATGCAAATCTATTGTCTTTATACAAAAAGTATTCAGTCTCGACACCACCCTGCACCATGCACACTGGAGGACCACATCATGTGGGTATTTGTCTAAGCCCAGATGCAGATATTTGACAAATGCCATTTGTGATGTTACATCTGCTTGTAAGCCCCGCCCCGATAAATCAGAATTCAAGTCACAAAAGAAACTTTCCTCCTTCAGGAGATGGCAGTAAAAACAACCTTGAAGCCTTAAACTCTGTAAATAAAATCTTTCTGCACCATGAACTACACCAACATTGAGAACAAGGGGGGGAAGAAAAAAAAAAAAAACAACACTATTTGAGAGGATGGGGACTTTAATTCTTGAACTTTAGCACAGCAACAAAAACTGATATATTGACTTCTCAAGGCAAACTTCACTTTCCGAAGGAAGGTGTGAACCTTCACGCCTTCTACCACCATCTGCCTCTGTATGTTTTGGGGCTCTTTTTTTTTATGAGTAAACAATGCAGCAACCTTCATGTTTGTTCACGTCAACTAACTTCAATCAAGTAGCGTAGTTGTTGTTGTCAATGTAGCTGCCAGAAATCTGCACTTTCCAATAATGATTGTAAGATTTTCCTCTTCCCCAAGTTGGCCAACGAGCTTGTGAGCCAACAACTTTTTCTCTTGAAAGCTGAAGTGTTGCATCTAGTGCTGCCCGTGGTTTTTCCGTCAAGAAGAAAGGGACAGCAGCATGTTTGTAGTTCCATGCAGGAAGCTGTAGAATACTGAATCTCTTCTCTTTATAGAGAACATTCAAAAACAGTGTTGATTTTCTTTTTTTTTCTACAAAGAAATGACTCTTTACCCACAATGCACATATTTTATTCACAAGAGAGTAATCCTAAAATCAATCAATATTTTGACTTGGCTCTTTTCTTTATTAATAGGGCTGTTATGGTCCATTGCTCGTGCATTATGAAACCACCATCTTTTAAGATTTTGGGGGGGAAAAAAAATAAAAAAAACTGCAAGAAAGGAATATTTGAGAGTGAGAAAAAAAAAAAAATCATGAAAGTTTGAAAGCACAAACTCTCACTTTCAAGAATAGACATGAAAAAGCCTTCTTAGAGAGATCTTTAGAAGTCTCGAGCATACTACTTTATTCAAACAGACAGGAATGGCTGCTGACACCATGTGCATGCACAACAAATCCTGAGCAGGAAACTTTGCAAAGCCCGCAACACATTGACAATGTAACAGTGCTGGCAAACAAAAGCACTTTCAAGTAGAATGCCTTCAAAACAGGAAGCAGACATGCAATATCTGCGACTTGCATTACTTATAGGTCTAAATATGAGACGGCGCATGTGTCATGTACTGTAGCTGGTTTGGGAAGGTGGAATTTAACCTCAAATAAAAGGCCACTGCTTCAAGGCCTTCCTGGGATTACTTTCTGTTATGACCGCACATCAAGGCAGTGGTGTGCCCACAATAATATTTTATATTCATGACATAAAAAAAACTAGAAGAAAAAAAAAAAAAACTGTGACAGACAGATTTCAGGTTTGGCTGAAATAGTTTTGTCTGTGGAAATGAAAACAAGCTGAAAAAAATGATTAGAAATTTCAGCGGGGTTTTAGGCACTCCACAGGCTTTGTTCAAGTGAAGATAAAAATTTTGGAGGTTTCAGTTGGAGTCCGAATCCAATTTGGAGGCCCAGTCAAGCTCTACTGCCCCTCTGAAATAGTACAACTTCAAAGCCCACTCAGTCGGATCCATACTTAAAGTAGTAACTCCATTCGCACAATGACAAATGACTCATCTGCTTTCTCCCTCTTTCTTCTTATACTGTTAGTCCCCAATGCTCTGCTACCATCACCCTGATTTGCCAGTTTCAGTTTCACCCTGCAGTTAATCTGCTGGGTGGAGTGATGAGCGCTTGGGGAACCAACAAGAGGAAGATGAAGGAGATGAAGGAAGAGGGGAATGAGAGGAGGGGGGAGGGGATAGGGAGTGAGAGATGGCCATGCATTATTGAGTACACAGAGTAGAGTTTTTAGGGGATAAATGTGAAAGCGTGTTTAGGGACAACCTTTTCCCTTCTGCCTCCCCCGCCTTCTCCCTCCCTTCAATCTTTGCCCTCCCTCCAACTTCTCTTTCCCCATGAGGATGGCAACATCTCTTATTCAGTGGGGAGGTTAAAAATTCAAAGCTAGAAAGAAGGAGGTGGTGTGTAGAAGGAAAGAAAGTACCTGAAAATGGTCAAAATGAATGAATGTCTTTAGGGAGGTTTCTCAAGTGTTAATCTAGAGAGCTCCTCGCTTTGATTAGGCGCACAAGTGTGTGGCGAGAGGCGAGTAGGTAGGCTGTTCGTTGTGGCGGGGGGAGTAGGAAGACGGGGGAAGGTAGATGAATAACGAGGGAGCGAGAGCAGGAGAGGGTGTAGATATACACTTTCATGCGGTACACTGTAAGTGTACCACATAACGCAGTAAAAAATTAAGGTGCCTGCCAGGCAGAGCAGAACCCACATCTCACAGAACATGACACTTGCATATACTGAGTAATAGAACAAGGGATTCGGAAACCACACACACACAAACAAACAGGCAGCTACAAACACAATGACACGGGAGCAGAACAACTGTAATTGACTCGGCAGCATATACATCTATACCATAATTGCATTCACATCAACTCAGTGTAGAAGTCAAAGTTCGAGGCCCAAACATTCATGACATATAAACATAATTTAAGTCCACACACACACACACACACACATACCGTCACACGGACACTGGTGGCAGATTAAGGTCAGAAAGTGGAGCGTGGCCTCGCCTACCGAGCTTTGTAAATACCATTGGTGTCTGGTGGAAATGCCACTGGGTTATACATGTAACACGGAGCCTCCACAACTTGGATCCGGGGCTCATGTTAGTGCAGAAGCAGAAATCGGAGTAAAACCTACAACAGACCCACAGCTCACATTAACCTAGACCAAGCTCAAATTGGTCATAATTGTGTGAACACCCACATTCGGAAATAAACAAATAGTGTATCCCTTAACCAAGTGTGCGTGACGTCTGAATGAATCTGGCATTTTTAATAAATGTGAGAAACTTAAGGACATGATCTGAAGCACAAAAGGCTAAAAGGCTAGCAGCACCTAATAACCCAGCAAAGAATGAATTAGTTGTTGCTTAAGGCTACTGTTGAACAATTAGACCGAGATAGAGGATTTGGACTTTCAGGGACATTTTCAATCGCTTCTATTGCAGCAATCTATCCTTGCCTGTACACATTTTAGCATTTGTTTATCTTCACCCACACCGGCTGCCATCATTCCCTCCTCATTGTCTCGTTTCATTAGAATCCCTTTATCAGCCAGAGATAAGAGAGATGAGGAAATCAGCAGAGGGGAGATGGGGGTTAAAGCTCCTATCTTCTCAAATCCAACAATCTTTGAAGTTGTTGCTCTTTACCGCTCCATTTTTTGTATGTATGCTATCAGTGACATCAAAGTGGGGTACGTCTCTCGTGTGTCTGCGGCGGGGTGTTTGTGTTTGTATGAGCGAGCATGCCACCACCTTAAGTATTGATATTATTCCCCTTTTCTTGTGATGAACAGGACTTCTAAACGCAGAATCCTCTGTGTCCTCCTACCAAATCCAAAACACCCATCTCTTCAGAAAGGCAGGTCGTACACACTGAAATACACACTAAGTTTACATGTTATGGAAAAGATTGTGCTGGATAGAGGGGGGAGAGGAGTAAGAGAATGCTGCTGTGACCGAGAGGAGCAAAAATCCAAGAGAAGTGTGGGTGGAAAGACTGTAGGTGTGCATACATATATAGACCTTCATCCACACAGCCCTCCCGCTCTGTTCATGTTTTTTCCCTGTTGGCCGAGGTGAAAAGAGACACAGTCCCTAACAATCAGGATTCTTGGCATCTATTACAAGCTCTTGAGCTTATCAGCCAATCCTTCAATTAAACATACACATGTACAGAGATTGCAAAGGTTCTACATGTACACACACCTCGGCTGTCAAACCACTGGGAACCTTTAAATGGTAATGGTAGTGCTAAGAGGCATTGGGACGCTGGTGGGCTGGATGCCTGGCTAACTGACCGACCGGCGGGCTGGTTGGGAGAAGAGCCGAGTGAAGCGTAGAAGGCCTATTCCGTCTAAAAACAGGATAATCTCCAGGAAAGAGAAAAGGAAGCAAGGAGATTAGGCACACACAGCGGTAATGCTCCACCATGAGTACACTTAGCTCATTTGCATGTAAAACAGTGGAGAGGAAGATGCAACGAGGGAGGGATGGCGAGAGGGATGGAATGAAGAGAATGAGTGGTACAAAAGCACAAGTGTGTGTGTGACTGTCTACATGCTATGTGTGTGCTTTAGTGTATGTTAGTGTTTGTGCATATAAGTGAGCCGTTGCAGTTGGCAGTGAGAGCCAATGTGTGCATGCACAGATGTGTTTGAACCTGATAAGGCCTGATGAATGAGCAGCGTTTTGCCGGTGTTCCGTAAACATAAAGAGATGGTGAATGAGGGAACGCTTCGGCTATTGCCTTACTGAGAATGCACTAAGCTTAGAGAGCAAGCAAACCAAACCTAATGCAGTGCTACTGTTGAGGGCTTACGTATTATCGTTTGGATTTAACTTAAGCACTGGTAGACATAGAAACCCTGAAATGAACACACAAATACACACCAAACACAACCTATAAACATAAAATATTTCCTTTGCGGGTCATACTTAAAAAGCACCTTAAAAAGCTAACCTATATTCAGCAGACTTCGTTTCGCAATTTATGTCTAGGATTGAGTCAGAGCAGCAGGGAGAGGAGAGAGTTTGGTTGGGAAAATAGACTGCTTCCCGGCTCTGAGCATAAAATGTGGCTCACTGCTGCTAATTACACTACGACTGTCAACATTCAATGGGACAGTGTGCATGGAGTATGAAGATGTTGGGATGTGGAGGAGCTTTTGTACCAACGGGGCTCATTAGTTCTGTGCCACAAAACGGTTGATTTTAACCACACAGTTATTTGAAACAGGCTGAATATCTCAGTATTTTAGGTTAATGGCGGAGGCACGACGAGAGTGCAAGATGAACAGGCAGACCGCTATTCTGGCAGTTTTAGACATCTAACACTCAAAATGGCTGGGACCACATAAAGTGTGGACATCAATCTTCATTAAACACATTCTGTTCTCACACAAGAGTGTAGCACTTATTTGACAGGTGTATAAACTAGGGTATTTCGCACGGAGCACATTCTCTGGAAACTAAATAAAGTCTTCAATCAAGACTAGTGAGCTATTTTATAAAATACAAACTTCAGATGACTCAGCACAATTTGCAACTCTGTATTATAAACCTTGTCCCCTAAGATGTTGTAGTATGGGCCATTTGAAGCATTTAAGCGCAATCTTTGATATCTACATTGGATTTCAAATGCTGCTAAAGCATGAGGGACTTTGTGCCATGCAGCACTCTGGAAGTTAACTTTCTAAGTCCAGGTGGAATAAGCGCTTGAGCAATGTTAAATTGGCCTGCATGTGGACAGTTAGCATTCCTAGTAGTGGCTTTTGTTTCATTGCCCCATTATATGTCAGTTACTTTTCTGACAGCCACCTGGATGTTTACCAGTTGTGCTAACTAGTTGCACAACCAAAGACTGCTAGCTGGTTGTGTGGTAAAACTATTAACTATTGTCTAAGTCACAGGAACTCCGTCGGCCAAAGTGAGTTTCCCCACTCGGGATAAGGCACACAAAGAACCAGAAGGAGCACTAAGCAGAGCTGCTTTTATTTGGTGTCAAGGTTATCACGTAGTCGTGACTCACAATCTGTCTGTTAATTGCATAAAGGTATTAAAACCTCACCCTAGAGGTTTCCCTGAAAGACTTTCAATTCCACCTCAGAGAAACTTGGTAACACTGCTGTGCTGGCCTGCATGTACGTTTACGGTAACTTGTAATGCTACTCGGAGAGGACATAAGAGAAGAGGCAGAGAAGGACACAGGGAGCTGATCAGTTTTATGAATCCCCCAAGCGCCACTGAATGCAAACCTATCGTTACCCTGTCATGTGACCAGGGATGGCAAAAAGGTGGAGAGAAAAGGAAATGGAGCACGTAAAAAGCTGCTGCACCCAAAAATGGAATAAATCAGGAGAGAGAAAAAAAGCATGACAATATTTTCTCCGGCTCTTGATGCAGCATTAGTGACCCCTGCATTAACCCCATTCTCTTCCTGCAGCCCCAGTCTGAACATTTCACAATTTAATAACAGGGTTTGCTACCGCAGACTACACAAGTACAAACATACACACAGAGATATACACATACTCCCAGACAAGTTAAAACACATTATGCACACGCTTTTCAAAGCCAATACTAATTTAGTCCAATTGCACAGGCGAACACAAACACTGTTATGGCTTAATAGAGTAGGCCCATTCCTCAGCTAAATGGCTTATTAGTACATATTTTAAGCAATCTCGGGAGACAACAGCACCGAGTCTACACATCCCATAAACTGTTATGTAAAACCCTGTAGTAATATGCACCAATGAATAGAACCAAGCACACATAGTAAACAATTAACTAATTTCTTTGCCTTAACCGCCCCTGGAAAAAAATAAGAGCTGCATTTGAAAAGGAAACTTAGTGTTGTGAATTTATGATCAATCCGGGGTCAAAGCAGGTAATGAATGAAGGTTTCTGACCACTAATAGCATCGCCATCCACTTTTTCACCTTTAGTCCTGTTCAGCAAAAAAAACTGAAATGTATTTATTAGGTGTGCCAAATATCGAGCAGTGGCCAAACAGCCATCAGGTAGAGATTGAGAAGAAACATGTAACTGCATTGTCCTTTAACATGATAGTCCATGAACTCACATTGTGCTTGGCCAAAGCGTCCTACAACAGCGACAATACCTCATGGAATCACATGGCTGACAATTGTGGCCATGTCCGACACGTAGACTATTGTAAACAACTGAGCTAGAAGGGCAGGTGTTCAAGTTATCTCATTAGCATGGTAATTATTCTGTAACTTACGTTGACCTTGTGCCGGTATACCGGAACAAAACAAGCAGCAAATATAGTGAACTCCGTCAAGCAGACGATGTAATCAACACTGCACCATAACTCGTCATGCCTATTCGTCTTTATTGCTAATATATTACACTTCTCATCCCTTGAACTGATTGGTCTTCAACCCTGGTGAGGCCCCAGGCAGGCTTGTGTGCAAACACACACACACACATATACACACAGCACGCACTTTTTTACTGATTGGTGGCTCATTAAGGTGAAAAGTGGATGGAGTAGATTTGAGAGAAAAAGTCAGCAAATAAGTACATGAATTCAGACACGCGCACACACACAGACCTACAGAGGAGACACACACACACACACACACACACACACACACACACCTACACATATACACACACCTACAGAGAGGAAAATTGATTTAGTCAGAACACAGGGAGATCAAAAGGCTTATTATAATTGGTCTGTAAATGTGGCTGAGCTCACCCACCCACTCTCCTGAGCACATATGCAACAGAGACACATCCTCACACTGAAAAACATGACTTAATCCGCAATAAACATGATTGTAATTTATAGAAAGTGAAGGCGATACAGGAAGGAGCAGTTATATGTGTAGGTGTGTTATGCAGTCATACACAGTGGATGGCATCAGAAAGGGTTTTTTGGGGTGGGAGGTACTCAAAAATAAATAAATAAATAAATAAATAAAAAAAGAAAGAAAGAAATAAGGACGGCATATTACAACAGACCAAAGACACAGCTATAGAGACTGAAACACAGCAGAGAGACGGGCGTGAAGGCTGGAGAATTGGGATATGAAAATGATCCTCCCATTATGAGGATTAATAACTATATATGCTCCTGGCCCTTTTCTTTCCCGAATCAAATTAATCACCACCGTTCCCTCAAGCCCAAGTCTTTCCCTCGGTTCACTTTTTCTTTTATTTCACCCACCTCCACCTCCTTCGTTCTGTCTCATTCTTTTGCTAATTGTGCTATCTGAGGTGCCGGCTTCAAAAGGCACCTGCTATCAGACACTGAGACTGACAGAGTGAAGAAAGGACAGTTGAGGATATATAACAGACACACGCAAACGCACGCACGCACAAATGATTATCTGTGTACAAATCCTTGCATTGTCCTTGTGCAGCTGCAGATCCCAAAACGGTATGCATAAAACCAACCGCTGAATTCTGATCGACTGATATTATTCATTGGCATTATAAGAGAGGGGGCAGAAAACAAACACTAAAAAGGAGAAAGCAAATATGAGCACTTCAAAGTAAGGAAATAAAGAACCGGTAGCTGAAGGGAGAATGGGCAGATAAGCACACTCTGCTTCAACAAACTGCTTCACACAACCACAGAGCACTAAACAACCAAGTAGTTATATCACATCTCTGCATAAGCCTTTACACCTGCAGAACACAACAATGGGAAATATAGCGGCGTGATTTAACAAGTCATAATGTCTGTAAATTCCTGTGAATATTCCAAAAAATACTTAAATTGCACAGACGGAAGTTCAGATAAACTGTAGTGTGCTGTTTAATAAAGGATGTATACAATAACAAGTTTTATTTGTAAAGTACAGTCATACAGTTCTTTAGAAAAACAGAGATACCCATCGTAAAAAATGCATCTTCCCTGCAGCCTGATTCTTCGGCATCATTCAGACATACTGGGCCACACACACAAAGGCAGCAGGTAGCTTAGTCTGAGAATATGCCCAAACAACTCACAGAGGTGGCCCTACATCTGAAGGGTATGAATCTCATTTATTGCTTGACTATAAAAAGCATATTTCTCATTTTATATGCTGAAAGCATGGTTTTGTGTTCCCCATTCTGTTTGAAAATCAAACGTTCATCAGCACATGACTGCAATAGTTGCTCAGAAGGGGAGATGAAATGAGAAAGATGGAATGCTGTACGGTGAAAACGAGAGAAGATCGAGGAAAAGAAACCGAGCTTTTCTAAAGGTTTTGAGGGATTCTTATCACAAGAAAGCAATGAATGTTGCTAAATAGCGTCAGTCCCATAAAGAGGGTTCAAAACCCAAGGTGAGATTTTAAATGGTCCACAGCCTCTGTCCTAAATATTTGATTATTTGAATTCCTATTTAAACTCGTGTTGGCAGAATGATTGCGTTGCATGCATACAACTGCAATGAGCAGCTCAGCCACAGTCGTTATTGTTTGCCTCACATTCAATTCTATGTTATGCAAATAGCCAAACACATCCTCTAAGAAAAAGACCAAGTTTGCTCACCTATGACAAGCATGCAACACATTGCAAAGAGAAAAGCAATTAGATATGAAAATACTTCTGCATAGCTTAAAATAATTTCACTAGTGAAACTGGCACTTTTACATAAATATATCTGGCCCCCACTGAAAACAATGTAGACACCCCTGTATTAGATTAATGTGTGCATGTCAATGTCTTGAATTAAAGGTAATTAAACCATATGAGATGTATGAAACTAGAACACAACACTTAATGAACGTGAATGAAAATCTCTATTAGTTTCGCTGTGTTAAAAGTATGCTGTGTGCGAAGTTTGTAAGTTCTTACTGTGCATGCATTGGCTTTCAGTAGCTATTGAAAAAATGTGTAAAGTAATAACTCATGCGGTTCAGACAAATTAGTTGTCATCATGAAAAAGCAATATGACTCCACCTGTCTCGATAACGGAGGTATCAAATACGTGACATTTCTGGTCTGTCTGTGGCACTTTCTCTCCAGGCTGTGCAGCCTGGTGTGTGACAACTATTATCACATAAATATGTTCCAGATGGTGGGACATATTTCTTTTGTTAAATGTCGACATATTGAATAGCAGAAGATGGAACGATTTCCCAAAGTGAACTGCTGAACTTTACCCTGCTATCAGAAAGAGCATAAATAGATATACAGTTACAGACTTTTGGGCTGATAGCAAAACCTTAAAAATGGACTTGTAGTGTGTGTGTGTTTGTGTGTGCATACATGCAAGAGTGCAAAACAAGTGAATTGTATCCACAAGAGCTGTGTGTAGCCAGAGGGCGTGTCTCCCACCATCAGCTCTCTGCTCTTCGTGCAAGCAGCAGAGGTCAAAACCTCTGACCCTGCCCTGAGCACACTACCCCCCCGCCCCCCCGTGTGTTGGCTTTTTGTGTGGGTGTGTGCGTTCTCCTAAATTCAGCTGCTGGGCAGCTGATGGAGTGGAGGAGGAGGATGGGTCGGAGCAGGTCAGCAGTCGCTTGGTGTGATGTCGGTCTGCTTTTCGTGTGGTAAGGAAGAATGGTTGGCACACAAAGAGGAAAAGGCGAGATGAGGAAGAGTGAAGCCGAGTTCCCAGAGGTGAAGGGTATAGAAAAGTATAGTGAGATGGAGGAGAAATGTATTAGACCTTGAACAGTATGTTTAAAGCACAGCATGAAGGGCAAGTAGTAAAAGTCCACCCTGCATTACTACAGCTGGTTGCTTACTGGCCATGTGTATATGTGAGATACAGATTGAAATCACACGCACTCACAAGTCTACACAAAAGCATAGTATGTTCACACAGCAGCTCATTGAAATCCCAATTAAATCATAAACAATATTTCATTCATAACTACTAAGTATCAGAATATTTATGCCGTGCTGAAAGAAATCAGCAGCACCCAACCACCCACTACCCCTCACTGCCCCGTTCCATCCCGCCACTCTCATCCACACAAGCCGACAGGTGTGGGAATGTGAAAAGGCCAGTGTCTTTATACACAGAACTGAGAAAAGGTTATTAGACATCATCCAGAACAGCCGGCTGTCTTAGCCAATAAAAAGAAGACGCATGGGTGCATGGGCCAAAGGGAGTGGGAGTGGAGCCGAGGGGGTGGAGTGTGGGGGGGGGGGGGGGGGGGGGGGGGGGGGCAATCTAAGGAGTGACAGGTGGACGTTAGGAGTTGCCATACAGGTGAATGCAGATGGGACAGCTGCCAAGGCTGACATTTAAGTCAACAGCTTATGTGTGCATGCACACTCCTGTTTATGTATATGACCTGAGTGAGAGTCTTTGTGTGTGTGATGTGCAGGGAGGCTGAATCTGAAGGTCAGATAGAATTATATACACACCCACACATACCGCCTGTGACTTCCTGTGTCCTGGTTACAATTTGAATATGGAAGAGACAGCGCAGAAGGCATCGTGACACCAGGACAAGGTGATAGGAGTGGACAGGTGTGCGTGTGTGAGCGTACACTCGTGTGTCAGCGCTTTGTGCCAGGACAGCAGGTGGCTAGTCAAAGAACACAAGTGACCTTCTCCGTATCCCTCCCTCTACCCACATCCCTTTGTCTGTCCCCTCCTCTGTCCCAACTCATCTTTAGTACTGAGCAGTGTGGCATGTCTCCGTACAAGTCATGAGCACATGGGAAGATGAACACACATACCGAGATACGTGTGTGTGTGTGTGTATGTGTGTGTGTGTGTGTGTGTGTGTGTGTGTGTGTGTGTGTGTGTGTGTGTGTGTGTGTGTGTGTGTGTGTGTGTGTGTGTGTGTGTGGTTTATTTATGACCTCATGTGGGATACTGTTGTGACACATTTTTGAATAATGTAAATCTGTGGTTACCTCTTTGAAGGAGAAAAACATGCGAAAGCCTGGAGAAGACATGTGAAAAGGACTAAATGAGTGTAGGCGTGACATTCTTACCTTTAGTGCCTGATGGAAGTAGGGCAGGAGGATTTAAATAAGCGTTCGAGAAGACAGGAAAAGAAAAAAAAGACACTTCATTACTGAGAAAGAGAACATGATAACAATGAGCATACTAACAACAAAGTCACAAACTCACTCTTAGTCAGCGAGGAGAAGGTTAAGGTGAGTTTGGCGAAGAGTTCATTGTTTTCAAATCGGTCTTCTTTTGCCTTGATCCAGAAGCTGCTTTCAGAAAGGTCCTCGGGTCCAATCTATAGCAGAGAGACATACAGACAAAGTACATAACACAGGAGGACCAAGAGGAGCAGAGACGTGAACAGTATTTGTTAAATGAGTTAAATGAGCGTGGCAAAAATAGTCACCCATGCACCTGGGCAAACAATGAGATTAGTAGATGAAGTCGTTGAAATAACAAAAGAAAGGGGCACGGGTTTGATAGTGGAGGAAGCGGGGAAAATGACGAAGGAAGGAACGGAACGGAAAGCGAGAGTACAAAAAAAGTAGTCATTTTCTGTAATTGCCACATGCTGTCTTTACCACAAAGCATCTCGAGTTTCACACACAGAATATGCGAAGAAAATAAGAAGGATTTACTCTTTACTCCGTTAACGTTTCTCTAGAGCTCCCTCACAAGTCACAATTAACACCGAATGTTTTTCCTTTACCCTCTATATTTTCTTATCAAGGGAGAAAAGAAAAAGTGAAGGGGAAACAGAGAGCGAGTGAAAAGGGGGGTTGTAAGTTTGCAGATATCAGGCCTTTCATTATGGACAAAGCCTCAGGGATGGGTGTAGGACAGTAAAGGCAGAGAGTAGGGAAAGGAAATGTGATATGGGAATGAGCTGAAGGAGCAAAAAGAAAGCAAGAGAGCATGTAAAAAGGAGGATGAGACCAAGCCAGGAAAAAAAAAAAAAAAGTTAATTTAAATTACAAAAGAATACCGTCCTTTCTAGCAGCAATTTAATTATCTTTCAGTGGTGCAGTTAAAAGAAGAAGGCTTATTAAAAAGCAATTTCTGTGACATCCTTGTCAAACACTCTCACCAGACCAACAGGGGGGGTGGGGGGGTGGGGTGGGGGGTGGGGGGTGGGAGAGCGAGCGAGAAGCTTAATGCTGATGAAGTCTGCTGAAGCCATTAAACAGTAGCTTTAGGCTAAAGAAAGACAGAGGGTCGTTTTGATGTTTTAACCATCACAGATGAGAGGGAGGAGAAGAACATGAAGCACATAGTCATGAGACACACGTATGTATGCGAGTCACTTTAGGTCAGAACCTCGCTGTCGACGCTTCCTCTCACTGTTGCACGGACAAAAAAGCACACCGAGAGCGATTTCAAACTGTTTGGTGAAACACAGAGTGGCAGAATGACACGTAAGCTGAATAATTTATCGGATCTGCGCGTTATTACACAAGCTGCCAGCTTGAACATGTGTAACTGATGTGCACTCAATTAGTCGACAGCCTCCCGACTTCCAAACAGGTATGATTTCTTTGGCATCAAGACTTCTCACGAGCAAGCACAACTTAAATGAACGTCTCCGGCAGGAACTTTACACATAGCAAATTAAACATATGGTCCAGATGCATTGTGGGTCCAAGTTAGAGGTCAGATAATTTTGGGGGATCAGTAGGGAAGAAAAATACTAACACTGGTTAAACTGTGTAGAAAACACTTCAAATTTAATTTAATTTTTTTTTTTTTTTAGAAAAACAGAAGTTATTGTAAAAGGCTGATTATGACCATACCAGTCCAATATAAGATGTTTTTTGGGGGGGAAATACCTAAAAAAAAGCAGAGTTGTCTAATATCCACAATCTAATATTCAGCTCTCAGTCGTCTGCTAATTTCAGAATATCAGAAACAAGAGGAACATTCTTGACATCAGATGCCTGACGGAGCCAGTTAAAGCTCAGGTGCATGCGATGAACAGTGGTTTGATAATAGCGGGAGGAATATGGAAACCAGCTGCAGGTTCGGCATGTTGCTAACAAGCTGTTCAAAGGTCTCAAATACTTTGGTTGGCAGCGTAGAAGTCGCCCTACGGGAGGGGCAGGCGGAGCCGCAGCATGAGAGCAACAATAGCTCGAGTCTAACCAGTAGACAGAATATCTGTGCAAGACAAACTCAAGACTGTGTATATTGTTTTTCTAGCGACTAGGAAACATCTAAGGAATGTCAAAGGCACGGTCAAGCCTTTAAAATCAGTCAAAGGGGGTG